>NC_140491.1:4980000-5467500 GCF_964271855.1 Acomys minous
CGGTTATGAAATGGTGCCTCCTGCCATTTAGGATGTATCTGTCTGTAGGCTCAGTTTTCTTAACCAATATATTTTATTACAACTTATTAACCAAGCGTACGTCACTTATAACCCAAATATCCAAAACAATAGGAAATGAGGATTAAGGAACATAATAACAAAACCGTAAGGATCTCAGTTCCGAGGAATGATTCTCCTGGTGTGATCAACAGGATTTCTTCTGCTGGAACCCGGAACCTCAGCGGGAGCTGGAGCCCTGAAGTCTTAAATCGAGCGGTTCTCTCTAGGAGCGTCTCGAAGCGGAGTGATGAACAGGCAAACTATCCCAAGTCTCCAACGAGCCCCGCCTCCAGTTCTGGGCTCACTTATATATCTCCCAGAGCCTGTTCACGGGTCTTTTCAGCTGGCAACAATCAGGTGCCCACACGAGGTGGTTGGTCTTCTAGTGGATTAACCTCACCTGTTCTCTCACGAGACCGTTCCAATCCTGCACTTGGGATCCTAAAAAACAGGTTTACCTCTCCTTCGTCCGTCAACCTCAGTAACACTGAAGACAATCCTCCTCACCCAAGACGTGCCCACAGGCCAATCCAGTGTAGACAGATCCTTAGTCAGAGCCTCCACCAAGCCGACTCTAAGTAGCGGCAAGCTGACATGTACAACTAACCCGCCCAGGTGGGTTTATCAGCTCCAGTCGCTTAGGGTTAAAAATGATTCAGAGTTAGCGTTCCCCGCTCTGGCAGAGAATGGATAGCTGGCTGCCCATTGAGTCTGCCTGCTGCTCCCCGTCATGAGGATGTAGCCGGACTCTGTCTCTTCCCTGACATCTTCATGTTGAGGTAGGTGCCCTTCCATGTTCCCCTCCTTCCGTAGCATGGAGTCCCTGAAGCTTCATCTTATCAACAGGCCCACGGGTGGAGGGGTTCCTCGCCTAAAATTACTCTCATCGGTCAACTGCTAACTAGGCAGAACCCATTTTTTTTTCCTTCCCACAAGCAAGGAGAAAACATCATATTTGATCTATCATATTATTTGAGTTTAACTTATAGGCTGTTTATTTAACCAGACGAACCCTTACAAAATGGAAATGAGACTCAAAAGGGGAAACACAGACTGAAAATGATGTTGCTGGCTCAGCCTGATGGCTCAGCTTGGTCATCCCAACTACTTGGGTGGCTGAGGCAAGTGTGAGGCCAGCCTGGGCTACAGAGTGAGTTCAAGGCTAGCCTAGGTAACTTAATGAGACTCTGTCTCACAAAAAAACAAACAAACAAACAAACAAACAAACAAAACAAAACAAAAAAACATAAGAAGGGAGTTGGGAATATAGCATAAAAGCGGAACACTTGCTGGGCATGCATGAGGTCGTGGGTTCAATTCCCAGTGCTGCAAAAAGATAGAGAAGAAAAGTACTGACGATGAAGCAAGTGAATAAAAAAAACCGGCAAGATGGACATTTCTCTTTCTTGTAATTTCTCTGTGAAGTGCAGGGTTGTTAGCAAGGTGAGATACACATGTATCCCCAATGCCGCCGCCTTCTCCAGAAATTAGACAAACCACCGTGATTCTGAGTTAGGAAAACAGCAGGTATGGCACAGAGCATAGAGACTTTGGGTGACTTTAGATCGAGATTAAGTCTTCACTTTGCTACCCAGCGCCTCACAGTTCTTATCTATAAGATGGAGCTAGTGTCCTCCTTGCTAAGGCCTCGGCAGTAAAGGGAAGTGGCTAGATGCATCCCTTGGGGTCGGATTGCCCAGAGTTGGATCCTGACTTGCTGTTTTGAGTGCAGGCACATGAAGGAAGGCACTAAAATTCTTTATGCTTTCATTTCTTCATCTGTAAAATGGGCTTATCAATCCCTCCCTCAGAGGGTTACTGTGAAAATTTGACACTAATACAGCCATATTCATGCTCGGGGGTTTCACAATTGTGAATCTGCCAAAAGCACATCCTGAAAATATAAGAAAAAGCCTTCATGTATAGTGAGCGTGTGTGAAGGAGAGAGAAACATGTTTTTTGTTTAGATCACAAGTGGGAGATGAGTAAAAGACTTGTGAGAGAGCAGGTGATGTTTATCCCCTTAGAAGTCAAACCACCGTGTGGGGGAGATTGGTTATTAACCAGCTGAAAAACATTCAACAAATGCCGAGAGGAGGTACAAATGTGAGCCAGAAACAAGAGGCGGGGCTTTTGGAGATTTGGGACAGTTTTTGGCTGTTTATTGCTCCACTTCAAGACACTCCTAGAGAGAGCTGCTTGAGAGAAGGCGTCGGGGCTCTGGGCTCCTGCTGAGGTCATGGGTTCTGGTTGCTCCAGATTCCAGCAGAAGAAATCCTGCTGACTATGCTGGGAGAATTGTTCTCTAAGGAACTGATAATCCTTACAGTTTCATTATTGTATTCTTTATTTTCTTTTCCTATTGTTTAGGTTAGTCAGGTTATAAGTGAGGTACTCTCAGTTAATAAGTTCAAAATAAAATATATTTGCTAAGAAAATTGAGCCTACCCATGTGCAGACTTTTTCTTGCCCACAATACAGTGGACAACTACATTATATTAAGCACTGTAGAGATAATACATCCTTTTATGTAGTTTGTCAATTAAGAGGCTTGACCATTTGTGTATTTTCTATCTCTGGAGGTCCTCAAACTAATGTTCCTCAGGTACTGAGGGAGAGTGGACCAGGACAGAGCCTGCCACAAAGATGTGTGTATTTCTGTCATTGCGGTGCTTAACTAGGATGTAGAGGCACATTCCCCTACATTGTAGACACTCATTAAATGGCAATAATGTGGGATTCAAGGATGTTTGGCAATCCTCTTTTGCACACGAAAAAATCAGAATCTTTGCTTGACACTTTCCACATGTACAGCACCTCATCATCTAGAAATCTCATTTTAGCCCATTTCAGTTTATCCAGTATATGCTGGTCTGATGTGAAATAATTTTATTTCATGATCTAACAGGTATTGTACTGAGGAAAAATAAATATGACATATAGAAAGAAATCTGTCTTCTCTGAGACTTAAACTTGAGGGCTCATAGTGAGCCGAGCCCAAGGTCTGTGCATGAGAAACCTACAGCTGAATATGCATGCCCCCTTGGGGCTATATTTTACATTTTTTATTGTGTCTTTTAATGAGGAAAATAATCTGGGCAGGCATTCTCAAAACAAATATGTATATATTACATAGTTCAGTATACATATACATTAGTGTTCTTATGTGGTATTAAATATGATACATACTTAAAACTTCTGTCTTGACAGGATGAAACAAGGTAAATAACTCATCATATGAAATCTGTTCCTAACTGTGCTGGCTTCATACACTTTTAGTCAATACGTCAGGGCTCAGTCTTAGGGTAAAGTTCATTGTCACTGCAAATAGGATATTAATTAATACATCGATTAGATTAACTTCTTGATAATTTCAAGATTGGAATGTTTGATTGGAATGTTAGATATTTTCCCTCCTTCCTTCCTTCCTTCCTTCCTTCCTTCCTTCCTTCCTTCCTATCTCTCAGGGGAGGCTTCTGCTGTACAACCCAGTCTGGTCTCAAACCTGCGCTTCTCCTGTCTCACCTTAGTCTTCCAGCCTTATTCTCTTGAGCGTTGGAAATATGGCCACCATGCCTGGCCTATGAAAAAGAAAAATAACTAGGGAGTGCCCTTTGAGGGGACCAGAGGTGAGATGCAGGGGAGAACATGGCCAGTGTCTGGACTGCAGAGGCAGAGGGACCTCCTATGTTGGTCAGCTTCTGCTCTGACAGTTCCCAAGGGGCTGGAGAGATGCCTTAGCAGTTAAAGCACTGGCTCGTAACCCAGAGGACCCAGGTTCAATTCCCAGCACCCACACTGTAGCTCACCACTGTCCGTAACTCCATTTGGAGGGGATCTGACACCCTTACATAGACATACATGCATGAAAAACACCAGGGCATGTAAAATAAGAATAAATAAATCACAGAAAAATCAATCCCTAAAGCTGATGGGTTAAAAAAAAAAGGGCATGTTCTTAAGGCAGGGGCTGATAGGTAAGAGCTCAAGGGTCAGGTGACACCATACAGGCGCCCTCAGAGGCACTGGAGGCATGTCCACTCATATTCCATCAACCAAAGCGAGCCTTCCGGACAAGGCTACAGTCAGTGGCCTGAGGCAAGCACTGTAAGGGAGGAAAATAACAGATGTGAATAAATAGTTGTCTTTATTCAAACACTGGAGTTTGAGTTCCTACCATGCTGTGCCACCAGAGGTGCAGACCCCTTTGCCAATAGGGACCATGCTAGAAGCAGGACATTTGTATTTACTAAATGAGTTGTCACCATAAAGCAGCCTCCCAGTGGCATGCAATGTACTGACTCCACACGTGCTGGGTTAGTACACGTTGCAGCCCACGGATCAGTTGGGGGTGGGGGTGAAGTCCTCAGATACCCAGTGAAGTGAAGCCAGCGGCTTCCTGCATAGGCAGACAGCCTTGCCCGTGTGCTCACGCTGCCAAGAACACAGCGTTCTTTCCTTTCCTTCATCCTTGTCGTCACTGTGTAGGTGAAGGTAGTCTGAGATTCAAACGTAGCCCAGGCTGGCCTTAAACTTGGGGTGCTCTCGCCTTCACCTCCCAACTACTGACATTGTAGGCACGTTTTACTGTGTCAGCAATATTGTTTTTTTCCCTCTTTCCTACAATGTATTAAATTAGTAGGAGAACCCAGGAAGTAAAGTGACTAGGGTTTTGTTTTGCCTTGATCTGGTTTAGTTCCAGAAGCATCTGTCACTGCCGAGAGCTAGTGAGGTAGCTGGGAAGGCTGTCTTGACGGCTGTGAAGTCACCAGCTGAACAGAATTGCCCCTCAGAGCGGCTTCAAGAGAATTTCTCTTGTTACTTCTCTGTTTTCCTCTCTGTGACCCTAGCGAGGTCATGACCTGCTCCCCCGCTCCCCCACCCCCTGCAATTTGAGAAATCCTGGAGGACAGTGTCCAGAGCCCAGCTCTGTGTGACCAGAGCTGAGTTGAGTCTAAAAATATGTCGAACCATAGAACACCAATTGTGGCTGTTTCGACAGTCGCTCTGGAGCTTGTTACAAATCCATGCGAAGAGAAATTCCTGGCATTGCATTGGCCTGGGAGTTG
This sequence comes from Acomys minous, assembly GCF_964271855.1. NCBI lineage: Eukaryota > Metazoa > Chordata > Mammalia > Rodentia > Muridae > Acomys > Acomys minous. The sequence goes on from NC_140491.1 coordinate 4,985,130, forward strand.
CTGGGGAGACAGGGCTGCTCCCCTTGTGGTTTGTGATGGAGGTGAATTTACAGGGTCAGACACCAGGGCTGTCTAATGTGGCCCAGGTCCTTGTGGGGGGGCACTGGAAACTGTCCTGGGGGGGCACTGGAAACTGTCCTGGGGGGGCACTGGAAACTGTCCTGGATGCAGGGGTGGGGTGGGGGTGCATTTCTCCTAGGACTCACACTGAGAACCAAGGATGACAAGGCGAGCCATTGGGAAGCCTTGCCTGCCCACTGCTTAGTTAAACCACAGAGGTACACGTCTCTTTTTCCTGCTTGTCTGTAACTCCCTCTCTGGTGTAAGTACGATCAAGGTTTAGTGTCCTACAACAAACGTCACAGCGAGACAAAAATAAGTAAAGGTAGGAAATTTAAACCAGAGGACTCGGACCAAGTTTCTTACCTTGGAGACAGCGTTAACGCAAGTGATTTTTCACGGCATGGCCGTTTGATCACTCTGCATGGGTTCTGTACCTCTGTGTGTTCATTCTATATGAGACCCTGGAGATACAATGAGAAAATGGGCCTAGCGTCCAACCTCAGGGAGCTTACACAGCGGGAGAGAAGTTTTTCATTAAAGAAACATTCTGACGTTCATAAGGATGGCCACTAGTCTCCAGCCTTGCACTGACTGCATAAGCATGGTCTGGAAATTAAACAGAAATTGTATATACAAATAGTATACATATGCATACACGTGCACACGCATGGGGGCACACATACACATGCACACATACACATAATGCCAGCACTTGGGAGGCAGAGGCAGGTGGATTTCTGAGTTTAAGACCAGCTTGGTCTACAGAGTTCCAGGGCAGCCAGGGCTACACAGAGAAACTTTGTCTTGAAAGATAAACAAACAGATGAACAACAAACAACCCAATATGTCTTGTTCACCCAGTAAATCGCTGTCTTTACGTTCCTGTATCCAAATGAGAATCTTCTGTTATCTTTCCAGGCAGGAAGAAAAAATTCTTCTTTTTTCTTCGAGAAGTGGACACAACCGTATGCAGTTGATAGAGACCTACATGGGTCCAGGGTTTCAGGAACGGCAATCTGGGAATATGTAAATGCCATCTCATGGGAGACTTTTCAGAAACAAGTTATGGAATGTCCGTACAGGGAACACTGTGTGTGCCCCAGAGGGAAGCTCCTGAGGGAAAGCAAAGTTAAGCGTGTTATTATATGAGAAGAATATCCCAAATATATGCATAAGTGTCCACGGGAAGAGAACATTAATACTGGCGACTTCAGAGCCAGAATTGGAGGATGTTTTCCAGGATTTAAGTTTTTCTGTAGGGAGCTGTCACCTCTACCATGCTAAGAGGTAGTGGAGGAGGGCGTGGAGTTTTTGCTTCTTTGTTTTGCTTTTGTTTGTGTGTATATGTGTACATGCATGCATGTGTGCATATGTGCATGTTCGTGTGTCAGGGTACACATATGTGTGCAGTTGGGGATGTGCGTGTATATGTCCATACGCGTGGAGGGCAGAGTCTTCTTCAGGAGCCTTCGAGACAGAGTCTTTCGCTGGCCTGGACCATCACCCATCTTCCAGGGATGAGTCTGTTCCTGCCTCCCATCTCCCCTCAGCAGGGGGGATTGGAAGCATATGCCACCTACCTGGCTTTTCACTTGTGTTCTGGGGACCTGAACTTAAGTCTTGGCAGGTGCAAGCAAATGCTTTATTGACTGAGCCTTCTCTCCGGACCCATTTTACTTTTTTTTTTTTTTTTTTTTTTTTTGAGACAGGGTTTCTCTGTGTAGCCTTGACTATCCTGGACTTTCTGGTCGCTCTCCCTCTCTTCCTCAAGTCACTTCTCTCAGTGTCCTACCACAGTGATGAGAGGAGAAAACAGCGCAGCAGTTGGTCTTAGCAACATAGACTTTCCCGAACCAGGCTTATTGAAGAGGTAGCTTGATCTTCCAAGTTCCATCTGTGCGGGCCACAAAAATAATGGGGTTGCAGCACAAATAAGGAGGAGAAGATGATGTCAGCTCTTTAGGCAAATCCTGGTCTCTTTGATGACTTGATGTTGGATATCAGGAGCACAGGCAGATGGGGGAGTGACATGCTGGGCCCCACCAGGCCTGGGGGGGGGCCGCTGTTGGGAAAAGCTTGTGCCTCCATATAATTAATACAGTTGTTGGAGCAGCCAAGTTGGAGAGGAGTAAGAACCTCGGGTTTCCAGATAAAGTCGTTTCTTATATTTTAAGTAATACAGACTTTTAAATATATTTAAAATAGATTTTTTTTTCTTCAGATTTTTTTTTTGGTTTGTTTTTTTGTTGGTTTTTTTTTTTTGAGACAGGGTTTCTCTGTGTAGCTCTGGCTGTCCTGGACTCACTTTGTAGACCAGGCTGGCCTCGAACTCACAGCGATCCACCTGCCTCTGCCTCCTGAGTGCTGGGATTAAAGTAGAGCACCACCACACCCGGCTAGATTTCTTCTTTTCGTGTCTCTCAAGTTTAATTATGTGTATGTCTTACAGGCCAGTTCTGAGCCACGCCCCCCGCACCCCCCCAACCCCCCAACCCCCCCTTTTTCCCACCTCCATCATCAGAGGTCCACACAGGGATCATTGCTGTGTCCCTTAGTCCCATCTTTTCTTTAAAAACTTCTACAATTTTTGCAATGACAAACGTGAAAGAATGTTACTTTCTTCTGTTGGGTACCTTCTCCTGGATTTCTGTTGATTGCTGTTCCCATCATACCTTATGCGTTTCGATGGCTGCACTGTATTTCACTGTGTAAATATGCCATGGTGTGTTTGTCTGTGCTTCTGCTGACGGTGCTCAGATCGCTTCTGATTTTGTCTTTGTTTCACTATTTCTAATTATGCTGCAATGGACATTTGTGAGCTTGTGTGTTCATCCAAGGGGTAGAGCTGGCAGCAGGGATGGTGGGGGGCACAAGACAGGCAGAGATGGTGGGGGGCACAGGACAGGCAGGGACGGTGGGGGGCACAGGACAGGCAGAGATGGTGGGGGGCACAGGACAGGCAGAGATGGTGGGGGGCACAGGACAGGCAGAGATGGTGGGGGGCACAGGACAGGCAGAGATGGTGGGGGGCACAGGACAGGCAGAGATGGTGGGGGGCACAGGACAGGCAGGGACGGTGGGGGGCACAGGACAGGCAGAGATGGTGGGGGACACAGGACAGGCAGAGATGGTGGGGGGCACAGGACAGGCAGAGATGGTGGGGGGCACAGGACAGGCAGAGATGGTGGGGGGCACAGGACAGGCAGGGACGGTAGGGGACACAGGACAGGCAGGGACAGTGGGGAGCACAGGACAAGCAGGGGCGGTGGGTGACACAGGACAGGCAGGGACGGTGGGGGGCACAGGACAGGCAGGGACGGTAGGGGACACAGGACAAGCAGGGACAGTGGGGGACACAGGACAAGCAGGGAAATCTTCAGCATAACTAGGAGAGCCAAGTGGCTGTGGCAGGTCCCAGACCCACCTTGATCAAAAGTGAGACTCTGAATTGCAATTCTTTTGCTTTTTGCCAATGGTTTCTTCTTCTTATATTTTATTTTTCTCATTAACATCAGGGAAAAACATCTTACTATATATTTATTGGCCACTTTCATTTCTTTTCTTGTTAGTGACCTTTTAACCCTTTCATCACTTTTTTAATGGTTGCTAACTATTTTATTTTTGGCTTATTCTGGGCAAAAAACAAAAAACAAAACAAAAAACCAAAACAAAACAAACAAGAGCCATCCATTTTACATTTTTTTTTTCAGTTAAAATTTGGAGCTACAAAAAGAGAAAAAAAAACAGTGTAGATGCTTCCATGCCAATATTCAATATATGTTATTGTTAAAACTTATATAGTGTTTTTCATAGTAGAAAGAGGAAATCCTGTGAGGAGCTTGCCAGCGTTGTAGTTAAGCTGGAGATTTACCTCATTTATATCTTGTTCTCAAGGTTTATATCAGATTTTAATCAACATGGAAAATGACTTGGCTATTAATTACCGTTGTATTGTCCCTCGATTAACTGAATGCAGTGCGTATTCTGAAGGGGAGAATAGAGAACAGAAGGAAGTGGCTGTCCCCCCTCACTGCTCCCCCTCACTGCCCCCCCTCCCTGCTCCCCCTCCCTGCTCCCCCTCCCTGCTCCCCCTCACTGCCCCCCCTCCCTGCTCCCCCCTCACTGCACCCCCTCCCTGCTCCCCCTCCCTGCTCCCCCTCCCTGCTCCCCCTCCCTGCTCCCCCTCCCTGCTCCCCCCTCCCTGCTCCCCCTCCCTGCTCCCCCTCCCTGCTCCCCCCTCCCTGCTCCCCCCTCCCTGCTCCCCCCTCCCTGCTCCCCCCTCACTGCTCCCCCCTCACTGCTCCCCCTCACTGCTCCCCCTCACTGCCCCCCCTCCCTGCTCCCCCCTCCCTGCTCCCCCCTCCCTGCTCCCCCCTCCCTGCTCCCCCCTCCCTGCTCCCCCTCCCTGCTCCCCCTCCCTGCTCCCCCTCCCTGCTCCCCCTCACTGCCCCCCCTCACTGCTCCCCCCTCACTGCTCCCCCCTCACTGCTCCCCACCTCACTGCTCCCCACCTCACTGCTCCCCACCTCACTGCTCCCCACCTCACTGCTCCCCACCTCACTGCTCCCCCCTCACTGCTCCCCCTCACTGCTCCCCCTCACTGCTCCCCCCTCACTGCTCCCCCTCACTGCTCCCCCCTCACTGCTCCCCCTCACTGCTCCCCCTCACTGCTCCCCCCTCACTGCTCCCCCTCACTGCTCCCCCTCACTGCTCCCCCTCACTGCTCCCCCTCACTGCTCCCCCTCACTGCTCCCCCTCACTGCTCCCCCTCACTGCTCCCCCCTCACTGCTCCCCCTCACTGCTCCCCCTCACTGCTCCCCCTCACTGCTCCCCCCTCACTGCTCCCCCCTCACTGCTCCCCCTCACTGCTCCCCCTCACTGCTCCCTCTCACTGCTCCCCCTCACTGCTCCCCCTCACTGCTCCCCCTCACTGCTCCCCAGCACTGTCTGCAGCAGGCCTTGTAGGAAGGCCCAGGGTACACAGAGTGAGTCATGCGTTCACAGCTCTTCTCAGAGCCTCCTGCCCACAATGCTGCTCCTTTCATCGGCTTTCACCCAGCTGGTCTCAGTTCCACAAACAAAATACTGTATAAGATCAGCTCGTGGATGGTAAATTCGGGACAATCTTTTTTGAATAATCCTTGCCAAGTTACATACTGACCTCAGGGTCTTCCAACCAGCCAAAAATGTTACGTGAAAACTGAATTAAATATATTATCACAAATGTGTGCCCTATAATGCGATGAGCCTTCCAGATGTCCAGGCTGAGACCATCTGCTGCTCGTCTGTAGGCCCACACTCCAGATCATGTGCTGCGGAGAGGGCAGTGGAGCCACGGCTTGGAGCTGCCTGGGTCCTGAGCTGTGGCCACTCAGACGTGATGTGCGGGCAAGGAAAAGGACAAGCAGGAGGGTTCCTTCTGAGATTGCCGCTTTCTTTCTGTTTAATGGGCCAGTTGGTTGCTTTCTGGAGCCAAATGGCTTTCTCTATCACACAACAGTGGAACAGGCACATCTCATCAAAGGCAGCAGAGTGATTTCAAATGTGAATAGAAACCAAAGCTAACAACCAAATCCTGGGGGCTTGGTCCCTGACTATCATAATTTGTTCATTATATTTTGTCTCGTGTCGGAAATTTCAGAAATGGACTCTCAGAAGGAGATGCACGTTTTATAGGATTATTTGAAAATATTATCAGGAACTAGATGAGTGAGGAAGAGACACAGAGACAAGAGACAGAGACAGAGAAAGTTGGACTGAGAGACAATAGAAACTGAGGCCTCCACCACTCCTAGAGGGGACTTGGAAGATCTCTGTGAGTTCAAGCTTAGATAGTGTAATGATTAATTGTGGGTGTCAATTTGGAGAAGCTCTGGTGCCTGTTGCTTGGTTAAACCCCAATATCTATGTTGCTGTTTCATCAAGCTGTTTGTGTGATTAACACACAAACCAATAGGCACTCAGCAATGGAGGGCCATGTCCATGGTGTACGTAGCCTTTGTAGCTGAAGGATTTAAGAACATACAGCATAGGAGTTCGATGTTTGCTACTTGTATTGTCCCTACTCTGATCTAGCCAATGGACAGGGCATTCTCCATAGTTATGTGGAGAGCAGGAACTGACTCTGACATGAACTCTGGTGCCCCATATTTGACTACTTCTCCTTAGTGGGGAGGCCTGGTGGCACTCAGAGAAAGAATAAGCAGGCTACCAAGATGAGACTTGATAGCCTATGACCATATAGTGCGGCAGGAGGTCCCCTTGGTCATAGACCTAGGGAGGGGAATAGGGTGAAAGTGGGTGGGAGGGAGGGACGGGAGGATACAAGTGATGGGATAACAATTGAGTTGTAATCTGAATAAATTAATAAACTTAAAATAAAAAAAATAAGAACACACAGCAAGGGTTTTCCAAAGATGAAGTTCTTGGGATTACAACATAAAACCTGGCCTGTTGCCCTATGGGATTCACTCCAGGTTGCAGTGTGAGTCCTCCCCAGAATCTTCAGCCTGGTGGCCGTCCTAGAGATTTCGGATTTTCTCCAGCTCTCACAACTACATGAACCACTTCCTTAGCATTGCCTGGTCTCTGTCTCTCCCCATCTGCCCACGTGTCTCTCATTGGATCATGAGGACCAGGGTGATGACTCTCCTATTGTGGTCTCCTAAACTCCACCCATTTGTTCCCCGCACGTGCTCACTTCTTTACATATTGGCTACCAATGCTTTTGCGGTACGGGTGGGGCGCAACAGTGGTGAGAGGACCACAGGATGTGCATGGCCCCAAACATTTGTTCTCAAGCCCTGTATAGGAAAGCTTGCTGATCCCCGCTACATAGAACAGCCATTTCAGGAATGAAGGGTCTGCTGTTTACGCCTGCATTTCTTTTTTCTTTTTTTTTTTTTCTGTATGCCCAGCTAGTAGGCTATGCAATCTTATGTGGCATGCCCATTGAGTGTGCCTACCTCTCTGAGCTTTTCATTTCTTTCTTCTAACATTTGGTACCCCAATAGGACTCATTATTCTCTGCAAACTTGCTCGAGTTATCCATGAGACCAGTGAACTGTGAGTCAAAGTGACAGACAAGGAGTCAGGCAGATTCCTGACAGGCAGATACATAGGGGGAAGGGGACACAGATAAACAGTAAAGGTAGCACCAGGTGTGGCAGTGCACACCTTTAATCCCAGCGATTGAGAGGCAGAGGCACAAGTACATAGATCTCTTGTGAGTTTGAGGCAAGCCCAATAAATTCCAGGACAGCCAGGGCTTTGTAGCGAGCCTCTGTCCCAACAAAATCAACAACAACAACAACAACAACAACAACAACAACAACAACAGCAACAACAACAACAGCAACAGTAGTAACAATCTTCTGGCCGCATCCTCATGCTCCTGGTCTGAGACAAAGGCCTTGCAGGTCAGGCTCCTGCCAGTAACACCCAACCCTTTCAGCTGGTCAATCCAGGCCAGCTGGGTAAGCTTAAGACTTGGCCTTGATCAGTGGTGTCCCACACCTTTAGCCTCAGCGCTTGAGAGGCAGAGGCAGGCAGATGTCTGTGAGTTCGAGGCCAGCCTGGTCTACAAAGTGAGTTCAGGACACCCAAGGGTACACAGAGAAACCCTGTCTCAAAAAACCAAAAAGACTTGACCTGGACATGTTTACCCAGGGTTGTGGGCTGTCAACTACCCTTTCTAAGCTAACCAGTCCAAAGTGAGGGGAGGGGACCCATCCTAAGCCACTAAAACCAGATAAACACCCTCACTCTTATGGGATCAGCCTTTGGCTTCCCAAGTCCTACCTGTTTTGCCCAGGTCTTCTGTGTTCCTTCATGCATGTTTCTTTACCTTTAATAAAAGCTTTTTTTCCCCCATCTGCTCATTCTGCTGCTGTGTCTGAGCTCTTCCGGTTCCTGTTGTGCTAGAGATTTCTTCCCCCTGCCTTTTAATTCTTTCCTCAGCAGAGATACAGCTTATGTCAATAAACTGTTTTCCAGCTCTGCTTTCTGCACCCCTTTGATTTAGCATCTTCAGAGTACAGTCTCAAAACGTGTAGCCCTGGATCTTGGCAGTTCCCATAGCCCAGTTCCGCTGCTTCTTCAGTGGGCGGTCCCTTTCTTTCCGCAGCAAGCTTAGCCTTTCTCACACGTGGTTAAGTAGTGTCCATGCTGTGATGTGATTTTGTTCTGGGTGCCAGGCTGGGAGGTGTGGTAACTCCTGAGAGAGACGTGTGTGTTTTGCAAGGGCATGGTTGCTCCCTCCAAGGAGGAAGGGGAGTTTTGGTCAGTCTGCGATTTCAAGGCTTCCGAGTGTATGGGCGGATATCCTCGCGCTAAATCTCAGGCAAGTACTCCTTCTGGGCAACCTCAGGCTTAGCATCCCTGAATCCCTCAGGTTGGAAATTTAGCCTTCTCTGGACTTTGTTCCTATGCTTACTGGGTCTGATCATTAGCTTTCTGTGTCCCCCACCTTTGGGAAGTGACTGTCATTTGATATGCTGCCAAGGATAGATAGACCCTTTGCCTTTTCAGACCGCAGGGAAGTGGGTGGTTCACCACCCCTCAGGCTCTCATCATTGTCACGACCCATCAGTCCTTTAACATCCAGCTTCTCCTCACTGACTCAAGTGTCTAAGGTGCCCACTGTCAGATTTCTACAGTAGCTTAAAGAAAATGGAGTCAGAAAATGAGAGACATCTGGACCTTAAACAGGCAGGACCATGTTTATTGGTGCACACAGCAAGGGAGTAAACTCTAACCCTCAGGGTGAGAGGGAGCAATTCCAACCCGAAGAAGCTGAGCCATTTGCCAGTGGAAAGAGATGGCTGAAACCCTTTATAGGGGCGGAAATGACTGTAGCCATCGCTCACATTTCTTCCCATAGTCCCTTCCTTGCAAGTGTTGCCTCTCTTCGCTGCAAGGGATGCTGGGAAGTGTAGTCTTTTAGCAGAAAACGATCATTTCAGACTCTAAGGGGATATATATAAAAAATGTGGGGTAGGATTCTTTCTTAGCTGTTTCCTGCAGAGGAGGGTCTTTGTTCAAGCCGCGTAATATTTGGTCCATTGAAGAGGGGGCCCCTCTGGTAACTTTGTAGGGTGAGAGCCATTGCCTCTGTGGAACACATTTTGTTTGGGTAGACAGAGAAGGCCAGTAAGTGAAACACTTAAAAGACGGTAAGTTTGAGAATAATAAGGAGGAAAAGAAGCGACTAAATGGAGGAGCCAGAGTGGATGAGAACCAGAAACTCACACACAGAAGGAGGCTTGTGGGTGAATTTTTATCTGGTGCCTGCGTCTAGGGCCCCATTTCAAACCAGTCAGGGTTTGTTGGTGTGAAAGCAGCGGAACGCACACAGCCTATCCTTAGCAGTAGGCGGGTTGAGTCCTTTTCAGTTTTGGAGTGCTGCCTAGGTCAAGGAATTGAGCAGGCCTTGAAGGATGTTAAGCTCATCTTGAATTTCTCTAAGGTTTTCTTTGAGAGCTACTGGTACAGAGACATTAACTGACTCAAAGAAGGCAATCATTGGGCCAGCTGTTTTAGCTTTAAGTCTGAAAGCAATGCCCAGAGTGGCAAAAAGAGGGAGGAATTGATCTCTCAGCAACTGCTTCAAGCTGACAAATGGTTGGTGAGGTGGACAGCGGTCAGACTGCTTCGGAAGAGTGTCTGTCCGAGGGCCATGATCCACAGCATAAGGCACGGGTGACAACTGTAAAACCTTGTGGAGAGAATTAAGAGTCAAAGTTAATGAGGAAAACTTTTACACCAAGATTAACGTAAGTTAATATAAGATTAAACATAAGGTTAACCTATAGAACTGGCTGGACACCATCGCTCTGTAGAAGGGTAAGGCAACTGTAATTAGCTGTTTGTTTATGTCAGACTCCTGCATAAGGAACAAGCACCGGGAAGTTTTGTAAAAGAAGCCAGTTAATGTCACCATCTAACTGACAGCTTAAAAGAGAAATAGAATCCCATCGAATAGTTTTTATAAGGTCGAGCACAGTTCCAAAGACACCACTTGGATATTCACAATAAACTTCCAAAGATGCCTGTTTGAAGACCAAGTGTCTGGCAGCCTCCATTAATCAGGAGACGTAGGGTGTGGGCCCTGGAATTAGGAGGGAAAGGGTGTTACTTAATATGGTGCCAAGGACAGAGACTTTGGTTTTTCAGGTTCAGGGAAGCTGGTGGCTAATCACCCTCAGGATTTTGTTGTTGTTTTCTTTCTTTCTTAAAAAAAAAAAAAAGATTTATTTATTTTTATGTGCATTGATATGCTTTTTCTGTTTTGTTTTGTTTTTGCCTGCACATATATCTGTGTGAGTGTGTCAGACCCCCTGGAGCTGGAGCTACAGTCGTAAGCTGCCCTGTGGGTGCTGGGAATCGAACCTGGATGTTCTGGAAGAGCTGCCAGTGCTCTTAACTACTGAGCCATCTCTCCAGCTCCTTGTTGTTGTTTAAAAAAAAAACAAAACAACCCATCCATCATCTAACATCCACCGTTGATTCTTTGGTCCTTGTTCTTATCATTATTTCCCCTGAATGACTCAAGTGCCTAAGGTAAGATGCTCACAAAGGCGTTCCCTTCCACTGGGCTCCAGACTCTTACTGCATTTTACCAACTGCATTGCTGCAGAACACCAGGAGCTAACAATCATTGACCTGCCACCATTGAGCTCCCCAGGGCCGGCCAGCTAATGGGTGATCCAGTGTTAGAATTTCATTTCAGAGCCCGATCCCTAGGATCTCTTTTTGTGCAGTTAATAGTCCCGCATGGGGGGGGGGGGTGGCAGGAGGGGGAAGCCATCTGACATGGAAGTGTGCTGTGAAGGCAGGGGGCAGCCAGCACTGTTAACAAGAAGGGCATGAGGCTCCTTGGACAGGGACAGCAGCACACTTTTACTGATTTTTCTGAGATGTCCTAACATTTGTTGATTTTTTTTTTATAGCCTGTGTACATTTTCAGATGTTTAAGGGTTTTGGGTTGTTTTGAGTAAGCATTCTGGCCTGAAGGGTGCAGGCCTGTGGGCTATGTTTTAACTGCTGGGAAGCTAGTGTCAAATCACACAGGTAGGGGAAAGAGGGCTTGCCATCGAAGAAATAAGAAAGGCTTTAAAAGTCTTGCAAGTGAGCTTAGGGGACTGTGGCTCCCGCTTCCCTGGAGAGACAATGTGGACAGGGAATTGAGGGAGAAGCCGCCAGACGCTAGCTGAAAGGCCATTGACGTGGCAGGTCTGGGGGACTTCGCACTGGCTTTCTAGTGTTTTGCTTTGAAGTTGATCCTAACTATCTGGCTACAATGCAAAGAACAACATGATATTTTAAGTTAGTCAAACAAAATATGTGCTTTCTTTTTAAAATAATATTGTGTGTGCTTATGTGTGCATGCACATGTATGCAGTACTCAAGGAGGCCAGAAGAGGGAGTCAGATCCCCTGGAACTGGAATTAGAGATGGTTGTAAGCACCCATGTGGGTGCTGGGAACCACACCTGAGTCCTCCGCAAGAGCAACAAATGTTCTTAACTGCTAAGCCATCTCCCAGCCCCATCCTCCGAATGTCGAGGGTTTTTTTGTTTGTTTTTTTTGTTTTGTTTTGTTTTTTAATGATCTGACACAAATTAAAACACAATAAGAGAAGGTAGCATTTTAGGAGTTTTAAGTTAAGAACACAGTAACTACAAAAGAAGGTAAGAGAAGGGGACGCAACCTCTTGTTGGCCTAAAACTTTTCAGACTAGGCTAGACCAGCTGGCTAGAAAAGGTCTGGGGATGCCTCTGTGCCTAGCTCCTCCAGGCTTACATTACGAATATGCTGTGACGCACCAGCTTCTGGGGGTTAGCTTGGGTCCTGATGCTTGAGAGTAGGCACCGGATCCCCTAGAACACTCATGTTGTGAGGGTTCGGGCTATGCGTTAGTGGCCGCTCCTACTTAAAGGGCTCACATTAGCCTCTTTGCCTTCTTAACCCTGAGTGGCGAGGGCACACGCACACCTCACTCTGAGAATGACTGCAGAAAGGACTGACTTGGGTCGTTGGAAACACCGTGGGGCCCCGCCACCCGTGCTGGGTAGAAAGAACACCATCACATAGGAGCAAAACCAATTTCCTCTTGGTTAAGCCATTGTCATTCTGACTCCTGCTGTGTGTCACCAGCACACCTTATACATACAACTGTACCCACAATTAATTAATTGTTAACTTTGCTACTCACTGAGTCCCCACTCTGGGTAGGTGTTGAAGAGGTAAGGACATCCTGAAGAACGATTGTGTCTCTGGGTCTCTTGAAGATGAGCTGTGGCTACAACAAATTCAAGTGGGAAATCACACCGCATGAGCGTGTGCAATCTCCTCCTGCTAGTGAGGATGGATCTGCCTAGTCATCTGCAGATTCGTACTCGGTCACAGAAAATAACGGAGCCGCCCAGAGCTGCTTCCAGCCATGGTGCGTGCAGGATCGGGAGAGTTCTGGGAACTTATTTTGATTTGGCTTCCTGTTCCTTGGATCCAACATTTTCCTTCCTGTCGTCTTTTGTTGGAAATGACATCACTAATGAACCTCAGCAGGCTCCAATGGGTTGTCCTGTATCTCTGTGAGTGGGTGCTCCCGCTCCTGGGCTATCCTTGAGACGCTGGGGAACCTGAAGCAAGAAGCTACAGAGGAGCAGCCATCCTAGCCGCTCCACCTGTACAGGCAGCGTTGCCGGACCTTCTAGCAGGCACCTATACGAGTGGGGTATCACACAACCGGTCAGGTTGCTGGGCCGTCAGATGGAGGTCAGGAGCTGTTCACGCAAAGCTGTGCTGGTGTGGTACGAAGTTTGATGATTAGGGCGGTAGCCATGTGCAAAACTGCCGCAGTTTGGCCTTTGACTCAGGATAGCCTCGTTGTTAAAAAGGACTGATTAAGAAAACAAAAGAAATGGCCAGGCAGTGATGGTGCATGCCTTTAATCCCAGCGCTTGGGAGGCAGAGGCAGGAGGATTGCTGTGAGTTCGAGGCCAGCCTGGTCTACAAAAGCGAGTCCAGGACAGTCAAGGCTACACAGAAACCCTGTCTCGAAAAACTTAAAAAATAAAAGAAAGAAAGAAAAAGAAAATAGAAGAGAAGAGAATAATTAAGGGCCAGGGAGTTGGCTCTAAGGGTAAAATAGCTTGCTACCAAGCTGGGGGACCTGAGTTTGAACCCGAGAATCTACATGATGAAAGAAGAGAAGGGATTCCTGAGTTGTCCTTGACCTCCACACTTATAGCACGGTACATATGTGCCTCTGCCGCATACAACTGAAATAAACAAATAAATACAAAAATAAACAAAACAAAAGATTAATTTTCCCAAGTAGTATTTTCTCTTTACTTTACATGAGACATGCCTTGTGTATTTTCGTAGAAATATGACACAGGGAGGACAAGTCACAACATCCATTTGCTTCTCTACAAAAGTGTTCTGCATATCAGTGCCACATAGTGCACTATAAAGGGGGAACCCGCTGTGCCAAGTACCCACTTATCCCTCCACTCCCTTCCGAGCATCTCCACATAGTCAATGCACATCATATTTATGAGGTAGGATTTGTTGTTGGCTATTTATTTGTTCAGAGGCATAATTGAGATAAAATGTGGGTCACTGAATAAAAGGCCAGAGACGTGTGTTTTCCCTTCAACAGCGGCCCTCAGATCCTGAAATGTATCAATAATATATTAAACACATGATCATTTTGTCTCTTTTCTACAACCTCAAACCGGTTTGCAACATTGAAAACACCTTATACAGCTTTATTTGTGTATTTTGTATTTGTTTTCGCATAGGCTGATTTGGTGGCGCTTCCTCCAGACTGGAGATGTTGCAATTATCTAACCAGAGTAAAAACAGAGAGGTGGAACAAAACAAGCAAAAGCCTTCTCTTTTAAAGGGGAGGGAATTAGAAGTTAGATCAGCAGTTGTATTTTTTTTAGGTCATTTGGTTTCTCTTACTCCCTCTCTGACCCCCGATCTAATTTATTTTTGCATTAAATAATTCAGCCCCTTTCCCTTTGTCATGGGCTGTATTTGGGGAGACGAAGACAAACTGCTTGGACCTTGAACAGCACATGGGTTCCTTGTGTGGATGGCGTCTGTGTAGACTCCGAACTCCCTCCACGTTCTATAGGGAAAAAAACAGGGCCAGGTGCATTTCTCCCCAAATCGAATTAGCTGCAAGATGCCACATCCAATTGTGGCAAATTGATGTGAGAGTTTGTGATTTCTGCGGCGGCTCTTACAGCAGAGGTCACCAGGCAGAGACACAGACACCAGGCGGGGGATGCGGCAACTTGTGGTACAGGCTGCTCTGACAATAGCAGGGAAGATGTAAAATGCAATCAGCTTTTTGAAAATTGCAAGAGAACCCAGTTGTAAGTATGTATTCTAATTGGATTTACTGTGCCATCCTTTACCTCTTTAGGATGTTAACATAACATTATGCTTAATTGAAATATATGGGTAGCTAACTATTTAGACTAGATTTTCCAGCTCCTCCCCAATCTAAAGCCACAATCTACAATCTGGTACAAAATATAGGGTCCTCTTAATCACATCAGCAGACAGTATTTAGATTTGAAATAAAATTTGCTTATTTACTACCGGAAATTAGCTGAAAATGTTGACATGTGACAAATTTGCCCTACTCCATTGTTGTTTTTAAAGATCTCTCCTGACATTAACAGGTTTACATCATGCATTATGACATTTAATTAGTCATAGTTTATTTAATTAACATGGTAAGACATCCAGTGCAATCCAAAGATTTTCTGCAAAGCCCAAACAGGAGGCGGTATCTATACATTGTGGAAACACAGGAACGTATAACAGACCGCCCGCCAGACAGCTGTGTTCCTGCCTTTACCTTGCAAACTGCCTGAGCACAGAACTGGGGAAACCTTAAGATTGCACAAACCATTTCAGGACCCCTTTGACAAACTTTGTCTATGCAAAGCATATGCCCTGTCAAGCCAACGTCAGCCAAGACAGGTCTGCAAGAAAGGCTTTCTGCCCCAGGAAGGCTTAGAATCTACCTTCAACACACTCAGGTGGATGGTTTTCATCTATGAATACATAAGCCAGCGTGTTGCCGCGGAAGAGATTGGGGTCCTTTCTTCTCACAACTCTTCCTTTTTTCATGGACTCCTGACGGGAATTGATGATTTTTCAGTCCACTCCATAAATTCAAATCTTGACTATGCTGGACAGCCCTGAGGGCTCACACTATGTGTGAGGCCATGTGCTAGCATGCTTGTGTTACTTTATCCCTGCTGAGCTGCTAGCCCATTGCTGCTCCTATTCATTCGATGATGTAACTGGGTCCAGGGATAGTTATCAACAGCATAGAAATCTGTGACCAAGTCAGGAGACAAATCCAGGCCCCTGTGGTCGAGCCACAGGCTCTCACCCTCACTGGCAGGGCGCTGCATTTGGCTTCTGGAGGGCAGATTCACCCTCACTGGCAGGGCGCTGCATTTGGCTTCTGGAGGGCAGATTCACACTCACTGGCAGGGCGCTGCATTTGGCTTCTGGAGGGCAGATTCACACTCACTGGCAGGGCGCTGCGTTTGGCTTCTGGAGGGCAGATTCACACTCACTGGCAGGGCCTGCGTTTGGCTCCTTTCCTATTCAAGCTCACACTCCTCTGTTCTGACCCCACAGTCTGAGCCTCAATCAGGCCGCCTCTCAGTCTCACTGTGCGGTGGTTAGTTGTGCCGGGCTCCTCTCTTCTAAAAAATACATTAATGCTGAAGGATTCAAAACACCATGGGATAGCCACAAAGAAAGGCCCTAGGAAACAAAGCAACCATGGAAATAAATATAAGTATATTTAAAAATACATATAAAATATAAATCTATAAAGATAAATTTATAAATAAATATAAATAGAATTTCCCCCCATCGAATACTGTAATCTGGTAATAAAACCAAGCCATCTGTCTTGTCCTATTTTTGCATAGGTTTTTTTTCTTTTTCTTTTTTTTTTTTTTTTTTTTTTGTTTTTTGTTTTGTTTTGAGACAGTGTCTCATTATGTAGCTCTGGCTGTACTGGGACTCACTATGTAGACCAGGCTGGCCTTGAACTCACAAAACTCCACATGCCTCTGTCTCCCAAACGCTGGGTTTAAAGGCATGTACCACCACCACCTGGCTTGCACAGCTTTAAGTTTTCTCTTTAAGTGCTGATGTGAGTTCGAACGGTTCCTCCAAACAAAATGACTTATTTTCTTCCATATAGGCTCAACTTTTTCCTCACTTTAGTACAGCAAAGAACAAACTTTGTTTCATTCTCATGAATAAACTATAATGTTCCAAGCCAAGGAACCCATTGGAGGGAGCAGGGTGAGGACCCCCCCCCCCCTTCTTCTTGACTGCTCAGAACCTTGGGGAGGAGCGTTAAACCCATTCCCCTGTCTGCCTCAGGTTTAGACTGCTTGTGAAATGTAACTTTAAAGCATTTACTGGAAATCTTCCTGTCGACACGAACCCTGTGTTGTGTAGTCACTGAAACTACTCCCAAGCGGGGAACGCCGATGCCGGTTTTACGCCAAAGCGCTGGGAGTCCGAGTGCATTAAGAAAATCATCTCAGTGTAGCTTTTTTACTAATGCAGAGTATTTTTAAAATGAAGCAAGGCAGATACAACAGCAGAGGCACCACAGACAGAATAAATATCAACTTAACCATTACCCATTACCCACGCTAACAAAGGGTGAGCCCCGGCCCTGAGAATTAAAACCCCAAATAAGCCGTGCTCGTGGGCTTAACCAGCGATTCTTCTCTTGCGAATGCCTAAGGATCAGCCATAAAATGACTGATCTGAGTTTCACTTCCTCCCCCCCTGCCTCCACCTGCCCACCCTCTGACTGGGCTCTGATGGGCAGGAGGCCGGTCAAAGGGCAGACAGCTGGAGGGAAGTCAAAGGCAGCAGAGGGACCCACAGAGTGGCGACGCTGCCCCTGGATAATTGGGAGTTGATTGGATACACAATGGCATCCCATTGTCTACTTCTCATTTTGGAGAAGGGGCCACAGACAAGTCTGACATAAGTAGCTCCCGCCTGGCCCTTCCTCTCTCTCCTGGGCCAGCTGTGGGCATTCATCGGTGGCAGCCATGTTCAGCACATTCCTGGCTCCCCTGATGACTCTGTCCTGAGAAATCAAGGTTTCAACTAGAAAAGTTCTGGCCCTTCTGGGATGAAGACAAGCTCTGTCATTTCCAGCAACTTCAGCCAGGGTCAAAGGCGAGGGAAGCCTGAAGGGGGACCACTGAGGAAAGGCACATTTCCAGAGCTGAGGCCAGGAGCCCGGTAGCTCATCACTGCGTGAGCCTTCTCCACTCTGCCTCTTGACTTCCGGAAGTCTTCCTCCCTCTCTCGCTGCTCTTGTCCTGTGTTTCCTCTACGTCACTAATGCCTTAGTTCCTTTCCTGTGTTTGCTGCCTCGTCCTTAATGTCAGCATCACTAACAGGGTGCATGTAACTACAGCTGGTATTCTGGGCCTCTATGGGGCACCCTGACCATGGCAGACACAAAACCAATATCCAACCGGACGTCTTCTGGTGGGACTCTGCCAGATAAGGTTGATATCTGACTTCTACTGATAGCCATTTGTTTTACGCTCCGTCTGTTGGTGGGCTCCCTTTCCTCAGCGGGGTTCTCTCTCCACCTGATCTGGTAACCCCCAGATCTTGTAAAGAGCACCACATAGCCCTCAGGGAAGATTACAGGCACGGCCCTTTCCTAATAAGGAACTAGTTCAAGCTTAGGGAATTCCTGGAAATACTTCCACCCTATGCTGAGGGGATCCTAGCCTCCAGCAAACGACCTCTCATCCTGCCTAGCAGTTACCATTAGCTGTCTGGGCCACCAGGTTTCCCTCACTCACTTGCTCTCCCTTAGGAACCACATCCTTACTTTTGGGCCTTCTGTGGTTCCCAACCTTCCTAGTGCTGCGACCCTTTAACACACTTCCTCACGGTATGGAAAACTTATTTTTGTTGCTACCTCACACCTCAATTTTGTACTGCTGTGAACTGTAATGTAAACATGTGATATGCAGGACATCTGATATGTGGCCTTTACGAAAGGGTTGGTCAACCCTAATGGGATAGCAACGCACAGATTGAGAACTTACTGAACTAAAGGGTTAAAGGTGGACAGAGCAGGGGACCTCCAAGACCTTGTTCAACCTGGCACACAGTTGGCATCTATTCTGTAGGGTTGGAATGTTCGTGTGTTCCAAGAGAAAGATACTGTGCCTCCCAGGGGGTACATGTAAAGGTCTCTGAGGAGCCCAACTATAAAATGTCAAGTATTTAGTAATTTGCACATTGGAAGTAGTTTCGGGGCATTTACTTGGAGCCTGACTCTGCCCTATGGGTTGATGTAATTTGCAAAAAGGAGTCTCATTCCAGGCTCTAACAGTGGCTCACCCACGTCGGCACGTGCTCCCTTCTTTATACAGTGCCTGCGTGTTAGCTGGCACACTGGCACTGATTTTATCAAGTATCTTCATGTGTCCGTTGTCTGTTGAGAGACCCTCGGAAGTCCCTGTGTTCTCATGGAGGGCTGCGCCTTCCTCTACCACAGCCTCCTGTTGGAGTGGCCCGCCCACCCACTCTCTCCTACAAAGCAGCAGTGGAAAGGCACTGTACCCTGGAAGCACTCAGGAGCCTTAAAGAGATCCCAGTAGCGGAGCCTCTCACTCTGAGATGCAGATTTAGCTGGGAAGAGGTGAGACCTTTATACCTCCTCCCTGACTATTGCACCAAAGGGAATTCTGGTTGTGTCTTGTTTGTCTTTGTGACCTGTGCACACAGAACAGCACAAGGCACACAGGTTGTGCTTGGTGAACAAATTCATTGGTCTATTCCTAACAGATGGCTGGGTTTATTCCCAATATGGTGTCCCTTCTGTGGGAGAAGGAGACCTTAAGGCTGTGGGTGCAGGCTGCTTAGGAGAAAAACTACTTTCCTGGCTTCCCTGGTAAGCATGAGAAGCCGACAGAATAGTCCTGGCCAACTGCATATGATCAGAAACCGTGGGTTTATCTCCAAGGTCATGCTCTTCAAGAGCAGCCACGTATTTCTGTCTTTCCCTTCTGCTCTGTAGCTGGCTCAACGTGTCGAGGCAGACCACCTTGGACCGTTAGGATGAGGACAGCAAAATAAATGGAACTGATTTCCCCTGTGGGGAGCTACCAAGCTCACCTTTATGATTGCCATGAGCTGAAGTGGTCACTCATATTTCAGGCCTGTGCTGAAACATCTAAGTATTGTAGCATCTAATCAATTTGGAAAAATATCGAAAATTTTAAAAAAATTTCTTAAAAAAACTTATTTATTTATACACTTTACATCCCGATTGTCGCCCCTTTCCTCCTCTCCTACTGGTCCCTCCCTTCTTCCCTTCCCTCCCCTCCACCTCCCCTCCCTTATTCCTCAGAAGAGGGGAGCCCCCCCACTCACCCCCCCCCCCCAGCTCATCAAGTCCCATCAGGACTGAGTGCATTCTCTTCCTCTGTGGCCTGGCGAGGCAGCCTTGCCAGGGGGAAGTGATCAAAACTCAGGCACAGAGTCCATGTCAGAGTCTGCTCCCTCCTTACTAGGGACCCACATGAAGTCTGAGCCTCCCATTGGCTACATCTGCATAGGGGGCCTAAGCCCAGTCCATGCGTGGTCCTTGGTTGGTACTTCAGTCTCCTCAAGCCCCTCTAGGCCCTGATTAGTTGGCTCTGTTGGTCGGCTTGTGGAGCTCCTGTCTGCTCCAGGTCCTTCTATCCTTCCCTGCCCCGCCCCCCTTCCACAAGACTCCCTACGCCTTGCCCAATGTTTGGCTGTGAGTCTCAGCATCTGTTTTGATCCACTGCTGGGTGGAGCCCCTCCGAGACAGCTATGGCAGGCTCCTGTCTGCAAGCTTGGCAGAGCATCGTTAATAGTGTCAGGGGTTGGCTCTCTCCCATGTGGTGGGTCTCAGGTCGGGCCAGGCATTGGCTCTCTCCCATGTGGTGGGTCTCAGGTCGGGCCAGGCATTGGCTCTCTCCCATGTGGTGGGTCTCAGGTCGGGCCAGGCATTGGCTCTCTCCCATGTGGTGGGTCTCAGGTCGGGCCAGGCATTGGCTCTCTCCCATGTGGTGGGTCTCAGGTCGGGCCAGGCATTGGCTCTCTCCCATGTGGTGGGTCTCAGGTCGGGCCAGGCATTGGCTCTCTCCCATGTGGTGGGTCTCAGGTCGGGCCAGGCATTGGCTCTCTCCCATGGGGTGGGTCTCAGGTCGGGCCAGGCATTGGCTCTCTCCCATGGGGCGGGTCTCAGGTCGGGCCAGGCATTGGCTCTCTCCCATGGGGCGGGTCTCAGGTCTGGCCAGGCATTGGCTCTCTCCCATGGGGTGGGTCTCAGGTCGGGCCAGGCATTGGCTCTCTCCCATGGGGTGGGTCTCAGGTCGGGCCAGGCATTGGCTCTCTCCCATGGGGCGGGTCTCAGGTCTGGCCAGGCATTGGCTCTCTCCCATGGGGCGGGTCTCAGGTTGGGCCAGGCATTGGTTGGCCATTCCCTCAATCTCTGCTCCATCTCTATCCCTGCACTTCTTGTGGGCAGGGTAAAATTTGGGTCCGAAGTTTTTGTAGGTGGGTTGACGTTCCTCTCCCTCCACTAGAAGTCCTGTCTAGTTAGGGGGCGTCCTCTTCAGTCTTCATGACCCCTGCTACTAGGAGTCATAGTTAGAGTCACCTCCATATCCTCCCAGAAGCCTACCCTGCTCTAAGATCAACAATTAATAAATGGGACGTCTTGAAACTGAAAAGCTTCTTCTGTAAGGCAAATTTAAAATTTTCTATCACAAAGCCTAATACCTGAGCTCGCCAACTCTAGCAAAACCTGCCCTGGCTTATGTCCTGGCCAGCCCTGTGGAATGACAGGATTAACATGATGCCATCCAACCACTCCTTTTTAATTTAAACATTTAAGAATGTTTATTCATGAATTTCTTTAAGTTCTCTTTTATTGAAAAGCATTTTATTCATACAATATATTCTGATCACTGTTTTCCCTCCTCCAACTCCTCCACGATCCTGCACCTACCTACTCCCACCCAATTCCTCCCCCCCCCCTCTCTCACACACACACACACCAACAAACAACAAACAAAAATCCAAACAAGTCAGAATGAAAAAAGAAAAAGAACTCCCTCAAACCTGTTAAAAACACGTAATTCAAAATCATAATATACAAGCAAAAGACCAGAAAGAAAAAAAATGTCCAAACAAAACAATAAGACAAAATGTCTACAAAATACCACTGATTGCTTAAGAATTTCCTTCATGCATATAATGTGCTTTGATTGAGTGCACTTCCTGTTTTCTCCCCTTCAATTCCTTCCTAGCTCCATAATTATTTCCTCCCAATTTCATTTTTTAAAATCCACTGAGTTCATTTAGTGATGTCTGTATGCGCGTGGGTGTTGGACCATCTATTTGACTGTGTGCTGTCTGTATGTGCATGGGTATAGGACCATCTACTGGAGTGTGTGCTGTCTGTATGTGCATGGGTAGAGGACCATCTACTGGAGTGTGTGCTGTCTGTATGTGCATGGGTAGAGGACCATCTACTGGAGTGTGTGCTGTCCGTATGTGCATGGGTAGAGGACCATCTACTGGAGTGTGTGCTGTCTGTATGTGCATGGGTATAGGACCATCTACTGGAGTGTGTGCTGTCTGTATGTGCATGGGTAGAGGACCATCTACTGGAGTGTGTGCTGTCTGTATGTGCATGGGTATAGGACCATCTACTGGAGTGTGTGCTGTCTGTATGTGCATGGGTAGAGAGCCATGCTTCGTGTGTGCTGTCCGTATGTGCATGGGTAGAGAGCCATGCTTCGTGTGTGCTGTCCATATGTGCGTGGGTATATGACCATGTATTTGAGTGTGTGCTGTCCATATGTACATGGGTATATGCCCATGTATTTGAGTGTGTGCTGTCCATACGTGCATGGGTATATGCCCATCTACTGGCACCTGGGCAGCCCCTCCGCATCTGCATTCCTGGAGAAAACTGACTCTCTTGCTCCCATCAGGCCTCAGTTGCCAGTAGCTCCTCAGCCAGGCACCGCACTTAGTGAGCCCCTCTGCCATCCATGCTGGGATTTTGTCTGGTTTGATCTTGCTCAGGCCTTGTGCGTGCAGTCACAGCTCCCATGACTCCTTCTATGCAACTGTCCTGCTGCATTCAGAAAGCACAGTTTCATTTTAGCTACCCATTATCCCTGGCACTTATGCTCTTTCTGTCCCCAGGGAGGAGGGAGCATTATCTGGGTGTCCCACTGAGGAAGGAGAGGTCTGAAGTCTCTTACTGTCTTTGTGTCGACCAGTTGCGCATCTCCACGTTACTCTCTGTCTACTGCAAAAGGCTTCTCACCGATCTCAGCTCAGCAGCTGGAACTCTTGATGTGGGTCACAAGTCTTGCCTGGTCAGCCCGCGTCTTCCTCCCGACCTAACCCTCTACTCCTCAGCACCTCTCTGTCCGTGTCTCATGGGATCCTCTTGGCTCCTCCAATGAGTTGCTCTCTCCTCTCACACGGCCGATCCCTCATCACGCTTCCACCTGCTGACCTGACTCACCCTGTTGACCTTTAGCTCTCAGCCTGGAGCTCTATTTCTTCAGGCTCCCCTCACCCCGCTGACTAGCGGCCTCTACGTTATATACATCCTGAGGCGACAGCGTTTCAACATAGTTGCTCATTGTCAACCCCTCAGTGCCTAGCGCAGAGTCTAGGATGAAAGTGGATGGTCGGATGGATAGTGATGGAACAGACGGCCACGTGAGGCAACCCGAGGGGACAATCTTCCCCTTCTACTGCAGACCAGGCAGAGGCAGAGGAAATGGAAATCATGGGTTAAAACATCGAGGGAAGAGGAACTTCATTTCTCAACGCCCTCCCCTGGGATCAGGCTCTTGGAAGGTTAGCCAAGCATGAGCTCACTAGCCTGAGTCCCGAATTAAGTTGTTCTTGGCACGATAGCCACCAGATCACAAATAGGTTGGACTGGCTCTGCTGTGGGTAGCAGCATTTCTTCCTTGAATTATGATGAGCGGGAAAGTGGTAATACTTTCCTTTCCCTTTGCAGGCTCATTCATTTAAAAGCCCCTGGCCCGAGCTTCCTTGACACTCCGAAGGCCTCCCCATGATGACTCTCACCTGGAATGATCCTTCCCCCTGCCCCCCACCCTCCCCAGGACATGTTCAAAGTAGTTTTGTTCTACTTTATTCTCTCTCTTTCAGAGAGATTTGAGGAGCCACCCCAATTGGTAGAAACCTTACTTCTCCTCCCTCCCCAGATTTCAGGAGTTTTGTTAGGAACACATTCAATAGACCCTCATGGTAAGTTGCCTAGCAACATTATGAAACAATAGTATCTCATTGAAAAGAGTTTAGGTTGATTAAGGACCAGAGTAACCTTTCCTTCTTCAAGCTCAACATAAAGATGCAACTGAGGACCCAATGAAGCACAGAGCACTTGTTTAATACGATGATGTCAGGATGCAAACATGTGTGGATTCTCTCCTAGCTTGCTGACTTGTAATCCTACACCCCAGAATTAGGGCAAGAGCAGAATGGATGCAATCTTAAAACGACATTTCATCTGAGATTAAAAGTTGAAAGCGGCTGCCAGCACAGTCCACCACAGCAAACAAAACAAAACAAAACAACAGCTGAGATCTGAATCCTCAAATTTCTCAGGACAATGAAAACTCTATGCAAATCCAAATCACCTCTTTCATCTTTAGTTTTAATGGAAAACAAACAAACAAACTTATCCAGTAAAGTTAAAAAGATCCATGGGTGCTAGTCCTGTGTTTTCTCCACGCATCTAGTCCGTTGGGTCTACCTATATGTGACTTATACTTGATTTATTGATCAGGAAGCAACTTACAGGTTTATTTTTCCTAGGGGAAAATGGTATTTTGGAGAAAGGACTGCTGTATTTGTTTGGTTTTTCCTGACTCTGCGTTCATCCATCTATCCATTTCCTCACTTATCTGCCTAACCATGAGGTCTTCCTCTTTCCAGCCTGCTAGGCAGCAAAGGTAGGAGTTGTTCAAAGGCCAGACTCTGGCCTAAACATGTAATATGAGGATCGATGGTAATAGTAGTAAAAACTAAAATAATAATCAGCTGCAAGTGTGCAGTGACTCCTTGGGTGATATTATCTGTGCTGGTTTGAATAGGAACGGCCCTCATAGACACGCGTGCTGACTCCTTGGCCCATAGGGAGTGGCACTATAGGAAGTGTGGCCTTGTTGGAGGAGGTGTGTCACTGTGGAGGTGGGCTTTGAGGTCTCATGTATGTTTAAGTCTGTCCAGGGTGACACAGTCTCCTCCTGATGCCTGCAGATCAAGATGTAGAACTCTCAGCTCTGTCTCCAGCACATGACAATAGTGCACTAACCTTCTGACGCTGTAAGTCACCACCGGTGGAGTGTTTCCCTTTATAAGAGTTGCCACGGTTATGGTGTCTGTTCACAGCAATGGAACCCTAACTAAGACACTATCAGATCCCCGCCCTGTCTTTCTCAGGCTCTGGGTGGGCCTTTGGTTGCCTGTTCATCACCTAAAATATATCTAGCACCTTCTATCAAACACAGAGCAAGTTCTAGGGAGGCACCGGTGGTAGCCATGATTGCTGACCACAGGGAGTTCATAAACCCTGGGGCGAGATGGATGAATGAAGATAGAACACTTAAAACATAGCCCTAGAAGTATAACTGACGGTGACTGTGTAAAGAAGATGGGCAAATTCAGAGCTGGGGCCGTGGCTGCTCGGGAGACACTGTGATGAGTCTTAGGAAGACGGGAGTTAGCCAGGTGGAAGAGAGAGAAGGAAGGTGCGTAATGGGAAAGCCAAGGAGACCACGTAGAAGTTTGAAAATAAGAAGGAGGGGAAAGCCAGTGGCAGGGACACTCAGCAGCTTTTCCAGCACGTCAGCCGAGTTCTTCGGAAAGCGTGGGATCAAGAGAAACCTTCAGATTGCATTACTGTTTCTATGGACACAGACCAGAGGGATTACACAACAGCCATCAGCCGCCGTTGCAGAATCAAGGTCTTATATTGGAAGCAGTTCGCCTTGCCTTGGAATCAAACCTCGATCCTGCACTGCAGGGTGTTAAAGATGATGGTTGCCCTTTCTGTATGCTCCTGGGGCAGTCTACTGTGTGGTGTTCCTCCTGCGTCGTAACCACCTTCGTGAATCCACCAAAACCACATTGGCATATGGCCCTGGAGGACATGCCGGCGCTGGTGGCAAAGAGATTCTTCGCTGAACAAAGTGCTGGAATTTCTCACCAGAGAGAGCTGGTGGATGACCTCCTGGCCCACAAGCACCTGGCCAGTTACTCTGCCCCATCTAGCATTTGTCATCGTCTTTTCCTGCTGAGTGAGGGGAAGCATCTGTACAGTGACAGACTCTGGCTCCATCAGCTACCCCCACTGTGAGCAAGCCTCCTCCCCTGATGCCGGTTTCTGGCCTCCAACCCTTCCCAGATGTTCTTCCTCCTCCTCGGCCCATCAAAGCATCTCGCGGAACACAGGCAGGAAGTTAGCCTGCTCCCAGCATCAGGACCCCAAAAGTCCATTCCCCCACTCTCTTGCTTCAGGTAGGCCCAGAAGAGGCCTGTTCCCTTAGGATGCCCCCCAGCCGTGCCTGTCAGAAAGGCCACTACCATTAGGGAAGCCAAGCCTTTTGGCTCCAACGTCAGTTCTGTTGAAGTGAGTGCTACCCAAGTGGGCACGCCAACCCATGTCCCCATGGAACTAAGGGATGTGCTGCGGAGTCAGAAGAATCAGAAGAGCAAGGCAGCTGTGGCTCAGAGGTCAAGAGTCAAGACCCTTGCCAGGCTGGAGCACTGCTGTGTAACCGTGAACACAACTGTGGCTTCCTCAGACATAGGGTCCCAAGGAGACTTTCTCAACCTAGACAGTTTTTATGCCACACAAGATAAGTTGTCCAGGGCCATTGCTGCATTGAACCCTGAAGTTATTCAGTTATATTAAAATACAATAAAATGTCTGGTTTTTGCGTAGTTAAAAAAAAAAAGAAGAAGAATGAGGAAAAGTGAGCAGGCAAGAGAGACCAATTGGAGAACTGGTAGGTAGTTGATGTGGCTGCAGCCAGGAGCTCAGGGGATACGCTCTTCCAACTAGGGGGGACGGGCAAGGAAAGAAGCCTTGCATGCCACATCGAGGTTGGAGTGTATTATGAATGTAATGGTGAGTCATTGAAGGATTTCAAGTCAGAGGAGTGACATGATCAGATTTACCTTTTAAATGATCACCGTGACATCAGTGTGCAGAACGCACTGGAGCGAGGCCTGACTGGAGACAGGGAGGCCAGTTAGAGCACCGTGGCAGTGATCCAGGTAGGGGATGATGAAATGGGGATGACACTAAGGGACAGATGCAAGAGCAATTTAGGATATAGAATCAGCCGGAATTGGCCACAGGCTGGTGCTGGGCACTGAAGGAAGATGGAGTCGAGGTTTCCGGCTTGTGAGTGAGAAAGGAGGATGGGGGCAGAAGGAGAGAAACCACGAATTGAGCTGGGGACAATTTGAACTTGAGATTATTCCCTATTGTTTACTTACTTACTGGAGCTATCTGGGAGGCAGCTGATCTGGAAGCCAATTCACGACTGTCTTTGCCAGTCAAAGCGTTCCCTTCTGTAGTGTCATTCGCCTGCACATCAGCCACCACTTGATTTTTAGAGTCCCTAGTCTTTAAAGTATCCCAGGTTTCTTCCCTGGGCTCCATCTTCCTGTATTCTACCACAGATTTGGTATTTTCTTTTGGAGGTCTCATTTCAGGGACAAATAGCTGCGTCCTATTACCAGGGTAAGAAAACAAATAATGATAAAAAAAAAATAGGTCAAAAGTCTTAAAAGACAACCCATTGAAGAAGATAAAGGCAAGAAAAGATACTGTGGGTTATATGTTATTAGGAAATAACAGCTCCCAAAAAGATATCACTGCATAGCAAAATGCTCATGAGGATGCTAAGCAGCAGGAACTCTCAGCCAGTGCTGGAGGGGATGCAAACAGAACAGGAGGGGATGCAAACAGAACAGGTGGTGGTGGGGGAAACAGCTGGAGTGCCTTCCACCAAATTAAACAGTCTCCTACGTGTCACCCAGAAATTGCATTTCTTGTTTTTTTTACCCAAATGAAAACTATGTCCTTGAAAAAGCCTGCACATAAGTATTTGCAGTGGTTTTACACGTAGTTTTCAAAATTTAGAAACAAACATGATGCCTATTGGTTGGTAAAATAATTTCAGTTGTGGTGTATCCAGATGGTACTGCTCACTGTTTAAAGAAAAAAGCAACTGGCAGGCCATGTGTTATGTGACAGTTTCCTCAGCAACTGAAACATTCTATCCTGCAGGGAAGCTCCTTAATCAGGAAGGTAAACAACTCAAAATAGCTTCAGGAAGTCCCTGAAACTGAGTAAATTCACCGGATCCCTCCCTGCCAGAGTAAGTAATAGAAGCCGAGAGCCCCACTCGGAGGAACTGAAGACCCTCAGACAAACCAAGCTGTAGAGAAGACTCTGAGACCTGCCTATCTTCCTGGAAGAGGTTTAGACCAACTGAATCATTCGAAAGGGACATTCCCCAACCTGTTGAGCTGCCTTCAGTATGTGCAGTATGCTCCAGGTTCCCAGCTTTGGTGACTCAGCCATATTCCTGTAAGTAGGTCCAGTGAAAATCATTGTTCACCGAGTTGGACTTTGGAGGCACCCGTACTTTGTCGTGTCTTGGGCTGCCTATCTGGGGTGGTGAGTAGGCCTATATGTTGCATCTCCCCAGGAAATGTTTTGTTATGCAATAGTGTGGAACATTTTGAAAGAATTTTAAATGCACATATTTGAGTGAGGGGAAAAAAAAACACTCGAAGAGGTTACAGATTTGATTCCAACTATATGAACATCCGGAAGAAGCAAAACCACGAAGATGCAAAGAGCCTTGGTTGTCAGGGTTTATAAGGAGAGACAGATGTACAGATGATAGAGCTTAGAGCCTTGGCTGTCAGGGTTTATAAGGAGAGACAGACATACAGATGATAGAGCTTAGAGCCTTGGTTGTCAGGGTTTATAAGGAGAGACACATGTACAGATGATAGAGCTTAGAGCATTTTTAGCATAGTAAGACTATCTTGCCAGTAGTTATGATGATAGGTGCACATTACTATATATTTTGCCACAATCCGTAGGATATACACGAGCAGGAGGAAAGCTTGGTGTAAACTGGCTGGTGAAAATTTGAACAGTGTAGGCTTCTGACTGTAGCAGATGTGCTACTGCACTGCTGTGCACATGTGTGGTGGGAGGGGTGCCTGAGAAGTCTGTGCACTTCCTAAGAAGTTTTGCTGAAAACCACCAAAACCACCCTGAGAAATAAATCCCATTTCTCCAAATGTTGCTAGGCCGTACTGAAATGGGTTGTATGAGGAAAAGGGTATGAAAATGTTACTAACACTTTCTTGCACTGATTGCACAATGAGAAACTTGCACGAAGAGTGTATTTTGCATACCCTAAGTAAAATATATCATTAAATATGTTTTGTGTTTGTTTGTTTGTTTGTTTTTTTACTTTAAAAAAATGTGGTTGTGGCTGGAGCTGTATCTCTTTTGGAGAATGCTTGCCTAACCTGCACCACGTTCTAGATTTGATTCCTACACCACGTAAACTAGATATGGTAGTGTGTGCCTGTAACTCCAGCACTTAGGAGGTAGAGGCGGGAGGACAAGGAAATCAGGGGAAATACTTAGTTATGTATCAACTTTGAGGGCCAACCTGGCCCACATGAGAACCTGCCTTTAAAAAAAAATCTGGGACTACTTAGACAATTTTATGCTGTATGCTTTATTTCTTTGGCACAGTGTTAGGCCTAAACTATAAATAAACCCAGCATTAGAGGTCAGGCCGCCTGGCTCTCTGTCCAGGAGGAACCACCCACTTAAACAAAGCTGAAGCGCTCACTGTGTGATGGAGAAGATAAGGATGGCACCGGCCGTTGTCAAGGTTACCAAGGTTACCATCTTCGGTCTTAGCTTTGGAAAGTACCAAGCACTGTGATAACTTAAAAGCGTCGGGAGCTTAATTTCTAGGTCAAAAGAAGACATACTGTGCTCTCTGAACTTAGGATAATCAAGAATATTTTCCTCATAGAGGAAGAAAACCATGTAATCAGTCCAGTAATTGTGAGCAATTAATTAGCCTTCAGCAGGCTTTGACGTTGTCCTAGGAGGTACATCAAACAGCTTTAAGGACTATACAAGCTGTAATTTCTAGCAAGGTCTAACTGGAACAGAACCAAAAAAATGTTCTGTCTGCAGAGAGTTTTGCATTTTGACTGACTGCTGCCTTAGTAATAATAATAATAATAATAATAATAATAATAATAATAATAATAATAATAATAAAAATAAAAAAAGAGGTTGATTTCAGTTCACTTCCTTTCGGCCAATGCTGTTGGGAGATGGAGGTAAAATGGGACAGGGCCAAAGAGACAGTCAAAAAAGACCCAGAGAAAAACTTCACAGCTTCCTCAGTGTGGGTGAGGAGTGGCTCAAAGTGAGCCAAGGCTCAGGCACTCAGCTGCCTCTGTCTCTGAATGGATACAAGAAGGATGGAGAAGATGGATCAAGCTCCGTGCTTATCACATGCATCTCTGAAGGACCATATGCCCTGACAGAGGTCTTCAGGATCCGGCCTCTTGTTTTACAGATGGGAGAAAGAGCAGCAGGCAGGAAAAGCTTGTGCTGGAACTGCTGCTGCCTGCCAGGCCTTGCAGTCCTGGACTGTGTTAGAACCCCGAAGGGACCAGATGCCTCCTCCCTCTCTCCCTCCCTCCCTTCCTCTCTCTCTCCCTCTGCCCATTCCTTACTGAGAGGAGATCCTGTCTATTTGGCAGCATTTCCTCTGCCAAGGAAACAGTCTATAAAATGATTGTTTTTTTTTTTAAAGTGCGTTGTACAGTTTCAAAACCAAGTTTAAGAAAATTGTCCAAAGTTCTGTGCACAGTTCTGTAAAACTGAGATGTTAGGAGAAATAATTGTAAGAGAACATTTGGTGTTTTAGAACAAAAGAAGAGGGTCATTTTGCTGCAGTTAAAATAGTTTTTTTTTTAATTCTTTGTTAATTTTCCCTAAATTCAAGTACATCTATTATGCATTTAACAGGCAAAGGTCAGATCCCATTATAGAGAACACCAAGAGATTTATAGACATTTCTTAAACTTAGGAAAAGTATACAATTACTTGAAATATGAGTGTTAGAGGATCTGGGATGGAAATATTCCTTTACCTTTATTCAATAAATATTTCCTAAATAGCAGCTGTATGCCAGGCACAGTTCTGGGTCTTGCCGGGGAGGGCACTAATGAGGACGGCTAAAGCCCTGCAGAGGACCATCCATTCTAAGTAAATAAGCAAGTGTCAGGTGCACAAGTGGCAAAATGAGGGGCTGTGGGGGATGGCAGAGTTTGGTGACATTGGATGGACGGACCAGGGAGTGATGGTGGCACGGGTCATGCTTAAGCGTTAAGGAGTGAGGAGGAATCCGTAGAAGGAATAAAGTGCAGGGGGCACACCATGTTGCTTGAAGTGAGTCTACCTCTGTGAACAAGAGACATCCGTATATTCCTCATACAAAGCTGCCTTCTTGGGGCAGTCGATGAAAAGTAGAGATTTGGAGAACAGTGGCCATAGTGGAGAGTGCAGGGAAGAACCGAGGGACTGCAGGTTAAAAGCTTTAAATGACAGCATCTCAGTGATCTCTGATGAGTTTTCTACTTAATCAGAGTTGTGGTTTTTGTTTTTTACATTGGCGTGGTTGGTGCTTTGTACAGATAACCCATTGTTTGGAATTGGGGAGGGCAGTCGTGCACACCGGGACATGTTTTACAGAAACCCTTGCCATGTCTCAAGTTGGGACCAGTAAGATTTTCTCATTTATATAACAGCCTAAGATACTGCCACATTCTCTGGGGTAGGGGGAACAAAGTCACCTGAAGTTTAGAATCGTTATTTCAAACACCAGTGGGCAAAGTGTCATCCTTACCGAGGACTTGTCATCACAGGACAGGGAATGGGTTTAATCAACATTTATTTCTACTCTGATAGAAAGGAAGCTAGGCATGTCTAGTAGCAAGGTACCAAGAGCTTTTTGTGGACGTTCGGACCCTGTTATCTTCGGCTTCATCTTCAAGGTTTCAGTTACCCTTGGTCAACCTTGATCTGAAGATGCTAAGTTGACAATTCTAGAAGTAAGCAACTTGTAGATCTAAAATTGTGTGCCATTCTGAGCAAAAAGGAACACATCTGATGGTTGCTGTGTCCCACCAAGGATTGGGATTGTCTCTTTCCCAGTATATCCAAACACCACTGTCACCTGCCCGTTAGTCATCTTAAAGCCATCTCAATTACAGGACGGGCTGTCATGATGCTGCAGAGCTGTGTGTTCTATTCAGCAACAGCCTCAGAGCACACAGACAGTGGTAGTGGGACGACAGGCCAGAGAGAAGCTGCAGAGGTTCTCCTTGAGGCGAAAAGGCAGAAGGTCCCTGCTTCCTGAGGAAAGACAAGACGCTACTGTATGCGGAAGTTCCTGAGATCTGTAATAAGGGAGCCTCCAGTCATGAGAAGTGCAAAAGCTACCCCAACAGAGCGTGGGAAGTGCTTAGTCATTCACCTCGCTTCATCCCACCACTCAGGCGTCAGTCATATCATTGCAAGAACAGTGAGTACAACGCAGGAAGATGTGCTCAGAGCGAGGCTATATTCAGAGCTGTTATTACAGTATGTTGTCAAGATGATTCCATCCTATTATTAGCTGATCTGACTGTGCCTCACTTATTAATGAGGCGCATACACAGAAGAATGTAATATGTTCAGCGTTTGTTACTATGCAAACACTCAGGCATCCGCTCAGAGCCTGGGGCAACTGAGGCTTTGGAGTGAATGACGTGCCAAGCGAACAGCAGAGCCAGGACTTGAACCCAGGTTTGCCTGGCTCCAAAGATCAACATTTCTTCTGGCCCGCGTTGCCCAACATTGTAGATGTGATCGTACGTGGCTATTAAGATTAAATTTTAAATGAATTAGAATTTTAAAAAGCAATCATACACGCTACATTCCAACCATTCATCTGTGATGTGTGACTGACTAGTGACCAGTGTCTTAGACATGCATATGTAGCACATTTTCGTCCTCCTAGGAGGTTCTTTTGGGCAGAACCGCTGTGGACCAGTTGGCTCAGAAGGAGGTGGAGGTGTGAGATGAGCGAGTGGGCAGTCTTCATCAACCTAAGCTGCTGCTCTTTGCAGCCAGAGGCAGTTCTGTCATCCGCCCCTCCGGAAGGCTTACACGGTCGGCCTGGGATGCCCCGCTTCTGTACGGAAATGCTTGCGAGAGGCAGCAATGAGGTTGGTGTTATGGATTTTGCTTTTGTTTGCAGAAAAGGTTCTTAATGGCAAGAGACAGGCCTGGCTGCAAGTCACCGGGGAGGTGTCTATTTTTAGATCTATGTGGGCAGACTATGGCACCAAGCATTTCTTGATCTTGTGAGCATGAGAAAAAGAAGGAAGGAAACACATTGGCCTTATTGAGTTCAAGCAGAAAATTGATGTCAGAATCACTTCCCATATATATATATATGCATGCCTGCCTGAGCATCCCTATAGATTGTAAGATAGAAGCTCAGTGCAGCATGGTACAGCAGAGTATAGTCCCCTAAATGCTACTCATCCTGGCAAAATTACGGTCCAAGAGTTGGAGACAGAGCACAGTGACTGACAGACTGGCATCGCAGAGCTCAGTGTCTTACTTCAAACTGGCCCCAGAAAGCTTTTTGTAATTCCTTTCATCCACTTAGCTACATTTCAGTCTTTTTTCAGGAGGACAGTACTTCAATCTGCCACACAGATTCATATTGTTTTTAACAGAGCAGAGCTTGGCCCTTTTAAGGACTGTTCCAGCACCAGCACCACCAAGATGATGAACTCAGTGTGGAACCGAGGCAGGAGATAACCATTTTGGGGTTTTGCTTTGCAGCAGTGGTACCCCCCTGCCCCAGGTGTCCCAATGGGCAGACTATTCCAGGGTCACACAGTAGGACAGTTTACATGAGAGAGTCATTTGCTTTACTAAATCAATTTAAATCACACAGAAAAAAAGGAATAATATTTACATAGGAGAGACAATGTCGGGGGGGGGGCGGGGGCAGGGCAGTCTTCTGCGTGCCACTGAGCCGAGCTCTGCCTCTCCACGCATGCCTCCTCTCCGACCGTTCTCTCTTTTGTACATCAGCTTCCTCTCCTACCTGAGTGCTTATGAAGACCACTGAGCCAGGAGGTTCGGTCCTTGGGAGGTGCCTGGTGCCAACACAAGTGCTGGCTTAGGCCTGCTGGATGGTGACGAGGAGGGTGGGGGTGTGCACCAGAGCACAGCTTCTTAGCAACTCTGGGTGACAGCTATAGCTGGGAAGCAGAGAGAATAAGGACGCCCTTTCTGTTGCTGCCTCAGCTAGAGGGCAGGGCTCTCAGTGGGCGACTGAGGCAGGGATGCCGGTCTTGGAGGATGCTTGGATGGCGGTGGCCTGGCTCCTGCTTCCGTCATCTCTGCCTGTAAACACATCCTCATTTGTCCCATCTGCTTCATCTTCTTTTCTGCTCTTCTTTCTAGTTCCCTAAAAGATTACCAGCTGCCGATAAACAACACGCCTCACTTCTTAACAAACGTTGGCTACATCTTCTAAGCTATCAGCTTACTCTAGTCATTTCTCATCAGAAGGCAATATTGTATGGCCTCAACGCAGCAAACACATGTCATACCTC
Organism: Acomys minous; assembly: GCF_964271855.1. NCBI lineage: Eukaryota > Metazoa > Chordata > Mammalia > Rodentia > Muridae > Acomys > Acomys minous. The sequence goes on from NC_140491.1 coordinate 5,019,096, forward strand.
TCTCTTAAAAAAAAATAACATCTCCCAATTCATTTTCAAGTATATTTATAAAGTTTAGTGTGGTACTCTTCCTCTTGCTTTCTTCCACCCTCCCTCCCCCTGAGCCAAAACTCACCTTCACCTCACTATTGCTGCCTAGGCTAATCTGGAATTGTCAATCTTCTTGACTTGGCCTCCTAAGTTAAAGTACTAAACAGTTTAATGTGTACTTGTCCAGAATGGTAGATTTGTGACGTCTCAGAGTTGTAGCTCCTTGTCTAGTGTCACTTTAGAGCTAGAAGGGACCTCAGAAGTCATTCGATTAGCCCACAAGGGAAACTGAGGCCCCGAAACACTACACACTTTGTACTTGGTCATGTAGTGAGCTAGCTGTCTGAAATAGGGAGGCAGGACCACTTGGACACAATATGCAATAGCCCCGGGAAGGCTCCCCAACGTTGGTTGTTCAAACATTAAAGTTGCTGTCAATCCCTTGGTAGTTATTTGCCTCCTAAAAGCAGATGGGAACATGGGGTTCAGCCCTCTTCTATGTAGCACCTCTGTTCTTTGACTAAAACCATCTATTTCAATATTTTAGTTCAACTTGACCAACTCCCCAGGAATATCTCACTGAACTTGTAACAACAAAGCTGATCTTCAGAGAATATGGGCAAAGACAAAGCCAGTGATAATTTCATACTGTATTATTTTCACAGGAAGAAATGTTCATAAAACACACCACAGAATCCAGTGCCCATGGCAGGATCTCTCAGACTCCTGAAACCAGAAGCTCTTTTGTATTTCTGTCCCAAGGGGGAGATGTGTTTGTTGATGGAGAGACCCTTTCACGAGAGGCAGGACGACATGAATTACAGCTGTGGTTCTCAACCTTCCCAGTGCTGTGGCCCTTTAATATAGTTCCTCATGTTGTGGTGACCCTCAACCATAAATTTACTTTTGTTCCTTCTTTGTAACTGTCATTTTGCTACGTTATGCATCGCAATGTAAATATCTGTGTTTCCCAATGGTCTTAGGTGACCCCTGTGAAAGGGTCACTTGACCCTCCCCCTCAAAGAGGTTGCCACCCACAGGTTGAGAAATACTGGATCAAAGGGTTACCTGTAGAAGCAAGAGGACCCGGAATTGTGACTCCCCCACATGTACCTCAGTCACTTGCTCTATGGCTTGCTTTTCTGGCTGATAAGATGGGGACAAGAGCAGCATCAGTTTCAAGAGTGCTTTTCCCAAGGTGTCAGGTGAAGTAGAGCATCCGGATTAACTAAGTCTGCTTAACTTGGTGCTTGAGTTGCATGGCTCAGGAAATGGCAGCTCTCACTCTCCTTGCTTCCCTCCAGACTTGGATGGAACAAGAAAAGATGTGCTGACACTGAAGCTGAGGGAAATATCCCAGCTGCTGTTTTTCCAGGGCGTCAGCTACATGGAGTGGCTCTAGCTTGGTCAGCAATATGTGTTTGCCCAAACTATCCTGGCGTTAGTGCCAGGAGTCCTGTGTTTGAGGAAACCCTCAGTCCCAGCAAAGCAGGACTTTGCCCAGGGAGGGGACAGGGTAGCAAGGCCATAGCTGTAGTGAGAAGTGAAGGGACATTGGTTAAAAATACTGTCTGGCTTCTTCTTTCTCGGGAAACAACGCCGGTGCAGCGGGAGGGCCCGGAGGACGCGGGGGGGGGGGGGGGGGGTGGTGGCCAAATTCGGCAGGCAGCCAGCGGCCTTAGGGGCCGGGCCACGGGGCTCGTGGAGGAAAAGCCGAAGACAAGGAGTGGATCCCCGTCACCAAGCAGGGCCGCCTGGTTAAGGATATGAAGATCAAGTCCTTGGAGATTTATCTGTTCTCCCTGCCCATTAAGGAGTCCGAGATTATTGACTTTTTCCTGGGCGCATCCCTAAAGGATGAGGTTCTCAAGATCATGCCAGTGCAGAAGCAGACACCAAGTCCAAGGCTTTTGTCGCTATTGGGGACTACAACGGTCACGTTGATCTTGGTGTTAAGTGCTCCAAGGAGGTAGCCACTGCTATCCGAGGGGCCATCATCTTGGCCACGCTTTCCATCGTCCCTGTGCGGAGAGGCTACTGGGGGAAAAAGATTGGCAAGCCACACACTATTCCATGCAAGGTGACAGGCCGCTGTGGCTCTGTTTTGGTGCGTCTCATCCCTGCCCCCAGAGGCACTGGCATTGTCTCAGCTCCTGTGCCCAAGAAGCTACTGATGATGGCCGGTATTGATGACTGCTACACATCAGCCAGGGGCTGTACTGCCACCCTGGGCAACTTTGCCAAGGCCACTTCTGATGCCATTTCCAAGACCTACAGCTACCTGACACCTGACCTCTGGAAAGAAACTGTGTTCACCAAGTCTCCTTATCAGGAATTCACTGATCATCTTGTGAAAACCCACACCAGAGTGTCTGTTTAGAGGACCCAGGCTTCAGCTGTGGCTACCACATAAGGTTTTTACAAGAAAAATAAAGTGGATTAGTTCTGTTAAAAAAATAAAAATAAAAATACTGTCTGTTCTGATCTTTCGCAACATGGTTTTCCTTTATCCTAACAATCATTAGACTCCTCTTCAGCTGATGCAGCAACAGAAATAACAAAGGTAATGGCATAGATAATTAGGGATTACAGAGAAAGAAGTCAAGCTTTATTTTAACCTAAGGTCACACAACTCTTAAGTACAGGCTCAGGATTCCAACTCACGGCCCCTCTGCCCATGAAATCCAAATTCTTTCGAGGATACTGGGATAGTCAACCTTGATTGCCAACTTGATAGGATTTGGAATTAACTAAGAGATACCTCTCTGGGTGGGTCTGCGGGGCTAGAAAGGATTAACTGGAGAAGCCCCTGCCTTGGTGTGAGTGGGACCTTCTCCTGGGTTGCCCAGATAGAAAGAGATCTGAGGAGAAACGAATGTCCTTTGCCTACCTGCCTGCCTGCCGAGCAAGGGCATCAGGTGCTGCTGCTGCTGCCATCCTCCACTGATAGACTTCAGCTTTGCCATGGCCCGGCGTGGCCTGGGGACCAGCAGCTCGCCAGGAATCCTCTGGATCTTCAGCACAAGGCTGGGACTGCTGAGGCCTTTGGCTTCATAGACTGAAGAGCTACTGGCTTCTCAGCCTCTGGACTGTGCAGGTGGCCATGACAGGAGGCATAGACTCTGACATTAAGCCAAGCCAACAAACTCCTTGTCCTTTTATGCATTGGCTATCATCTATCTATCTATCTATCTATCTATCTATCTATCTATCATCTACCCATCTATAGATAGGATTGCTACGTAGTCCTGGCTAATCCTCCTGGCTCTGTCTTTGCCTCCTGAGTGCTAATTAAAGCCATGAACCACCATGTCTTTAATAGTAAATAGTACACACACACACACACACACACACACACACACACACACACACACAGAGTTCCTTTTAAAAACCCTGTCATATGTAGATAACATTATAGCCTGGTTGCATACAATTCTATTTACTGTTTTTTAGTGCATCCGTGGCTGACATTCCTGGAACTTACTTCTGGAATCCTGTGGCCTCAAAGTAATGCAGGAGCACATGAGACACAGACTGTTCTGTTTTGGATCTGATAATAATGAGCTGCCTGCAAAGATGTGCACTGACTTAGGGTCGTTGTATATCCTGCTTAGACATACCGGGCAGACTATAAGGTAGCTCGTGGCAGCCATGCTGGCTCCTCTCCTACTCTTGATTGGGCAGCCTGCCTTGCTACACCATTCAAGGCTGAGTTGATGCAGGTACCCTATAGCTTGTGCTGCCAACCCCTTCTTTCATAGATCCCCCACTTCCATTCACTGACCCCAGCCCCCCAACCACCAAGGCTGTGCAGTGAGGATGGGGCTTCAGGCCAGAAGGTCAGCCAGAGGGCCAAGGCTGACTCCCCTATCTGCACTCACCATAGCAAGAACAAGGCATAGTCACCTTGCCCAGCAGCTGGACCCAGCCAGTGAGGACAGCCTCTACTTTGCTCCACAAGACAACACAATCTACAATCCGTCGGGACGCCCTTATCACTGCGAAGTCTGTCTTTTATGTTGAGGAAAACATTGCACAGCTATGATGGTTTTAAAAGTCCAAAAAACTTGAGTGCCCCACTTCTAACGGGTAGAATTTCATTCCCTCCATTTGTGTATGAGGTGGGTATAGTGTTTTGTTGTTGTTGTTTGTTTGTTTGCTTGCTTCTGGCTTTTCTACACAGAGTTTCAATGTGTAGCCTTGGTTGTCCTAGAACTCACTCTACTAAACAGTCTGGCCTTGAACTCACAGAGGTCTATGTGCCTCTGCCTCCCAAGTGCTGGGATTAAAGGTGTGCGCCACCACCACCAAGCTATGGCTTACTTCTCTTTTATTTATTGATTTTTAAAAATACGTTTTGTTTTTTACGTATACATTTATATTATTACACACACACATAATACACACACACACACACACACACACACACACACACACACACATACACTAAACTACCCATATCAAGAAGAACCATGACACAATCAAGAATTATATAAATGTTACATTCTTAGTGTTTGTGTGGCTTACTCCTGAACAAGAAAGATGAGAGCAGTAATAGCGTGTGTCTTTGGAGGTTAAATAGAGGGTGCAGGCAGCCGCCTCGCCCTATTAGCTCTTTCTCACTGGGAATCCAGCTGTCATGTCAGGAGGACACGTAAGCAGACCCTGGAGAACTCACGTGGCAAGAGGGATGAAAGAAACAAGTCAGGCGTTTGGCCTGAATAGTGGAAGCATTGACTCTTACCTGAGCTCTCAAAATAACTCAAGTGGTTCGGCCACTTTGTCTTTGGAAGACTTATTTTCTCCTGCGATGGTATTCTCTGAACCTGGTTTTTCTTTCGTTGTCATTGGCAGACCATTTTTGGTCTCCTTCACTGGTATGTTTTGTCCACTCGCTTTTTGGGTTTGGGGAATCAGGGCTTGATTTGGGGCTCCTTGTGTGTAGTGGATATAGATATTTTTTTTTGTTTTGTTTATCCTAAGTGTTGGGTGAGGAACGGACTTGTGAGAGATCAGGTGATGTTTATCCACTAGAAGATGAACCACCTCGTGCAGGGAGCTTGGTTTTTGCCAGCTGAAACACATCATAGCACAGACTCTCAGAGGAGATATGTATAAATGAGACCAAAACAGGAGGCCCAGGCTTTTTGGGTCTTGGTATTGTTTGGCTGTTCATCGTTCCACTTCGAGATGATCCTAGAGAGACATGCACCAAAGAGCACTTTGGGGCTCCAGGTTCTGGCTGCTGTTCTGGGTTCCAGCAAAAACTATGGTTGAACTGCTGGTCTGCTGAAATCCTGCTGACTATGCCAGAGGAATGGCTCCCAGGAACTGAGTCTAAAAAGGTCTACTTCTCCTGTTCCCACTAACCTCTTTTCTCTCCTATCTAAGGTAGGTGGGTTGGAAGGGAGGTATGAGCATTAAATAACCTCAAATAAAGTAGGTTCGGGAAAGGCTGACGCTTACACTTATGTTTTTGGTTTATAGTTTCCCACCAAGTTCTTCTGCAGAGACTCACATGGCATCGGTTGACTTACACATTTCTTTCTTTAGCTCTCCCTTTCCACTGGGCTCTGGATTTATTGCGTATCTGACATGTCCGTGTCTCCTGTGTGTTCTCATTTGTGTCAGACGTTGGTGGGGTCATGGGAGAAGCTGAGTTAGGCTGGCCTGTTGGCCATAGGGTCTTAACTCTCTCCCACTGGCCTCAGGAAAGGGAGGGCGGGTCTGAGAAGGACTGTTCCAGTTTTTTAACTCAGAAGCTGCAGGTTGTGTGGGACCCGGACTTGTAAGTTATACCTGTCCCTTGAGTTGCATTCTGTCTATCGAGGTTAGTCCCACGGCCACGAAGAGTCAAGGGGAAGGCGCGCCGTTCCTCTTTGCTTTTGTTCTTATGTAAGCACGTTTTGTGTGGTGGCTGAACTCTCTTCATAACTCCTTTCCTTTACTCTCTGTTCCATTTTACTCCCTCTTGTGTCCCTGGACAAGGAAATGCCCTGTTGGCTGAAGGTGTGGGTGGGGAGCTGGAAGGTAAGAAGACATCTCTGCATCCTTTCCCCTTTTAGTATCTGGGATAGAGAAGCCACTCCGTCAGTGCAGGTCCCCAGGTGACTGGTAAACAGGAGCCACTCATTTGCACACTGCTTTAATAAACACACTTGATTGTGTTTGAGTCATTATAAATTGTGCGAGTGGCTTCTGGTTACTTCAACTATGTTACTTAAGCTTTTTTGTGTTCTTCAAGACTCTTCAGGTGATTTTTAATATTGCTCTGCTGGCTATGGAGGAGAAATAGGCACAACGCTATACCCTGGGACATTTTCTGGATTGAGATGGTGCCTCCTCTCCGCTAAGTGCAGTGGTACACAACTTTGATTTCAACACACAGGAGGCAGAGGCAGGCTGATCTCTGAGTTCAAGGCCAGCCTGGTCTACCTAGAGTTCTTAGGCCGGCCAGGGTTACATAGTGAGATGCTGTCTGAAAAAGAAAGGTGGGGTGGGGAGGAGAAAAGTGACGGTGTCTGCAGTTTCCTTTGACTTTCCTGAAGTCAGGCGTTAGCTTATAAGCCATCCTGGGTGTGCAAAAGAAGTCTCCTGGGCCCCATCCTGCTCTCTGCACTGGACAGGCCACAAACATCTGGACACATATTTGACAAAAACACCCTTTGAGGCTTCTGTTAAAGCATTCCTTGGCATTACTGGACAAAGTTAACTGAGCCATGGCCTTACACAGCCTGGAAACTACGGACCCTGGGGTTGCTGGGACAGTCCCAGGAATTATCAGTGCAGCCTTGAGTTCGTTCCAGTGACTGTGTTAACCAGATAATTTAAATACTCCACTGAAAGTTTTTAAGAAATTATTTCTAAAAGGGGTCAAAAACATGTGACTTGTTGGTGTATGGAGCACAATTGAGCCTTTTATTCTTTACTGCATCAGTCAGCAATGTAGTGATAGATTTATATATTTCAATGAAATAGTAATGTATCAAGAGCCAGTGAAATGCAGAGGACAATGTTCTTTGCTCTGTACTTTCTATATAAAAATTCCAACTTACTTGGGATTCAGATAACTACCCGTCAAAGGCTTTCTGTTTCTTTGTCTGCTGGCCTATTACTTTCTCCCATCGGAATTCATTGATGCTTTTATTTTATTATTTTATTTTATTTTTTGGGTTTTTCGAGACAGGGTTTCTCTGTGTAGCCTTGGCTGTCCTGGACTCACTTTGTAGACCAGGCTGGCCTCGAACTCACAGTGATCCGCCTGCCTCTGCTTCCCAAGTGCTGGGATTAAAGGCGTGCACCACCACGCTGGGCCAGTGATGCTTTTCAGTTAGCACTTCCCACTGCTGAACAAAGCCAGAACCCTTGTTTTCTTGACTGAGATTCACATCAAGGGATGAAGAGAGAGGGTGTGTGGCAGTGGGGACTTTGCTTTTGTGGCATTGCTTTGCCTGTGGGCAGCTCTCCTGGTGTCTCCTGTTTCCTCACTGAGTTCCAGGTGGGCAAGATTGATGCTGCTTTGGTGTTAGTACCTGAGCCAAAAATCTTGCCTGGTAATTGCTTCATGATTCGCCTCTGTAGAAATGTGCAGGTCTGTGTGTTAGTGGCTGGGCAGCTCAGTGGTAGGAGGAACTTAGCATGAGTAAGATCTTGGGGTCAGTCCCCAGCACTAAACAAACAATATGGAAGAGAAATGTGTGCATTCTACGGCTTTCTATAGCGAGACATAAAAAGATCATTATGAATTCAGGCAGACATGGAATATCACTGTACTACAAAATACTGTATTTCAGAGAACTCAGAGTTCGATTGTTGGGGGTGGGGAGATGATTTCATGACCTCTCCTGGGTGTAGCTGACAGGGTGATGCCTCGCCTGGAGGAGGCAGGCTGAGTGCAAGGGCCCGGCGACTCTGAGGGGCACACTTGTACCTTGAAGTTTTAAGCGGTCCCAAGGTTCAGGCAGAGAGAGGATTTTTTCCCCTCTCCAAGGGAATAGTGGTACATAGCTCAGACATTGACTTTGGGGAGACACAGGGAGGTGAACGAGAAAGTAGAGCCGTAGTTGGCTGTAGAAAGCTAATTCAAGATCACACAGAGCCCAGTCAAAATGACGAATAATTCTGGGGGTGTTATTACCCACCTGTAGGATTTATTTTTTTTCCTCCCAACTTCCCACTTTTCTGTTTTTCACACATGTTTTAATAATGAGCATGCACTCCTTTTATAATAAAAAAAATCCAATTAACTTAATTAGAAAAAAATTACCCACCAGGTGACGGGAGGTATCACATTAATTTATCACAGAGCGCTACGGTCTGGCCCACGGTCTCGGCCCATGTGCAGAGTTCCCGCTGTGTTTGCTAAGGCTGACTTGGGGTACAGTGTTGAGGTGGGTGTAGGAAAGGAGGAAGGTGGCGGGAAGAGAAGGGAAAAGATTGTTTCCCTGAACACATGTTGGGAAGAGAGGCCTCGCTAAGCTCCCATCCGCACCAGTTGGTTTTTGGTGATTGCAAGAGGAGAGCGAATGAAGGGTGCTCTCTGTTGGGAGACTGGGTGTCACACCATATCTGTCTTAACATTTGGAAATCTGGGTTTGGCCTATTTGGGAGCCTGGGTCCTACAAGCAAGGCCAGAGGATGGAACGGCCAGTCCCACCTCCTCCTGCCTGGGGTCATGTCCTGTCTGCCACCAAGCGCCTTTCTGTGGGGGCTCAGTGGGTTTATCAGCTGTAGTACCGACTGAAAGTTTGCAAACCCCCACCAGTCTTTCTCTGGCTTTCTTAGCGTTAGCACTTAGGTGCCTTAAATGAAAACGCACAATGTGGGTGCCTTCTCCAGGTGAGTGAAATCGTTAAATTTACTTTCTTCTATGGGATCCCATGTCGTGCAATTGGCAACTGTTGCACGTCCATAACTATAAACAAGTAAATAAATACACCACTCGAACCCCGCCTCCCGGTTCTCTGCAGTGCAGCGTAATTGCAGGATCCTTAGATCAGAGCTCAGGTGATGGAACGGGAGAGTACTCACAGTTCAGAGGAGGAGGTAAAGTGGGAAGTGTTAACACAGTAAGAGCGTGCTCCACACCCAGGCCTCGGCAGGGTTAGTGCGCCCCACCTTCCTGATGGGCATCCACTATTGATTAACTCGGGTTGTTCACCGGTCAGCTGTAGCCTTTTCCCGTTTCTGACTCTGGTGTTTAAAGGTGAAATGGGCTCTTTTGTTATCCTTTCAGAAGAACTATTTGCACATTTTGGTTTAGCAAAGAGCAGTTCATGCTTTTACACCCTACTGGCCTAAAAAAAAAATTCTACATGGGATATGCAAGGAAAACCAGTTAAACTTTCAGACAGCACAAAAATCTCAATAATTAGCAGACTTTGCTCGTCTTTTTTTTTTCCTCTGATGGCTACATTTAGTATGAACTAAGTCGCGGCTCCGCACATCTTCCTGCTGTACCAATCAATTGCCCTCAGAGCCGTGAGCCCCCTGGCATTTCTTACTCAGCTTCGTAGGCATTCTAATCTGGAATGTGGTCTCTCCCCACCACTGGGTCCCCTCTGTGGTGGGTGGTGGGTGGGGGAGGGGGAGCTGTGACCAGAATCATCAGCCCCTTGGATGGCACCCTGACCTCCCCAGGATTGAACTTTCAACCCCCTGAGCTGACAGTTAGTGGTGTATTGCACAAATTTTGTTTGAGACTAATTGCAGCTTGTAAATGGGGCATTGTGGCCCTGGATAAGAGCTAGCAGTCTCTCTTCTCAGGGTCACCCAAGTGGAATCTGGACACAAGAAAGCCTGTCCCCTAACGGGCCGCCTCCCTGAGCCCTTCCCAACCTCTGGAGCCCTGGGCTTGTCTCCTTCATCAAGTGGAGGACGAGAGGGCACAGCGGGAGGCTCCTCTGTGAATCTCCTCAGGGAAAGCCAGGCTATTCATAGCAACTCAGGGCTCCCTTAGGAATTCCCACAGACTTCCCAGGACGACTTCCCCACCCAGCCACACAGGCACCTTCCACAAATCCAGGGACACACACCCTGTCCCGAAGCACAAAGCCCTTTGAGAGTCACCCCATGTGGTGGTGTCCATCAGGGAAACTACTAGAAGCTGAGAAGACAAGCAGAGGTGGAGTTGGGAGGGGAAAAATAAGATTTTCCTAGCAGACCAGTTGCTTACATTTTTGCTTCACTGGGTTGAGAGACTTTTGGAATGGACACATAAGCCATCAAGTGCATGGAACTGAAGGTCAAAATAAACCAAGTGGGGCCAGGAGTAATCTGAACACTGCACCCGGGAACAAGCTGGCTCCACGTGGGACTCCACAGACACTCAGTTATAAGACAAAAGAGGCAGCCAAGGGTGGCTGCATTTCCTCTTAGTTTCATTTGACCAGAGAGGTGGCTAATGTCTTCTACCCTGAGGTCATGAAAAGAACACAGGAAAGTGTGTGAGGGTATAGAGGGAGTGTTCCAGGCAAACAGCATATTGTCCCCAGTTAATCTAATTTGTCAAATTGTTCCTGGTGGCTCTAGAGCCAAAGGATGATGCTCGGGGCGCAGTGTACAAACCCCCAGCCATCTGCTCTGACAGCTGTTGGACCCTGAGCAAGAACTTGTACCCTTGGCATCGTGTGAGTGCCCTTGGGCACAGTTGTATGTGTGTCTGTGGAAGACTAGAACAGCTCAACCAAGTGACCAAAGGTTAACACTACTAACATCACTAACAGTACTGGGTTGGCATACGTGGTCGGTGACAGCAGCAGAGGATTACCCATGAAGGAGACAAGTCTCCTAAGCCCCCCTGTGTGGCTCATCAGACCCCACACATGGTGGTGTCCGTGCCCTCTGGACACCTTTCTTAATACCTTTAGCCTTGCCTTAAAAACCAATGCAGTTAGCACAGTGTTTAGTTAAAAGTTAGCATATCTGTTGATGCTGAAAACAAGAGCTGGGCCCTTCCTGCCAACGTAGAGTCATCTGCTTGGATGATCTGTCGTTCTTTTTTTTTTTTTTTTTCAAGAGAAAGGGCTAGGATTAGCTTGCAGTTTGAGTAAATTATTCCTATGAAAGCAGTTTGCCTCTAACATACTGCTCTTTGTGGTCCAATTTCATTAGCCTGGTTGAGTTTTATAAATGGAGTTAGAATACCCAACCGTCCTGGTTATCCTGACGTTGTTCTAAAAATAGCAAGTTCTGTGTTCTGCTAATGTCTCTTATTCCAGGAAAAGAGAGATGATTGGTCCCAGTGCCAAGCTCTTTGCCTTCTACGCGTCCATTTTTCTGATGCTATAACCAAATACTCGAGGCTAAGTAACAGAGAGAGAAAAGTTTATTTAGCTCAAAGTTCTTGAGGCTGAAAGTCCAAGACCCATGGGTTGAACTCTGATGCGATGCCAGCTTGCCAAATGCCACCCCACCCCATCCCGTCCCTTCCCACCCTCCCCCGTAGGAAGACGTTAGTGTGGGGCAATGCATATCAGAGGGAGAAAGTACGTGACGTGACAGGAAGCCAGAGCCAGAAATTATGCTAATCTTACTCTTTTGTAGCGATTCCCTCAGGTCAGCTAACTTGCGTGCATGAAAGGTGATGCCCGCTGTAGACCCAATAAATCCCTATAGACCACAGCACTTCTGTTTTAAAGATATATACTAGTATTTTGCCTGCATGTATGTACATGCACTATATGAATGCCCGGTACCTTCAGCAGTCGGGGGTGCCATGTTGGATCCCCTGGAACTGGAGAGAGGTTCAAATGGTTGTGGGCCACTGTGTGGGTGCTGGGAACTGAGCCTGGGTCCTCGGCAAAAGAAGCAGGTGCTCTTACTCGCCGAGTCATCTCTGACAGGTCCTCGCTGCCCTGTCAACGCGGCTGGATTGGTGACAGTGAGCTTGAGAGCCTTGGGGTGTGATATAATCTTAACCCTAGAGGGGCCTCACACCCAAAGGAGGCCTCCTGATGTGGCCGTAGGTTTTCCTGGTTGGTCGGTTTGCTTTGAAATTATCTAAGAGTAGAAGAACCCAGGCTGGCACTGGGTGGGTGGGGGAGTTCAGTGCTGCTGCTTAGTCACTGTCGCTGGGCATCCCACAGTCATGCTGCATGCTGCTTAGTCACTGTCGCTGGGCATCCCATAGTCATTGTGCTAAGATTTGCTCTGTTTCCTCTGTTTCCTCCAGACATCTTTATAAACATTTTCTTGGGACATTTATGTATTCTCCTCTATGCACTTGGGAAACATGGAAAGGAAAAGGAACAGTAAATATTTAAATTGTGCATTACTACGGATCTGTAACTACACACTGTAGACAGCTTCGGGTTTTTTTGTTCGTTTGTTTTTGTTTTTGTTTTTCTATTCTGTTTGACCTAAGGCAGTGCTTTTTAGACCAGAGTGTTCCAGCAGACCCCAGGAGGTGATGGTTACACTGGAGATTCTGGTGCAGTGAGTCAGGCCTGAGAATGCGTCCCTAACAAGGACCCAGGTGGTTCTGGACGCAGGCCCAAGGTTTGCACTGATAACATCTGAACTTTCTTTACCTTCAGGAAATTCCTGTGAAGGAGGGAAGAAGTGGGAGAGGGCGCCTCTGTATTCTCGAAGATGATGCCTGTTGAAGCAGAGAACACTGTGTGCTTCAGTGCTCCGTACAAATACAATTAGGATTGACCCAGAACATCAGCGTACCTAGGAAAGGAAGTTGGAGGGAGGAAGTGGAAGGGAGTGAGGCCGGAGTGTGGCAATTACAAGGTCTGTCTGTGGCTGGAGGGAATCGCTCTGTTTCAAAGTATTGGCACACAGAGCTTCCCGCCCACCCCCCTCACCCACTGTTTCCTCAGCCTCACCAGCCAGGGGTTCCTTCCCAAGGTGGCCGGAAGTGTGAGCGGCTGCCAGAACCCTACAAAAAAGATCCAATATGCATGAAAACTGAGGCTTACTCTGAGGAGCATGCTGTCTTTTCTTGTTGGTTATGGTTTATGGTCCTGCCGAAGACACGGAAGCAGATAATGAAATGGATAAGTGGAAGGGAAGTGTCATTAAGTCAAATGCCTGGCAGAAAATAGATGGTGCTCCATCACACACACACACACACACACACACACATCATGGACATGCACACACATACACCACACACACACACACACACATCATGGACATGCACACACATACACCACACACACACACACACACACACACATCATGGACATGCACACACATACACCACACACACACACACACATACACACATACACCACACACACACACACACACACACACATACACCACACACACTCACACACACACACACACACACACACACACACCACTCACACACTTTGATATTATCTCCAGTAAACCTTGCTGATCCAATTCAAGCACCGCCTGGTTAATGAGATGACACATTAAGAGGCAGAAAGGGAAACCTGGGATTAAATGCTTTAATTATTTAAGAGCAAAATGTGCCTGTCACAGAAATGGATGGGATGGTATTGTTCCCCAAATTACATCAGTCATGATGTGATATAAACTTGGGGGAATTTATATTCTTTCCCTAAAAGAGAAGCATCAGATGTTGACGGCCACATGGTTATTTAAGTGTCAAACAACAAAACAAATAAGCAGGAAACAGCAGCCACAACAAAAAGAGAAACTTCCGGTGTATGCTTTGTCCTGTGAGAAAAGCACAGTCAGGATCCTAACTACCGGGATGTTTACTTTCCTCTCTCACAAGAATTTCAAGCAAAACCAACCAACAAACGAAAAACCCATGAGGCTGGTTTCCCCTTGGGTCCTCAAAGCAAGAGGAGCCCAAATTAGACTCCATGTACTTGTGTGTTTCTGCAAAGGACGAGGGCATAATTGGGATAAAACGGTTTCAGTATTTTCCCTTCTCTGGCAGCTGTCTCTGTGTAATTGTCTCCCTTATTTTGGGTGAGAGTTTCTGGCTGTGTTGCCCTCAGAGGCCAGACCCCTTGACTGGAACTCTTTCTCTCCTCCTCGCTAACTCGGGTTGGTCCAGCACTTTTGAAAACTGCCTCTCTTTGTTCCCAGAGGGCGAGAACAATCCTGTCACACTGTTAGGTCCTGTCTCCTCCCCTTTGCCCTTCCATGGGTGTGTGGAGACTGGGAAAGGGAGGACGGGCAAGGGTCCACTCATGAGGTCATGGATTCACCTGTCCCTCAACACGCACAATACCTGGCAGCTCAGAGCCATACACACACCACTAGGTTGTCACGGTCCCTAAAGTCTCCCGGTGTGTAGCCCAGGGTGCACAGACCAATAGGACAGACTAGAAGTAACCCTGTAAGGGCTCAGACACTTGCCCAGATACAGACATCATCCCACTTAAATGACGCCACGCACTTCATCTTACAAGTCCTGTTGCGGCAGAGGCTCGCTCAGCAGCACCACTTGGCCCCTGTGCACCAAGGATGACCTTACACTCCTGGTCCTCCTGTTTAAACCTCCTGAGTTCTGAGTGCTGGAATTAACGTGTGTGGGCCGCCATGCCATGTGTAAATTCTACAGGGGGAGGCAGCCCAGTGGCAGAGCACCGTCCCGGCATGAGTCTGGCTTTGGGGGTTTGATCCTCAACATGGAAAATGAATGATCTAAGCGTCTCCTGCTCATCCTCAGCATCATTTCTTTCTTGTGCTTTGCTTTTTAAAGGCTAGGTCATTGTGGTGCGTGGGAGACACGCTGTCCTTAGCTAGCACTTTCACCTTCAGTGGCCCAGCTGGGCTTTGTGGTATCTTTTAAGCAGAGAGAAAAGGAGTGACAGGAGACTCTCTGCTCAGACCTCCCTGGTGAGAGCAGGCGTTTAGCAGCCAAGGAAGCACTCTCTTACAAGAAGGTGTAGCTGACCCACTGTCAAAAGCAACATAGGAAACAGGTTGGCTTCATTGACACCACTCAACTGAATAGCTAAACTTTCCTCATAGGCACTAAATTTTTTTTTTCAAATGGTGTCTTGCTCAGTAGCCCTGGCTGCTGCAGAACTCACTCTTACTAACCTGGTTGCTCTTGAACTTGTAACGATCCTCCGGCTTCTGCCTCCCAAATGCGGAGATGACAGACAAGCACAACCATGCCTGATTAATAGGTAGATCTGTAAATAACGTTTTTCCTATGAACAAAACATTTCTGTTGTCGAGACACAGGGAAGCATTGAACAACCCTGCATAGGAAAGGCAAGACCTGCATGGTTAGGTCTACTGCCCTACAGTTGGTCCTTGCAAGGTTTTCTTCATAGGTTCCAAAGGGCAGTCAAGAGCATGAGCCAGGGCTGTGTCTAGTCAGTTCCAAGGCCCTAGCAAGGGAGATAATCATCTTAGTACAGAGTTCTCAGCAAAGGATATTTTCTTGCTGGGTATGGTGGCACACATCTTTAATCCCAGCACTTGGGAGGCAGAAGCAGGTGGATCTCTGTGAGTTTGAGGCCAGCCTGGTCTACAAAGTGAGTCCAGTACAGGCAAGGCTACACAGAGAGACCTTCAACAGTCAATGAAGAATATATAATCATAGCTATAAAGGTACTTTTTCCCAGTGGGACTATTACTGCCAGGTAGAGTTTTTCCATAATTGCCTCACTCAACTGGATCCTTTAAAAACACAGAGCCTAAAGTCAGTGGTGAACGTAAGTAGATCCAAAATGAGTGAATCTCGAGCTCCTGTTTTACCCACATGGCGGTCCTTAGCTCAATCCCCCTGTCTCAGGTGAATGAACCCAGATGGCTGAGCTCAGATAAATGATGCCCGGTCTGGTTTCAGGAATCCCTGAGCCTTACTGGGTGTCTCCTCCTCTTTCTCCTCCTCCTCTTCCTCTTCTTCCTCCTCCTCCTCCTCTTCCTCCTCCTCCTGTCGTAGTTAGCATTAACTGCCAACTTGACCCAGCCTGGAATCTCGGGTACGTCTGCGCGGGATTGTCTTGATGGGTGGATGTAGAAGGGTCTGGCCCACAGTGAGCAGGCAGGTGGCCTTGGGCTGTACAGTGAGGTTTAGGCAAGGCAGCAAGTGCCTTCCCTTCAAGGTTGCTGCTTCAAGTTGTCAGTTTTTTAAAAATTAATTTATTCACATTACATCCCAATTGTTATCCCATCCCTTGTATCCTCCCATTCCTCCCTCCCTCCCATTTCCCCCTTACTCCCCTCCCCTATGACTGTTCCTGAGGGGGACTTCCTCCCTCTGTATATGCTCATAGGGTATCAAGTCTCTTCTTGGTAGCCTGCTATCCTTCCTCTGAGTGCCACCAGGCCTCCCCATCCAGGGGACGTGGTCAAATATGGGGCACCAGAGTTCGTGTGAAAGTCAGACCCCACTCTCCACTCAACTGTGGAGAATGTCCTGTCCATTGGCTAGACCTGGGTAGGGGCTCAAAGTTTACTGTCAAGTTATCGTCTGAGTCCCTGCCCTGCCCTCCTCTCAACAATGAATTATGACCTGGAATTATAAATCAAATAAATCAGTTCCCCCTCTCAGGTGCCTGCAGTAGGCCTGACGCTGTGAAGAGCTGTTTAGTTCTCCCAGTAGCCATTTGTGCTGGCCACTGTTTTTCTTACCGGTTAAGAAAGTAAATGCTTAGATGGTGCCAATAGCTGATCAAAGCCACGCAGCTCGTGAAGGGCCAAGTCCAGGCCGTGCTCGCCTCACTCCAAACTCCTTACTTCAGTCACTCCGACATGATGTGATGAGAATTTATGCTTAATTTTTTTTGACTATTCTGTATATTTGGCCTTGAATTAAAAGCATTTATCCTACTTATTAAATTTCGCAGCAGCTGAAATGTAAAAACGTTAACTTGTCATTGATCCCGTTCTCTTACCCTTCCTTATCCATACCTGTGTTGTAGAGAACAAAAGAGCCAAGACACTAAGAATTAAAAACTCAGACAGGGACAGGAGGCGTGTCCTATTTAAAGCCCAGCAGAGGGCAAGATCGAAGCCCTTTGCACAAAGGGACCCAGGTACAAGATGGGTCCTGGTTATGCACCTTGCTGGGCCTCAAAGACAGCACCCTAGAAATTAAAAAACACTAAACAAAGGGGGCAGTGAGAGTGGAGAAAGTGAGGGCTCACGGTTTGTGGTTTCCTGTTACCCATTTAAACGCCTCACAGAACCCAACTGTTGCCCTCAAAGTCAGTAAGCATCAGACCCTCCTTAGGCACAGGTAGGAAACGTGGGTGGATCCTGGTTTGCTGCCACCTCCCTCTCTTCCTGTCTCTCTCACTCTTTTCTGCCCCCGTTCTTCACCTTTGCTGTCTGAGGGACCTGAAGAAATAACAGAGCTAAAGAGGCCCATTCCCTTAATGTCTGCTCCCCTTAAAAAAAAAAGAGCTGAGGTGTGGGTCTTTCTGCCTTCAGAAACCCTTGGCATCTGTCCCTGCTGTCATTGTTTGAGAGACACTGCAGCTTCAGAAAGGCCTAAGGGCAGACTGCTGGACCCCCAGCCTGAGCTCTGACTCACTATAAAGACCCATCACCTGCCCCCCCCCTCCTGCTGTCTCACGTCACCCCTGGTGGAGTGGGGGTTGGTGACCAGGGGAACCTAGCTGAGGAAGGGCGGGGGTGGGGGGCAGGGTGGTGGTGAGTGGAGCCGTCAAATTCACTGTCTCTGGACTCTGGGCTAAGTAAAGCTCTGTATCCACCTAGGTAACCTAGATCCATGCAGTTTAGTTTGGCAGGACTTAGATCTCATCTGCAAAATGGTGGAGCTCGCCTCTGTCTTAAAGAATAGCAGAGCACCCTGCCCCGCCCACCAGTCAACCCGTGTGCCCTCACGATCCTGCCATCCTCAGAAGCGCGGTGATAGTGGTGTTTCTTTTGCAAGAAAACACTTCTATTTTTGAGAGATCGCCTGGTGTTTAAACTGGAGCACTTATTCTGGCTGGGTTTGCTTGCTACCTCTCCCTTTTTCCTCTCTCCAGAATTTTTGTTTTGTTTTGTTTTCTTACATTCTCCAGATGTAGACCCTTTTGTTTGAGAGATATTGAGGCCAGGTGGATGACCTTCTGTTCCAGACAGAGAATCTAGCTGGAGAAAGGGAGACAGAAGACACAAGAGTCCTTTATGGTGGCTCTCTCTCTCTCTCTCTCTCTCTCTCTCTCTCTCTCTCTCTCTCTCTGTGTGTGTGTTTAAAGTTATAGGTAGAAGCTATTTTATCCTCTCACTTTCTCTCTCGCTCTCTCCATATATATATATATATATTGAGAATCCAAAGCAGAAGAGAGGGCTCCTGGGAAGCCTCTTCCTTAAGAATCTGCAGTTCTGTGTTGTCTTTGAGTTTCATATTTACGACAGAGCACAGTTTCAGGGGAGCTAGGAACACACACACACACACACACACACACACACACACATACACAAAAATGCATGCATGCATGCACTCATGCTTACACACACATATGCACACACGCAGACAAAATCATTCAGAATCGTAAGGCAAGAGGATTAAGGCTAGTCAAAACTACATATCAAATATCTGTCTCAACAAACAAACAAAAGCCAAACCCAAAGCCAATATGTATATAATGGACACACACGTACAGTATATTCTCAGTAGGACAGTAGGGAATGCTTTCCTAGAAACAGGCTGAGGTGGGTGGTACCCTGAGGCAGGAAACACCAGGACAAATATCAGGACTTCATCTCACAGCTCATTGATCTTGTTTTAATAAAACATGTCGTTGTAGACGAAAACAAAACAAAACACCCCAAAATCTTATATCCTAGTAGTAGGAACGAAGTGATTTTAGGGTTAAGTGGTCCCCTTTTCCAAAAATCTCAGTCATGGGCTTTATTCTTTTAAGAGGATTCTAGTGCCGGGCAGTGGTGGCGCACGCCTTTAATCCCAGCACTCGGGAGCCAGAGGCAGGTGGATCTCTGTGAGTTCGAGGCCAGCATGGTCTACAAAGCAAGTCCAGGATAGCCAAGGCTAACACAGAGAAACCCTGTCTCAAAAAACAAAAAGAAAAAAAAAACCAACCAACCAAACAAACAAACAAACACAAAAGAGGTTTCTCAACTGCCAGTAGTTTACTGAATTTCTTCAAAGACGAACCTGTCATTATCACACGACTGAAGCAGGGAATCATTGCTTTTTCTAGAGTTTAGATTCAGAAAAATCACAACTGTTCATTCTAGTTCATTTAGCAGCCAGAAATATTTAAATGGGTGAATTGTTTGGAGAAACCACTTGATGTAGAGGTTTTTAGATCACCAATAGCACTCTGGTTAGTTGCTGGATGACTCGGTCTGCCCTCACGCCAACTGTGCACACAGCCTGTTGGGATTGATTGATGTGCTGCTGATATTTCATTAACAAGCCCTCAAGACGCAAGATCATTTTTAATTCCTCCCAAATTAGAACTTGGCTTTTGAATACATTTGCAGTTATTTAAAAATTCCATGTACCTGGATAAACTCCCTCCCCCTCTTGTTTCATCTCTCTGCCACTTTCACAGGCACTTTTTACAAGAAAAGTCCTGTCACCCGAAACCTAGTCTTATTTTCTAATTCCCTTTTAATGGTCTTGTGTTCCAAGTTTAATTTCAGAATGGATTGCTTACATTTCCCTTACAAATCTCCCTTCTAATCATTGTTATTAATATCACAATTTGGTTGCAATATCTGTAAGAGCACAAACTGTGTCCTCTTAAAGATGCATTTGCCAGCCACTGAATTGCATACATTTCAATTACCACTCTGCCTCGTAATTATTATTATTAATATCACAATTACTATCATAACATCCACAAGACTGCAGAGGGTGTCTTGTCAAGAGTGCATTTACACTTTTCAGTTTGTTGCTAAGAAAAATCTACCAGGCTTTATCTAAATCCAGCTTCCCCTTACAATTTACATTAGACAACACACTTCATCAATAAAGGCATCAAAATGATCTACTGTGTTGTAGCCAAAAGTCATTGTGTCAAGTTGACGCTAATCAGCTAATCCAGCAAACCTTCAGATAAACAAAAGCTGGTTGTCTGTTACTGACACGTGTGATGGGCCCCGTGTACGTCCTATGGTTATGCCATGCGTAGAGAAGTATCTGGCAGACATGCGCCCCAAGGCATGGATATGGACACCCAGACAAGATCTATAGCTAATGATGTTGACCCTGACTCCCCCAACAGAGACTGAATTCAAGTCCTCATAATATCTAGACAGCTGATATGTATACTGTGCTAATAATATTAACAATTACTATGCCACTGGGACTCCCCAGGCCCTGGCTCGGGGGTGGGGGGGGGGGGGAGGGAGAGAGAAAAAAAACTATTTTAAAGCTTCTCTTTCATGTAATCCCCTTCTTTGTGCCATCCTCGCGATAGCTCTCTTTCCATGAAGACGAAGATGCATTTCTGAAGAGAAGAAGGCTTTTCACAAAGATGAGACGCTTATGTTAATTAGCAGCGTGGTGCAAGTTAACCGTCTTCCGGGAAAAGCTGAGAGTACCATCCGTGGTCTGAAGAAATGATTACAGACTGGCTCAGTACAAACTGAGGGAGAGGCAGCTCTGCCTGTTACTGTTGGGGCAGGTCAGGAGGGGGCAGTGACACCAGGCTTTCGCTGGGGCCCAGGAAGCACCCTGCCAGTTCTGTTTGATGGGTGAGCTAGCTGGAGAAGAAGGCTGAGGCAGCCTTTCCCCTCCCTTCTCTTTCCTGCCTCTCCTCCTTCCATTGCAAATAAATGGGAGAGTCCAGGGCCGACTCCCGGGCCACAGAGCAGCCTGGGATGAAATGTTGACAGGGGGCACTGTTAAAAATTAAATTCCGCCCTGTTCTGTGTATCATCCTTGTGAGTCACATTTGTGAATAGTAGCGAGAGATTTAATGATCGCGTATTCTTTATCTTATTTCCCCTTTGGTCGATGGCAATTTTTTTCTGTTAATGTCAACTTAGAGCTCAAAGTAATTTAGTAATTGATTCCAAGCGCAGCGGTTCGCCAATGGCAGCTCTCCATTTGTGGGGGGGATAGCTTTACTAATTTTATCCATCAGAATGAGATTACCATGCTAATCTCTCCCAGCCTCACATCTCTTGGTCATTTGGGACCCGCTGAGGCAAATGACTTATTAGACACGAGGGCTCCGTCCATTCCTAGGATCAGGAACAGATGATAGGAGGCCGAGATAAGGATGTTAGGATGCCCTAACACACACAGATGGCATGCATGCCTGATGCTAAAATCAGAAAACTCTGAACTGGAAGGCTGAATAAAGAAGTTACGACAAAGGGAAAAACACAATGGATCAAAACATTAAGTCCACGGATGGGAAAGAACAAATAGCTAAGGCAGAGCAGATGTATCTGGGGACTCGTAATTGGAAACCTAAACATTCGCTGGCCAGGGAAGCCTGGCCAGGCCAAGGCAGGTGGAGAGAGGGAGGTTCCTTAATGGCATTAAGTGGAGGAAACCCAAAAGGTCTGCTGCGCTGCTAACAAAAGATTGAGGCTCAGCCCACAGACAATCTGCTCTACTGCTCTTGGTGAACGGCTCCTTGCTGGACACGTGAGCCATTGGGTATTTGTTGGATTTAATTATGATGCTCAAAGCGGTGTGAGCCTGTGTGGCAAAAAAACAAAAAAACAAAAACGAAAACAAAAACCAGAAGTAGTGTGGGTTATATACGCACAGAAAGGTATTATATAAGCACACACAGTGGGCTCAGCGTCCTTCTGTAGTCAGTGGGGGGTAAATGGGCACATTCCGAAATGCTTTACCAGATTGCTAAAAGCAAACAAACATGTTTGAATAATTCAGGTAAGGAGGGCGTTTAAAGTAAGAAAAAAATAACATGAGTGTATGTCATACCTGGGTGAAGGTTTATGAAGAGAGAACTATCCCTGGGGCACGCATTTATGATCCCTGATAGCAGATCACACAGGAACATCTTGATTCTAAGTAGACCCCGTTGCTCTGCTTGTCCAGAGAAAGGCAGAGAAACCAATATTATGACCATTTTAACTTCAAAAGACAAAGCCTTATTACCAAAATATGCCATGGAAACCTAAGACAGAACTATTTCCAAATTCTTCTCACGTCACATAATTTCAGGTGTTTGATGCTTTAAATCCATTGTGTAATCACATCAGCCGACTGAAACTCTGACGGAGTGATGTCCTCAGACTTCACCTTATCCCTCCCAAGTCAGGATCCGCCCCCCTGGCTTTCTCAGTGTCATTGAAGAGACAAGACTCCCCGGCATCGCTGTGTTGGCTTATGTTACCCTGCCTTGCTTACTGTCTATAATCCTGTTTCTGGCTTCAGTCAAAAAAAAAAAATCCAAAAATAATATAAAAGAACCGGGAGGTCTACAGCTAACTGCTTTTATTTTATTTTTAAGATGGACTTATTATTTATCATGACTACTGAAGGTTTATTTGTTAATTTATTTTTTTGAGTGCTCTATTTATTGCCACTTGACATCTGCCCTATCCTATGGCTCACTAAATTAAGTGAAAACTGCTTTCCAGGGCTTTCTGACTTGGAAAATCTTACAGTCAGGAAGTTAACTTTTGGGGCTTGGAGCTCACCGGCTCCCAATATAAGTCTTCTGTCTGCTGATCACACACTGTGATGAGCTCAGATGTAAGCTTTTGACAGAGACATTATATAACCATGGCGGGGGGCGGGTGAACATGGTTATAATGCAAGCACGAATTCTTTGTCTTGGCAGTTTCTCATCGTGTTGTTTCATTGTTAGTGGTAGGGCTCCTCTCTCCCTCTCTGCCCCCCCCCCTCTCTAACTGAAAGATTATCTGAAAGAAGCAAACTTTTAGGCTGACATAGGTTTGACCAAGGAACTTGACAAAGGGCGTTTTGCACGCCAGCTTCCAATGGTAGCTGCAGCCAGTACTCTAGGGCAGCTTGACCTTTTCTAGCCTCAGCAGGGACTGCTTGGAGTTTGCAGCCCTCAGACAATACCCCCCTGACCCCCGCCCCCATAGCTGGGAAGCCATTGGTGGTTGATGGCCACTGTGGGGAGGGGGTGGGTTTCCTTTAGGGATGTGACTCCTGGTGGGTGGATGCCCCACCCCTACCCCCGGCCCCAGGCCCTGTGAGTGTACATGGAGTACGAAATGAATAAAGTGAACTTTTTTTTAAGGACATGAATTTGGCAAAGGGGTGGATCTGGGAGAAGGTAGAGGTGGGAGTGGGGGGTGAGTGTAACCAGATTACATTGTACGCACGCACAGAATTTTCCAAGAGTGAAAACATAATACTTACATTTTTTCCTGTGTTCCAAACATTTTAGTGGTAGAGCTGGTCTGAGCTTCCACCATTTCCTTCTTTCAGGAGGGTGCAGGAAATTTTGTCAGGGCTAGATTGTCACGGAGCATTCCTAGCGTGCCCCATGATAGAGGAAGAAGCCATGAACCACTTTACAAAGTGTCATCCCAGGCAAGTTGGCAGGTGGTCCTCAGTCTTCAAGAGTGTAAGTCCAAGGGCTAGGTATGTGGCTCAGTGGCCAGTGCATGCTCAGTCAGAGCCTCAGCAAGGCAGACACAAACAGAACGCAACGAGGATTGCTGGGAGTGGAGGCACATGTCTGGTGTCCTAGTGCTTTAGAGACTGGGGCCTGCCTAAGCGGACTCTATCTTAAAAAGACGATGGAGATTGATTTATATTCAGAAATTTAGATGCACCAAGATAGGAAAGATGTCTTCTTCCAGACTGTCAAATGCAGATAGCCAAAACACTAAGAATGTAACATTTACGTAATTCCTGATTGTGTCACAGTTCTTCTCTTGCCATAGGTAATCTATCATATATATGTGTAATAATATAAATGAATATGCACAAAAATAAAATAATTAAAAAAAAAAGTTGTAGTACAGTCAGTAGAAGAGCTATACCCCGACCTGCCACATTTCAAGAACACATTGCCACGCATTTTGAATTCTTTGTTTTGTTTGTTTGTTTGGGGACAGGGTCTCTCGATGCAGTCCTGACTGTCCTAGAGTTTCCTATGTAGACCAGGCTGGCTGGCCTCAAACTCCTTGAAATCTGCCTGCATCTGCCTCCTGAGTACTGATATTAAAGGTGTGTGCCCCTACACTGGGCCTTGAGCTCCTTTTTATGAGTAAAACTCCAACAATCTTTTCCTGTTTATTTCCAGTTGCCTACCTCACCCACTGAGTGGCAAAATAAATGCCATGGTGGAAAGAAGAGGTGCAGAGCCCTGAAACCTTAGGGCAGCGGCATGGCTGCCGGGGCTTCAGTGTGCTCCTGTGGCCTCTCCGAGCCCCGCTGGTGTCTGTGAGAACGGCACGCGGCCTGCTGTAGCCCTCTTTTCATTTCTTTGAGATGAGGTCTCTTATTGGACTTGGAGCTAGGCTGACAGCCCTCAAGCCCCGGGGACTCTGCTGTTACTGTTCCCCACCCATACAGGGGGGTTCTAGAGCTCATGTGCGGCCAAGGCCCACTGGCATTTTACAGGGGTGCTGGGACCTGTATTCATGTCTTCTTGTTCTGTACAGTCTCTTCATCCACAGAGACGTCCGCCCAGTCCCTGGGTTTCATCTTTGTTGTCCACATTTTTAAAAAATCTCAATTTAAAGATATCTCGTTTCTTCCAGAGTCAAAATTCCAAGACTTGTTTATTTGTATGTTTATTGTGTGCATCTCTCTCTCCGTGTGTGTGTATGTGTGTGTGTGTGTGTGTGTGTGTGTGTGTGTACGTACCAGGAGTTTATGAATGTATGGAGGCCAAAAGACAGAATCGGGTGTGGTTCCTCAAAAGCTGTTTCATTTTGTTTTTGTTTGTTTGGTTGGTTTTTGTTTTTGTTTTCGAGACAGTCTCTCACTCGCCTAGAACTCACTGACAAGCCTAAGGTGGTTGGCCAGTGAGCCAGGGACTCACCAGTCTCTGGTTTCTGCTTTCTCAGCACGTGGTTTGCAACCCCATGCCACAGTTTCTTTAGATGCAGGTTCTGGGGATCAAATGCAGGCCCTCAGGTTTGCAAAGCAAGCACTTTGTCGTCAACCAATGGAGGGACGGATCTGTAGCCTGTAGAGCCTGTTGTAATTTGCTGGCAGGCAGCCAAGCTTTCAGGAGCAAAAGAGCAACTTCCTCTTTATTTGAACATTTCTGCCTAAAACCCTGACGGGCACCTGTGTGTAGTTCCCATTCAAATGGAAAAAGTAACCAACACGGGTAAATGATGGGCTTTTCTAAGAAACTTCTTCATACACCTGATGACGAAATGATTCGCCAGGTGAGAATGTAGACACTACTCATTGTGACAAGAATTGGTGGTGATTAATACATGCACAGGTGGTGTGTGTGCGTGTGCGCGCGTGCGCATGTGTGTATGTTTGTAGATGTGTGTGTATGTGTGTGTGTATGTGTGTGTATGTATGTGTGCATGAATGTGTGTATGTGTGTGTATGTATGTGTGCATGAATGTGTGTGTGTGTGTGTGTGTGTGTGTGTGTTGTAAGTTTCCCATTATGTAGACGATTCCCTGGACCGACATGCATCTTACAAATGGCATGCTGGGGTACAGGGGCATAGTTCCTTAGGGGAAGACATTTTCTGCTTTTTCAAAAGAACCTCTCATATTTTTCATCCTTTTGTGTTCTTTCCATTTCTTCCCTTCCTTTTTGTCACTTCCTGCCCCCTGATGACCCAGTGTTTTCAGGAGCCTAGAGGTCAGGCACAGGGAGTACAGGTTCTCCCTTGGCTGCCAGGATATAAAGCCATGTCTAATATAGAAAAGAGAAAACATGGGGCTTGAGCAGTAGATAAAGGCACTTGCAGCCAAGTCTGAAGGCCTGAGAGCAGTTCCCAGGATGCTCATGGTAGGAGGAGAGTGGTGAGTCCCATAATTTGTCCTCTGACCTCCATACATGTGTGAGTGTCAACACACAAATGCCAGGCACTTGCAACACACATGCACACAAAATAAGTAAATGAAAAAATTTAATACTTTTTTTTCACAACAAGGGAACAAATCAGGGCTTGCCTGTTTGATTGTATCAATACCTCATTATTTTACAGAATACTAAATGGGGTGTGAATATTTTTTTACAAGATGCTCTTTTGTGGTTGAATTTTCACTCAGTCCTGATCCAGTGCTATATAAGGAGGGAGAGGAGCCCCTAAGGATCCAAATAGGAATAAATCTTAAAACAA
Source organism: Acomys minous (assembly GCF_964271855.1). Classification (NCBI taxonomy): domain Eukaryota; kingdom Metazoa; phylum Chordata; class Mammalia; order Rodentia; family Muridae; genus Acomys; species Acomys minous. The sequence goes on from NC_140491.1 coordinate 5,045,255, forward strand.
ACAAACAGCCCCTCTTCCCAAACTAAACAACAACAACAAAAAACCCAAAACCTTCCAAAGAGAATGAAGCCGAATGTTTCTATGCTGTGAGAATGTTGCAGTAATAAGACATAATACAATCTGTAACACACTAGCAGGCCTGTGTATGATCACACCTGAACATACATACATTAGTCTTCAAGCTTGACCTCAGGGCTTGGCCAGCAGATGTCCTCTTAGCTGAGCAGCAGTGGGTACTGTTTCTTAAGCATTTCCTGTTTGGTCCCCACAGCCATCTATGAAGTTGACATAATTTTTAACATTATATTTCTTAGTGAAGAAATTAAGACCAAGAGAGCTTAAAAAAAAATACCAAAGCTCATGATAGAGCTTGAATTTAAACTGAAGGCTTTGTGGCTTTAGGCTTATACCTTTTTGACAGTTCCCTAGTGTTACTGTCTTGTGGCCCTTGCATCTGTGTCTCCCAGACTCCCTCTGTTAGCCGGTGACAAGCCATTCTGTATTTAGTTTTGTAGCAGTTTCTACTATGCCTTCTCCACCCTGTATGCTGAAAGCAGGGGTCTCTAGGCAACTGTGTGGCTTAGCATCATTTCGGATGTAAGGAGCTGGTGCTCCACATCCAGAGAGCTGCCATGTGTCGGTCCTTGCTTGCACATCCCCTGGAGACCTTTCTGTTTCTGACTGACCAGGCCACACTTGCTGTCACTAACCTGCCACCCTGCAGACTTCTTTCATTAAGTCTTAAAGAGCTAAGAGATCAGTAAAATTGCCAGTAAATATGTAAGAGGGCAGGAGGACATTTTTATTGTTATTTTTAAATGCTTTATTGAGTTCACACAAACAGAGCAATATTTTATTTACGAATTTAATATAAATGTCATGAATTATATACAAAAACACGCAAAGCCTATGAGCCGAACAGTAACAGTACTGCAGTCCCACACAGCTTAATTTTATCAATAGGCTCTGCACGCCACGGGAATATTTGTTTACAGTTTGCCTGTGCTTCTGGTGGATCAACAGTAGGCACCGAGTCTAAGAGTAAAGAGGACACATGGCTGCCTCCTCCGTTCTCAAACTACACGTGACACAACCCTTCTTAAAGTGTGTGGGAAATCCACGCGTCGCCCTGTAGTCTAATAACTTACCAAGCAAAGTCTAGCAGAGGCTCAGGCACCTTTTAAAAGGACTGTGTTGATGATGATAATGGTGGAGGGGCTTGTGCGCCGTGGCAGGACCGTGGGGGTCAGAGAACAACCCTGGAGAGTCTGTCCTTCCAGCTTTATACGGGTCCCAGAGGCACCGGGCCATCTCACTGGACCACCGAGGACCGACCTTAACGGTCTGGGCGGTGGTGTGGAGCAGATACAGCAAGCGTGAACCGTGATGGCTCCAGGCATTGTACACGGAGCATGGTGCTGATTCCTGGTGGGTGCACAGTCTCAGGCTCCTCCTCAGGCAAGCACTCATAGTCCCAGGCGTTGGCATGTGCAAGGACGTCCTTCTGTAAGGACTTTTACTAAGCGTGTGACACATCACACACTTAGGGCGGGTGCTGTCGAGGCTTTGAGCATAGTCAGCGCTGAGTCCTCTGATGTTGCCCGGGCAATGCCAGCTAAGGTGGAGGGGCTTACACCAGGCCTACCGCTGAGCCAAGCGCCTTCCTCGCATTGTGTTTTTTTAGCTCAGAAGTATTCTGTGGGAGCACTGAAGAGAGGCTTAGTGGCTAAGAGCAGGGCTGTTCTTCCAGGGGACCTGAGTTCAAGTCCCAGTATCTGTACCTGTAACTCCAGCTTCAGGAGATCCAACGCCCACCTGCCCTCGTGTGTGTGTGTGTGTGAGTGTGTGTGTGAGTGTGTGTGTGAGTGTGTGTGTGTGAGTGTGTGTGTGAAGGCCAAAGCTTGACGTTGGGAGTTGTTGACCACTGCTCCTCTCCCTCACTCACTGAGGCAGGGGCTTCTGGGTCAGATCCAGACCTGGTGGTACATGGGTGAGTCTCCCTAACCTAGCAGTTGCCTGTCTCTGCCTTCAGAAACTGTGGTTACACGTGGCTTTCAATGAGGTGAGTTCTCAGGGTAAAATCACTGTCACTGGACGTGGCATTTTCCAGCCACCACCTGCCTTTGCTTACATTCCAGTATCTCCAACAGGTGCTCATCTTGTGATTTTTTAAAAATTTTGAGGCAGAATCTTACTACGTAGTTCAGGCTGCCCTAAAACCCCCCAAGATCCTCTGCTTAGCCTTCCCCCGCCCCAGCAAGCACCGGAATAACAGGCAAGCACAGCTACCACCAATATCATTGTTTGTTTTATGCTTTCAATTTTCTGCGCTTAACTAGTGATAGTTTTTGGCCACTAAAATATTTTGAGTTTTGTTCACACATAAGAATTACATATTTACATGACATATGAATACGTGTATGCAGTGCTAAGGACGGGTCAGGGTACGTGTTGGCTCTCAGACAGAGATCATTTCTTCGTGTTCTTAACCATGGAAGACCTTCCCTTCCGGCTACTTGGCAACATTCAGTTAACCAGTGCCGATTGTAGCTTGCTACAGTGCTCCAGGCCATCAGACTGTAGCCTGTACCTGCCTGGATGGCCACCTGGGCCGGCTGAAGTACATACACAGACCTTGACAATTGCAGCTCCTTCTGCACCTAACGTCACAGTGCAGGCGTCTCTTCCTCTACTGACTTCAGGTCCCTTGACTGTAAGTCCAGGAGTGGGCACTTGAGTCACGTGGCTGTTCTATTTCTAGCCTCCTGGGGAACTCCATTTTCTGTAGTGGCTGTACTTGGTTGCATTGCCAGGCAAGTTCCCTTTTCTCTACATCTTTGGGCGTAGGAATTCTTTATATAACCCAAATATTAAATTCTTAGGATTACATGTACTGCAAACACTGTGTCAGGTCTCCTGTTTGATTTATTCTTTTTGTGTGTATGTTGTGATGGGCATGCATGTACAGTGCTTTCTGTGTGTGCTTAGATGCTTCCTCGATACACAAGCGACTTTTTTCATTTGACACCAAAACATAAAATTGTCTAGTGTAATGGCTAATAGCACTGTGTCTTGCACAGATCATTTTGTGTGTACACCCCTTTTTGAACATCTATACTATGAAGTTTCAAAGGCTGTGTGTGTGTGTTACTGTTCTTGCTTGCCTGGACCCATTTTTTTTTTTGTACTGGTTTCTTGTTGAGCATCTTGGTATTTGAAGTTTTGGATGGTGTTTCCTGAGTTAACAGGGATAAATATTTCAACAAGTTGAATTCCCACATCAAAGGGGAAAAGTAGCCCTTGCCAAATTGGCTTTCAAAAGGTCACATCGTTTTGTCTTTACGTTCAGATCACATGGGGTGGGGTCAGCCACAAGCGCTCCCAGGTCTCCGGAGTGACAGAGCTAGGATTTATTTCCCACTTGCACCTGATCTCAGCGCTGGCTGTCACAGCCTGTGTCACTCGAGGCACTTAGGATCATACTGTGATGTAGAGCTTTCTTATAGAAGTGATTAGTGTCTATCTGTTCACGCTTCCTTGGCCATAGCAGATTTCCTAGTCCTAACTTCATATGGGTCTGAGGATAAAGTGATGCCATCTGCCAGGTGCTGGGGAGAAAAAACACCATGATTGTGAGCAGTCTCAACCCCCAGCAGGAGGCAAAGGGAGTTTCCATACATAATAGCTTTCATAAACATATGTATGTGTATGTTATATACATATATTTATACACACCCACAAACATACACACATGAAGAAAGAGGACTCGGGTATAGCTCTGTGGGAGAGCACTTGTTTAGCATGCCAGGATACTGGGTTCAATTTCTGATCTCTAAAAAAGAGGGAGGAGGAGGAAGAGGAGGAGAAACAGGAAGAGGAAGAGAAGAGGGGGGAGGGAGAAGAGGCAGTTAGAGTGAGAAAGTTTGTCTTTGAGGTCTGCCCCTTTTAATGTTGTTGTTGTATGCATATGCTCATATTTGCGTGTGTGCATGTGCGCACGTGTGTAGAGACTGGAGTTTGATATCAGGTGATATCTGGCTGTTCACGCAGGTTCATGGGCTCAAACTCAGGTCCTCAAGGTTGCAAGGCAAGCACTTTACTCCTTGATCCACTTGCCAGCCTCCTCTGCGTAACTTTCATTTTGAAAGAGTTATACACAGGAGGTTAAAAAGAATAATACATAAAGTCCAACTTGGCCTTCCCTGAACTTCCTCCGGCGACGGCATCTTGTGTAGCTCTGGCACAGCACGAACCCAGGAAATGAGCACCCTACAGCAGTGGGACCTGGCTGCAGACCTCACCCAGTTGCCACAGCTTTACAGATTCTTCTTTGTGTGTGCTAAAGTTACTTTGCTTGTCTGTTTGTGTGCGCCTGTGTGGGTGTGTTCACACACATGCGTGTGGGTTTATAGGGGCCAGACAGGGTATTGGGTCCCTTTCAATTGAAGCTACAGGCATCTGTAGGAGGCTCAGCTTGCCACATGGGTGCTGAGATCTCCACAGCACCCTGATGACTGCTCAGTGAGCACTCCTAGCTGACCAGCCTTCTGCCCAGCCCTTCTGTGCACTGTTGTTACTGTGGGGCAATGCAGCCAGCTTTTGGATTGTTTTAATTCTATGAAATGTTAGTTTCTTCACAGATTCTTATAGCTATCGACCTAATTAGCTTTTTCCTCCCCACAAGGCAGCCTGTGATCCTCTTTATGTTTGCTCCTGCCCGTCAGTGTTCATTAACCTGCACCGGTCTCGGTGGTTTTGCCATAGTAAGTATGTTTAAGAAGTGGAGCTACGGAAGTAGAGACAGAGCTGTTTCAAGTCTTTTTCCCCCCAGTCCCCTTCTTCTTTAAAATAATTGCCTAGTGCTTGGAGGGGAGGGGGGTAGGGGTGGGGGATGGGAGGGGGTAGGGGGCTGGGGGCTGGGAGGGGGGTGGGGAGTGGGGGCTGGGAGGGGGCCAGGGGTTGGGAGGAGGGCCGGGGGTGGGGGCTGAGAGGGGGGCAGGGGCCGGGGGCTGGGAAAGGGGGCGGGGGCCGGGAGCTGGGGGGGGCCGGGGGCTGGGAGGGGGCCAGGGGTTGGGAGGAGGGCCGGGGGTGGGGGCTGAGAGGGGGGCAGGGGCCGGGGGCTGGGAAAGGGGGCGGGAGCCGGGAGCTGGGGGGGCCGGGGGCTGGGAGGGGAGGCGGGGGCCGGGGGCTGGAGAAGTAGAATTGTACAGTGTTTACTGTCATGGGAGTGGCCACCTTTTGCACCACTGTCTCATTCCTCTTGATTTCCACGGTAGTCTAAGGTGTGGATACGTGGTTGTTTTACCCATTTACATGTTGAGGACATGTTGGTTGTCTTCAGGTTTGGGCTATCACAAATAAACACCTGATGAGTACGGGTTTATACGTCTTCTGTGGTCAAGAGGGCAGGTGTTGGGCTATGTGGGAAGTACATGGTTGGTTTTATGAGCAACAGCCGAACTTTCCAGAGAGTATAATATTACATTCCCAGAGAGCTCTAGCTTCTTTGGGGCTTTCAAAGAAGTTAGTGTTATTATTACATTTCAAAATATTTCAAAGGCCTGGGAGGTGGCTCAGTGGACAAAAGTACCTCTTATACAAGAGCGAGGGATTGAGTTTAGATCCCCAGTAGCCATGCAAATGCCAAGTGGGCATGCAAGGCAGCGCTCTGTAATCCCCGTACCCAGGAGGTGAGCACAGTGGGCTAGACCACACAGACCAACGCGTTCCTGGTTTAGCATGAGGAGGAGCGTGGCCAAGGAAGACATCCTTTGTCAACCTCTAGCCTTCACATGCATGTGTGCACATGTTCATGTGCACCTTCAAACACAGAAACACTCATGTGCATGTGAGCACCCATGCACACAACATGTGTAAACAGAAAAATTTTAGTTGTTTAATAGGCATACGGTGATATCTTATTATATTTTAGATTAGTTTCCCTAATGGCTAACAATGCTGAACACTTGTTAACGCACTCGTGTGCCTGCTGTGTCTCCTCTTTAATGAAATGCCCTTTCCCGCTTGCTAGATGGTTTTTTGTTTTCATATTCTTGGGTTTTGAGAGTTCTCTATCTATTGCAGATACAGGATGTTGATCAGATACATTGTTTGCAAACATTTCCTCTCCATCTGACCATTGTTTTTACATCTTTTCAAACAAGATCTCTTAGCAAAAGTTAAGTTTCTATTTGTGTGTGTGTGTGTGCCCTTGTGCCTGTGCACACACACCACACCCATGTGCATACTCTTACCTCGCCAGGCCAGAGGTCACCGTTGGATGTATTTCTTGTATTTTGCTCTCTTTATTTTTATGACAGTGTCTCTCGCTGAACGTAGAGTTTACTAATTAATCTAGATTAGCTGGCCAGCAAGCCTTCAGCATTCTTCTATCTGTGCCATCCCCTAGCGCTCAGGTTCAGACACAGGCACCATCTTGCTTGTGCTGGTTGGTCTTATGTCAAACTGACACACAATAGAGAAAGTGCCTCCATACGACCAGGCTCTAAGGCATTTTATTAATTAGTTATTGATGGCCAGAGGGAGCCCAGTCCACTGTGAATGGCCCAGGGCTGCTGGTCCTGGGTTGTATAAGAAAGCAGGCTGAGCAAGCCATGAAGAACAAGCCAGTAAGCAGCACCTTCCACGGCCTCTGCATCAGCTCCTGCCTCCAGGTTCCTGCCCTGCTTGAGTTCCTGTCCTGGTTTCCCCCAATGATGAACAGTGATGTGGAAGTGTCAGCCGAACAGACCCTTTCCTCCCCAAATTGCTTTTTGGTCATGACATTTTATCACAGCACTAGAAACCCTAAGTAGGAAGATGCCCAACCTTTCCAGTGGGTGCTAGGGATGCAAACCTCAGGACTCCATGATTGTGTGCCTGGACCATCTCCCCAGCCTCACTTTAACAACATTTTTATAGATTAAATTTTAGGTTCAAAACACTCCTTACCTGTTCCCAAACTCCATCTGCCATATTCTTAGTCTCCAACCTGGAATCCATTTGACAGGAGACTTTTAGATGCTCTCTGTTCCATCAAGCCACTGGCTGACACCTTCTTCTTTAGACTGATGCTCAGGGGAATTTCCCTTAGAACAAAAGTCCTCAGTTCTGAAAGAGCTATTTGGGGTGTGGTAGTGGTGGTGGGTGGGTGGTGGTGGTGGTGGGTGGGTGGTGGTGGTGGTGGGTGGGTGGTGGTGGTGGTGGGTGGGTGGTGATGGGTGGGTGGGTGGTGGTGGGTGGTGGTGGTGGTGGGTGGTGGTGGTGGTGGGTGGTGGTGGTGGGTGGTGGTGATGGTGGTGATGATGGTGGTGGTGGTGGTGGTGGGTGGGTGGTGATGGTGGTGGTGATGGTGGTGGTGGTGGTGGTGATGGTGGTGGGTGGTGATGGTGGGTGGTGATGGTGGTGGTGGTGGTGGTGGGTGGGTGGTGATGGTGGTGGTGATGGTGGTGGTGATGGTGGTGGGTGGTGATGGTGGTGGTGGTGGTGGTGGGTGGGTGGTGATGGTGGTGGTGATGGTGGTGGTGATGGTGGTGGTGGTGGAGGTGGTGGTGGTGGTGGTGGTGGTGGTGGTGGTGGTGATGGTGGTGGTGATGGTGGTGGTGGTGGTGGTGGGTGGGTGGTGATGGTGGTGGTGATGGTGGTGGTGATGGTGGTGGTGGTGGTGGTGGTGGTGGTGGTGGGTGGTGGTGGTGGTGGTGGTGGTGATGGTGGTGGTGGTGGTGATGGTGGTGGTGGTGGTGGTGGTGGTGGTGGTGGTGATGGTGGTGGTGGTGGTGGTGGTGGTGATGGTGGTGGTGGTGGTGATGGTGGTGATGGTGGTGGTGGTGGTGGTGGTGGTGATGGTGGTGGTGGTGGTGGTGGTGGTGGTGGTGGTGGTGATGGTGGTGGTGGTGGTGGTGGTGGTGGTGGTGGTGGTGGGTGGTAGTGGTGGTGGTGGTGATGGTGGTGGTGATAATGGTGATGGTGGTGGTGGTGGTGATGGGTGGTGGTGGTGATGGTGGTGGTGGTGGTGGAGGTGGTGGTGGTGGTGGTGGTGATGGTGGTGGTGGTGGTGGTGGTGGTGGTGGTGGTGGTGATGGGTGGTGGTGGTGATGGTGGTGGTGGTGGTGGAGGTGGTGGTGGTGGTGGTGGTGATGGGTGGTGGTGGTGATGGTGGTGGTGGTGGTGGAGGTGGTGGTGGTGGTGGTGGTGATGGTGGTGGTGGTGGTGGTGGTGGTGGTGGTGGTGGTGGTGAGGGTCTTTCTGGACATATTTTCCAAATGGTAAATTTTAGTGATGTGGGGATGTAGTCCATCAGCCTTAAGGCCAGCCTAACTGGACCTGCAGATGCTTGCTTGTGCACTGGACAGAACCAAGGTCTGGAAGCCCTGCTTTGATCTGGAGAATGTCACTGGGAGGAAGAAGGCATAGTGCACATCTCCGTGTGCCTTGTCACCTGGAGAGTAATCACTTCCTGACAGGCTATACAGGTAAACTCTGACCCCAAAGCTACAAGTGTTTCATCCAAGTGTTTCAATTACTCACCAGCATGCTTCCTCAGAAGACTGTCTAGTATTTTGGAAGAGGGGGCATCCCAGCAAAAGGTTCTTATCTAGTAAGCTGTCTTTTAACTTTCTCTCATAAATCACCTTGTTTTTAGGGTAGTAAAAAGGATATTTCAATCTGCTACAAATCTTTGACAGTTCTTCTCGTTCCCCGGTAGATATAGCTGCCACTGTGTGCATATCTTTGAAATTCCAGAACTTTAAAACACACAAAAATCATATTTAGTTTCCAGTAGAATTAGATTATAACCCCCAGCTAATCATTTATTAAAATTTGGTTCTTACCAAAATAAAATTAATTAAAAATCCTCAGTTGGGTGTAGTAGTCAATGCTGGTAATCTCAGCACAAGGGGGAGCTAGTGGAGGAGACTTTTAGCTTGGACTACATAGTAAATTTTAGGCTGACCTAGGTTACATAGTGTCCTAGTTAGAGTATTACTGCTACAATGAAACACCATGACCTAAAGCAAGTTAGGGAGGAAAGGGTTTATTTGGCTTATACTCCACATCACTGTTCATTGTTGAAGGAAGTCAGGACAGGAACTCAAGCAGGACAGGAACCTGGAGGCAGGAGCTGATGCAGAGGCCACGGCAGGTTGCTGCTGACTGGCTTGCTCCCCATTACTTGCTCAACCTGCTTTCTTCTAGAACCCAGGACCAGCAGCCCAGGAATGGCCCCACCCATCATGGACTTGGCCCTCCCCCACCAACCACTAGTTAAGAAAATGCCTCACAGCCTCATCTTTTGGAGACATTTTCTCTATCGGGGTTCCCTCCTTGCAGATGACAGTGGCTTGTGCCAAGTGACATGAAACTAGTTAATACGCATAGAAAGATCCCATCTCCAAAATAAAGTATGTAAGTAAAATCCTGCAACCCAGCCATCAGGATATAGAATCATATCCAGTGCATATAGATTTAGTAGGTTTGTGTGTGCTTCATTAAAACATGTTCAGGACCATTTGATAAGTCAAATCTTCCTGCAAACACATTTTCATCTCAATTGTCTTTACTGTTTTGTAAGTGGCTTGAATTCATTGCTGCTCTTTTCTGTACTAAGACATGTGGGGCAAAGTGTGAAGTGGTCCTCTGTAGAACATCTGTGACATGGCTTCTGTCGAGAACTGACTCGGAGAGAACACAGGTCTGGAGGCAGGGGGATGGACTCAATGGCTTCTTGAGCTTCTTGGCATTGGGCTACGTCTAGGACTATAATTATGACTATGTTTATTTATTAACATTTCTACTGGGCTGTTTTAGTTGATTAGCAATGCAATTACAAAAAATATATGCAGCTACAAGTTCTGGGAAGTCTCTACATTGCTAGGAAAGTCTAGATATGATATCATTTCAGATTTTCAATGATTTAATTAAAATAAACAAGCATGCAATAGCCTCAGCATAGTTTATAATATGATGAAGAACTACATCTAATTGCTGAAAGTAGGGGTAATGAGAGTTAGTAATCTGGAGTTCTTTGCTGATTATTCTTTGGGCCATTTTCTGTCCACCGAACAAAAGAGATATATTCTGTTAAGGTAAAGCTGGAATGGGGTTATCACAAAGCGGTAGGAAGTGTGCTTAGTAATCCCCAACATTCAAGGCAAATATAAATAAGTATAAAGGAGAAAGAGGGATGGAGCTGGAGCTTGCCCCGGTAGCACGGTGTGGTGGGGTACCCTGCCATCCCAGCACTGGGAAGGTGGAAGCAGGAGGCGGGGAGTTCAAGGCTGTCCCATGCTGTGGGGATGGTTTGAGTTTGTTTGCTTTTCCCCTTTACTGTGCTTCCCAGATTCTCCCTGTGGCCATGGACTCCCAGCAGCTGCAAGAGGGAGCCAAGATGGTGGCGGATCTGTGAGCACAGCAGCGTAGGAGCAACAGCCAAATAAGGGGCCTAAGACGTTTCTAAAATGCTCCTTGGGAAAATATGTGCTTGGATGCAGACATTGTCGCTAAAACCAGTGAGATCACAGGATGCCGTACAACCAGAACATTCGTTAAATATTTGCCCTATACTTGCTGAAGAAGGTTCAGTCCGACAGAGGCCTCTGTCCCTCACTGGAGCCTGACAAACAGAAGCCTCTGTCCCTCACTGGAGCCTGACAAACAGAAGCCTCTGTCCCTCATTGAAGCCCGTCCCCAATGCTAACATCAATCTGCTAATCAGCCTCTTTTGGAGTCCTCCATTCACGTAAATGTTGTTAATCATCTAATGGTACTATTGTTTAGTCCATATTTCCCCATGTTGTCCACAGTGATATTGTGACAGGCCTGGATGAATGCTCTGCTGAAGTCCAGATTCATTATGTCCGTGGCATTGGCCGCTCTCTAAATCCACTAACCCTGTCAGAGGAAATGAAACAAAGAGGACTCTTGAGAGCGTGCCATGTGCTCAGACGCTCAGCCTTTGCTTTCGTCCCTTGCTCTGCCCACAAACCCACTTCTGCAACACCTTACCTGCCTGTTTCTATTGCTTATTGCTCTTCGATGAAGCCTTATTCCTTGACCCCAGGCATATTTCTCTGTGCCTGACTTGTCCACCCCCAAGCCTTGAATATAACGCCGTCTCCCAGGCTGCTTATGCCTAATTGTCCTCGCCCTCATGTAGAATTAGGCATCTCTTATTTGATGACTGGTGATCTTGGACCTACTGACAGCCTCTTCTTTTCTAACACACCACTCACTCCAAAATCCTGTATAGCACCCCAGGTGGCTCTCAAATGCTAATTCCTAAAAAGGAAAAATCAGGGCTTCTTGATGAGTGGCTGGTGCCAGATATAGGCAAAGATGGGAAAGACAAGGCTAGCCCATTTGGTTGCTCCACCCAGAGAGGAAGCTATGGGGAACCCTCAGGAACCTGTCAATTGAATTATAAGCTGTGAAGACAGCCCCACTAATCTGAGCTAGGCTAACTTGAATGTTAAAAATGCCACTGCAGAGGATACACATAGCTCCATTAGCAAAGCACTTGATGTATAAGCAGGAGGACATGTTGGAGCCCCAGCATAAAAACTGGGTGAAGCTGGGTGTGGTGGCGCATGCCTTTAATCCCAGCACTTGGATCACTGTGAGTTCAAGGACAGCCTGGTCTACAAAGCGAGTCCAGGACAGCGAAGCCTACACAGAGAGACCCTGTCTCAAAACAACCAAAAAAAAAAAAATCTGGGTAATTGTGGATCTTTTACCTGAATGCTAAGGTCACAGAGAGACAGGCGGGACTGCCAACGAAGCTAGCCAATTGATGAGGTCTAAGTTTAGTGAGAGACTCTGCCTCAAAAAATAGGTGGAGAGATGTCCGAGGTCAACCTCTAGCCTCCATGCACTCACATGAACACACACACACACACACACACACACACAGAGAGAGAGAGAGAGAGAGAGACAGAGAGAGAGACAGAGACAGAGACACAGACAGAGACACAGACACAGAGACAGAGACAGAGAGAATATCTTACTGCACTGAAAGAAATATGAAAAATATGTGTGTAGATCTGTGAGTGGATGATGCTGTAAAAAAAAGAAAAATCCCACTGATGAGCGTTGTGGGGTGTCAATGAAAATGCCCACTTTCTATAAACTGCTAATCAAATGCAAAGAATGTAGCATCTATCCTGCCTATCATCTCGTAGCGACTTAAGGATTGATGATAAATTTCTTCTTCCGTCCCTTCGCCCCTCTGCCTCCATCCCTCCTTTCTCATCTTTTCCTTCCTTGCCCCCTTCCTTTCCTTTGAAGTTGAGTCTCACCAAGCAGCCCAGATTGGCCTGAATTCACAAGCTCCTTCCACGGCTCCGTGGTGTGAGCACTGTAGGAGTGGACCACCACAGCACAGTTCCCACCTCCCCTGAACAGCATCCTAGCCGGTAAGTTAACTAACGACCTCACACATGTGCAATTCAAAGGAGTGGTCCCAGCTGGGAGGAGTATTCAAATGGCAGGGAGCAAACCCCACACTACAAAGACAAGCAGCTTTCAGCACAGCGCCCCTGCAGAGTATCCTAGCTAAAGACTTGAAAATGCAGGGGCGGGAGCTGTGGCACACATCTTTAATCTCAGCAATTGGGAGGTGAATCTCTGTGAGTTCAAGACCAGCCTGGTCTACACAGGGAGTACCAGGCTAACTAGGGCTACACAGTGAGATCATGTCTTGAAAACAAAACAAAGTAAAACCCCAAAACAACTCAACTCTAACATGCAGCTGATCAAGCCTCTGGTGTCAGCTACCAGGTTACAGGAAATACATACAATCAGGGTAAAATGGCCCCGTGGGGAAGTTCATAACATATGTGATCCATTTTCTTCTCAAATTAATCATAACGGCGAGGGAGATATCTCCACAACAGAGCACTTGGTTAGCAGGGGTAAGGGCTTAGGTTTGATCCATGGCTCAGCACTGCAAGATGATAATAACACAGAGATTATTTTAATAATCACTAATAATCGTTATCACAATATTATTCATAAAGAGGAAGGGAGGACAGACGGTAAGTCTATAGATAAAAAGATATTGATGAGCTGCAAAAATACCAAGTGCAGTCCGTGTACCAGCAGTGCTTGGATTCTGAATCAAACAGCATAACCTGGAGAAAAAAAGAAAAGGAAAAAACAAAACTCCTCTGTGAGTCAATCTGGGAATGAACATTGGGTAACTGAAGAGGTGAAGACATTGTTACTCCTTCTTCTTCTTCTTCTTCTTCTTCTTCTTCTTCTTCTTCTTCTTCTTCTTCTTCTTTTTCTTCTTCTTCTTCTTCTTCTTCTTATTATTATTATTATTATTATTATTATTATTATTATTAATTGGTGTGAGGATGGCACTGCAATTGTGTTTTCTTTTGTGCTTAAAGAAAGCCCTGTCTCTTAGATATGCTATGAGCTATGTGAGGAGAGGGTCCTGTGGTGCCTTAGACTCACTTTAGCAGCCCTACTGGGAGCAGACCGGCTGTGTGAGAAGCAAGGCCAGTGATGAACGCACACCTGCCATTTCCGGGGTAGAGGTTCCTGATGCCGCCTTTATATATGTGGTTCTTGACCCTTCGTATAGGCATTTCCCTTAATCCTTTTTGTTCACCGTCAAATTCTCTCTGGAATTCTGTGGCCATTTGCATTTCAGAAACTATTTTGGTTTCCTGAAAAAGAAACAGCTCACCAGAAGAGCGGCCTTCCCACCTCTGTTTCAGTCCTGTGTGAGTGAGCGTGCAAATGCCTGTGAGAGTATGTGAGTGTGTGTGTACATGTGTATGTATAAGTGTGTGTCTGTATACATGTGTGTGTGTGGAGCGTGGGGGGGAACTTGTGTATGTATGTGTGTGTGCGTGTGTGGAGTGTGTGTGTGCATGCATAGCATGTGTGTGTGTGTACACATATGTACATGTATGTATGCATAAGCTAGAGGACAACCTCAGGTGTTGTTCCTCAGGGGCCATCCATCTTGGCTTTTAAGGTGGGGTTTCTCGGTGGTCTGGGGCTTGCTGTGTCAGCTAGGCTGGCTGGCCAGAAAGCCCCAGAGACTCACCTCTCTCCATCTCCTTGCTATTGGGATTACAAACATGGCACTAGATCCAGTCTTTGGCTTTTTTAAAGTGGATGCTGGTGGTTGAACTTGGGTCCCTATGCTTGTGTGCTAAGCATTCCATCGACCGCGTCATCTCCCAGGTCTTCTTTCTCCATACTGTACGGTCCTACGGAGATTACAGTCACTCAGCGTCCCCCCGGCATGTTTCCTGGGCCTCAGAGTTCTGTAGGAACTCACAGAAGTGGTCAGGCAGGCCCTTTCTAGGTCAGGCACAGCCGTTGGCTCTGGTGGCTGTCACTGGCATTCCCGGTAATCCTTCCTTACTGAAGTTTATTCTCTTTGACAGAAAAGGCAGAATCAAAATAGGAGTTTTATTTGGTTTTCTTCATCATTTTTCAATGTTGAAAAAAATCAATCCCAGGTGGAATTTATCCCTCTTGTCATCTGGCTTCAAACCTAAAGAGGGTCCTTTTGTCATCATTAGATTTTTAATCCTTGTCATCTTAACTCTATTTTTATAGGTTACTGTTAATATTTAGGATTACTTATTCCTGCCTTCGTTCCTTCAAATGGGGTTGTTGGCTTCTTTGGGCAGCGTTTTTCTTGTTCATTTACAATGGCACAGTTGAGAGCAGATGGACCACACTTCTTGGTGAGGACGGGGATGCACGGAGAGACCCCACGCTCTGCTTCACGTGCCACCTTCCTGGAAGGCAAATCTGCAGCATGTGTTCCCAGCCCTTCCGGACACAGACACCCTTCCTTGTCACCACAGAGTTCCCATGCTATCTGTACATGGATGTACAGAAAGACCTACCTAAAAGACTGTCCTGAGAAGTGTTTTAAATATATTTCTTAAAAATTAGAAGCGTTCTCACTGCCCAACAATGTGAGGTTGTCAAAACAAACTGGTTTTTATTGTACATTGAAATACTATGTGACCATAAAAAGCTTTCCTAATTAGGAAATTCCCAATATGGGAAGCTTCATGCTATGTCATTGGGGAAGACGGTAGCCCATTTTGTAAAAATACGTATTAGCAGAAGGAGAAAAGACACGGAAGACATGGGAGAACGTCAAGGCATTTGCTTTCTTTCTGTTCATTTTGTCTTCTGCATTCCACGGTGGTTTATACTGTAGATATTTGCTACTTCAAAATAAGAAAGGGAAGTAATAAAAACAGGAGTAAGGAAGTGGGAGTCAGCTGTCTCACAAGTCTCTTGGCGGTGTTGGCTTTCTGCGGCTTAGCCAATCCTCAGGAGCAGCCCTCAGAGCTCTGACTTTCTCCCATACCTTCTCTGTCCTTTCTCCTTCTACTCATACACATTTTTACAAAACTAAATACAGTTTTTAAAAAATGGATGGAAACATGCCCCCATGGACTACTGTTTT
This sequence comes from Acomys minous, assembly GCF_964271855.1. NCBI lineage: Eukaryota > Metazoa > Chordata > Mammalia > Rodentia > Muridae > Acomys > Acomys minous. The sequence continues at coordinate 5,060,706 of NC_140491.1, forward strand.
CCCTCCATGGTAGGTCATGAGCATGCTAGGAAATTCCCAAGTCCTCTCCATGGACTATTCTTGTCTGTCTGGCTGCTTGTTTGTTTGGCTGTCTGCGCAGAGAGGAAGGTGTGGCTGAAGAGCTCCCTTAGCTACAAGAGCACCTTCAGCATATGGGAGAAAAATGGATGCCCAGTAGTGGTTAATGAAGACATTTCTCTCATGAACGCGAGCCTGGCCACGGCCAGTCTGGAGCCGCACCGTGGCCTCGGCCCTGTCTCTGAAGCATAGCTCTGGCCCCATCCTGGGCCATTTGAGAACTGATTCCATAGCTAATAGTGCTGTTTGGGTGGAGCTGGTGGCTGCTGCTCCCTAGTCTCCTGGGGTAGCCTGGGGGTGTCTACCCACCATCATGCCGACTTCCCGTGAGCAACTCTCCCATCACCTCTTCCCACCTCATGTCTTCCAGGCCAACCTCAAACAGTGAAAACTTTATGAATAAGCACAGGTCTTCACAGGAAGTTTATCTCTCCAGGACCCCTTGGCTTTGTCATTCTCTACGGTCCAATTAGCTCATCACTGTAAACAAACAGCTGGAGAAAAATGTGCATTTTAAGTAGAAACTGGGTATTCCCAGTCTGTCCAACAGGGGAAATACTGCAAACACACATACTGGAACCATCTTATTGTCTCTGGCTCCCAAGGTCTAGGACACGTGGTGCCAGCCCCTGAACACTGGATTGCATTTGTCTCTAAACTCTGAATCAGCTGAAATCCACATTAAAATGCATGATGCTGCAAGCGCATTACCGGCAAACCGCACAAACTTCCTAAATGAAACCACACAAAGAGCCCATAACAGCGGGGCTTTCTGAAAACCCAAGAAAGGGAAATATTTTTAGACACTTTCATTTTTTTTGTTGATGTTGTTGATTTTTTTTTTAACACCTTTCAGGCTGAGCAGTTAAGGACACTCCTCCAACACCCCTCAGTGGGCTCCCTGGGCTGATTGAAGATGCAAAGATCCTGCTAGTGTAACTTGTCTGGGTGTTATGCTGCTTCTGACGCTGGCAGCACAGGCTGCCTGGGAGCCAGGAGCGAGGCAGGCTTCAGGGGTGAGGCACAAGGGATCAGCAGACAGCTGTGTGGCCTAACAGTCGTGGCACAGGGAAGAAACACCACCTGATGTACTTCCGGAAGCTCGTTCAGTCCTGACAGGGCTTGACTTCCTGTGACATCATCTCTTCGGAGCTTCATCTGAAAATATGCCTGGGGGTGGAGGGGGCACCACACAAAGTCTCAAGAAAGGAAGGAGGGGCCATCCGGAGGTTCCCCTTTTCGCCTGTTCTCTACCTCGTGTTACTCTCAGCGGTAACGTACCTTCCTTGGTTTCCCCGGTCCACGCAGTTATTTCTTTCTCCCGTAGAGAAAATGATGTGAGGGACGTGCCCAGACACTTCCCCACCAAATCGGTTCACAGGGCGTCAGGAATGAACTAGACTTCTCAGAGCCTTACCCCAGTCCCTGACGCAGGAGAGGCCTTTGCGCAGAGTGGTCAGTGCTGAGACTGTCCAATGGCCAGTCCGGCATGAGTCCCACAGCTTCAGATGTGCTGCCAAACCTTCTAGCACTCTGAGCTACAGGGGTGCTGCTTTGACCTGGGTGCTTCCCCTTACTTGCGGATCTTTGGTTTGTTCCATTTCTAAAGCACGCAAGATTATCCACAACCACATTTACACCAAGGAGTAGGTTCCTGTACATAGTAGAAACCTTAAAAATGTGGTCAGGGTGCGGGATCAAGCAATAGCAGGCCCAGAAAAAGTGGGTTAATGAGATCCTTGTGCTGAAGTAACAGAGTGTAAATCTTGCAAGCTCATGCATCTGGGGTAGTTTTGTTTAAACAATCATTGTGGGGCCCCTTGAACTCACACACTGGGCAGAAATGTGTCTTTTTTAAATTCTAGATCGCTCTTGTGTATTTTTGCCTCATACCTGTCCTTGGGGCTGCTTTGCTGAATTCATCATGTGTCTCCTTGTATTTTTTCATGTACCCCAGTCACTCTTATCTTTTCTGTTATAAGGAAAACCTAAGCTGAACTTCGTATTAAGCTCCCCAATACTCCAAGCTCTCCTTGCCTTTGGTGTCTTTGATTGTCCTTAGGGTTACCGTTGCGGTGATGAAACACCATGGCCAAATGCAGCTTCAGGAGGAAAGCGTTCTGAAAACTCACACTTTTGTATAACAGTCCATCAGCAAAAGCAGGGAGAACAGGAACTCAAGCAGGGCAGGCACCTCAAGGCAGGAGCTGATGCAGAGGCCGTGGAGGGGTGCTGCCTACTGGCTCGTTCCTCGTGGCTTGCTCAGTGTGCTTTCTTATAGAACCCAGGACCACCAGCCCCAGGAGTGGCAGCACCCACAATGGTCTGAGCCCACCCTCATCAATCACTAAGAAAATACACTATAGGCTTGCCTACAGCTGATCTTATGGGAGCAATTTTCTTACCTGAGGTTCCTCCTTCTCAGATGACCATAGTTTGTGTTAAATTAATGCAAAACTAGCCAGAACACTGGTTATCACAGAGTCTTGTGCCTGAAACCTTCATCACCATTTTATTAACTCATTCCTACTCAGGTGGTAGTACCTACCTAGCATATACATCATCTCTTCCGGGGCGTCCCCCAGCACTTGAAGAAGATACCTGTTTATCGTGGATCTTCAGCAGTCTCTTCCTCCATGGCAACCCCACTCTAGAGCTAAGGCTAACAGTGCGCCCACTACTAATGATAAGAACAACAGAGAAACAGGAAAGGCATGCATGCCTTCTCTTGCTTTCTACAGGTCACACACATTCATCTAACTGGCATTGCCAAGGCAAGGCACGGCACATGGCAGTATCCATCTTCTAGAAGGTAGGGAGGTGGAGTCCGACCAGGTTCCTAGAAGTAGGCAAAACCGGAAATGCTTGCTAAGCAGCCTGAGTAATAAAATACACTCAAGGAAGTCCAGGCTTAGAAAGTCTTCAATGGAGCTGGTGACCCTGATGAGAAGATAGCTTATTTACGTGCGGGCGTGGAAACCACACATAGGGAGGGACAAAGAGAAGTTAAGGAATAAGTATGGGGAAGAATGGCCACAGGGGGCGTGGCTGTGACTTCAGAAGCACGAGGGTTTGAAGACCTGCGGGAGGCTAAGATGGGTCCCACAGCCGTTGAACTCCAGAGTGCAGAGACACGATGAGTTTGAGGTTAGAATAAGGCCTCCTCCTCTGAGCAGCGGACCAGTGAAAACACGAACAGATGCAGACATGGCTTGGTCCATAGATCAAGAAGTATTGAGTTCTTGTGTGGTAGAATTTGTTATCATGAGGAACTTAATATATATAACCGCAATGCGCTTCACGTGGAGAAATTTGGGGGATTAGAGAGTGACAGAGGAGAAGAGAGAGAAGGGGAGCGAGTGTGGAGAGAGGGAGGAAGAAGGGAGGGAGAGAGAGCCTACCAACCTGCCAAGGTTGGAAAGATGTTAAGCCATTATCTCTCTATTCCCCTGCCTTCCCCTCCCCCACCTTTCAGGTACCATGTAGGCAGTTTTAATGCCAAACACAATTAAAAAAAAGAAAAAGAAAAAGACTTGTTTGTGTTTATTTTATGCGAATGCATGAATGCTCGGATGCAGTATGTATACTGTACATGTACCCGGGGCTCACACTATGCCCTAGAGCTGGACCTGCAGGCTGTTTGTATCTGTGGGTGATGGGAACTGAACCCAGGTCCTCTGCAAGAGCAGCAGGTGCTCTTAACCACAGAGCCAGCTCTTCCGCCCTGCCCAACACAGTAGATGCACAAATAAGCCAGACCCCATAAACCCATTCATAGTAGAAGTTGTAATACAGCTCTTGAGTGAAATTCCACTTCTGCGCAAGCTTATGCAGAGATAACCTAGGACATCAGTGGCCCCAGTTTTGACCTAACCCTGTCTTCAATGTGAAGATGGTCTCTCAGCTCCCAACTTAGTCACATAGGTTGGGGTGTTGTTTGATTGAGAATGAAGCTGTCTAGCCACTTTCTTTGGAGCATGTGGAGGTCAAGGGCTCAGAGCATTGCTCCTCTGTGTGGGATGCTGTCCCTCAGCTTCTAGCAGCTGCTAACTTAGAAAAATCACAGCCCTCTCTGTTTGTTGTTTGCAAGCTTGGGCAGTTCAGGTTTTCTTTCTTTCTTTTTTTTTTTTCCCTCTCCTTCAAATAGTTCTGTTGTTGTTCAGGCAGAGAGAGCTCCCTGCCTAATTTAATTTTGTTTCTCCTTTCTTTGCTACAAGCAGATGTCACTTTTACATCTGTGACTCTGATCAAATGCCCAGCAGATGTTCCCACCATTAGCCAAACGCCCGGCTAAAGATAAAGGCAGTCCCTCTGCTAATTGTGGCTTTATATGGGGGAGGGAAAAGCAGAGGGAAGATGGCTGGAACCAGGTGTGTCCCAGGAAAAGGTCTTTAAAGAACATTTTTTGGGACCAGCTCCCCACTACCAGCATAGAACACTTATATTTGAGGTACCTCCAAAGCAAATCCAGATACATAAACACCATTTACAAGTCATCTGTAAAACTACAACCCAATCCCACCCAGCTAGCCAAAGACAAAAGGTTTTACAGTGACATCTCTTCCTAACATTCAGTATTTGCATACAAAAATAAAGCACTATATTAATCATGAATAAATTCTGTCCATAATGTAAGATGAAATGTAGAATTAACTTATTATCATCTGTATATATGTATCTTCTAGTAAATCCCCTAAAAATGGAATTTCTGTACTTGATTGCCCACTTTCCCCCCATTGATAACCTAGAGCCTGCTGAGAGATTGGTTACCATGCTGAACACATGCTATAAACATGCAGTGGGAAAGATATACATCTATGCCCTCATCCAAATGCAAAAGTTGGTATCCAACCCAAGGTCCTAAGGAACTCCAAGAAAAGCTTGCCAATGTCATTATCATCATCACTGTGGGCACCCTGGTACGGGTGGTTAACCATCGCTGGACTCGGCCACGTATTGTCAAGCCAGGAGGTTGGTTACAAGCCTAAAAAGGTTTCTATTGGGAAACATGTGAATCTGGGTTGTGTTGCAAATGTTGTGTGTAGTAAAAATGCTCAAATACTGAGCGAACACCCTTGGCAATTGGTGGCTCATTTGTTTTATGTTCTGGGAGTTGGTGTCCTGAAAAACTCTAACTATTTTCTTAGTGCAGGTAAGGAGGAAACAGTTGCAGCCTGCAGTGTTCTTTGTGAGGAGAAAGCCAAGGACACATTGCATCCTTCTGTGGTGCAGAGAATTCTGGCTCTGAGTTCCTTCTCCACCAGGCTGGGGGAGGGGGCCGATCCAGAGGCAACATTAAATAAAGCAATCAAACAGAAAATTCCCCAAGACTCTCACCGGTATTTGATATTTTATTCATCCCCGTGTTGTGGTGCCTTGCCAACGATGGTAAAACGGCCTCCTAGGAGTGAGGCATGAGAGGCCTGGCAAGCGTTTCTCATGAATGGCTACTATAACACAATGGCATTTTGTTTGCTGGTTTTGTCTCCTTGTCTTTTTAACATTGTTTCTGACTTTCAAGGAAAGAAAAAAGAAGAGGAGAAAGAATAGCTCCTATGAATGGCAAAGTAGAGGGAAGAAAAGTTTCTTTTAAACGGTCAACCTTTTTCATTTGGTAGCATGTAAACATTTTTCCCCCCTCACAGTATATGTGCTTGTAGTCTGTTTCTTCTCTTGTCCTTTAAATGGCTTTCTCTCTTCTTTTACCACATTAGATTGCCTTTCCTTTACTGATTTAGAAAATTGGCAGGGGGATAAAAAGTCAACCGTGTACACATACTAAGAAAGGAGAGACAGAGGAAGATGGATCAAACCATCCATCTATCCATGAAGCCGTTTATCTATCAATCCATCTCGCTTCCCACCCGCCTCTATTAAAATAAATAGCAGGCACTGTACACACTGCTGGTTGGCTGAAGTTGTGATCTGGACAAAAGGTCTGTTTGGGAAAAGGATGCTGAACCTCTAATTCTATTTGTGCCGGTTGAAAATCAGGAGGGGTTTTTCTACACTTCACTTTTATTAGATTATTTCTTATAGATGGCTTCTTTTTTCCTCCCAGACGCGTGGTGGCGGCTGCTGAAGCAGTTGGTCTATAGTTGGAATAATTAAATTAACCATTTGGTACAACTTTTAGGGGAGAGCTCGCGTGTAGAAAGCCCAACTGGGACAAAGCAGGGAGCTGGGGCTCTGGCCTGGCCCAGCCCCACAGCCCTTTCATCGCCGAGCAGAAACAGGACCCTGAGTCACAAAAGAGGGGCCAGGGCTGGGGCCAGGGCGGGTGGGAGGGACGGTGACACTGAACAAAATAAACCTACAAGGCCTACAAAGGGGAAAATGAAGTCAAGAGCGTTTGCTCATCCAACCGTGCGGTTCTAGCTCGGAGGGGTCTTCAAGGAGGAGCGCAGAGCTCGGGTCTGGTGAGGATGAGCACCAGGGGGCGTCTGGAGAGAGAGAGAGAGGACAGTCGGGTCCAATGAACAGGGCTGGCACCCTGAAGACGGCTGGCGCGACCAAGTGGAATCACTTGGAGCCAGACTACTGGGGGGGGACAAGCCCTGGGCTGGCGCCCAGCTGCCCAGCGGTGGCGGCTTCGGATGGGCTTGTCCCTCTTAGGGGGGCACTTCCCTTGCCTGGATTCCCGGTGTCCTGGTTCTCTGTGCTCTCCATTTAGCCAGCTCAACCCGAAGGCTCTGAACTGAATAGCTAGGACCCCTCTCTAAACCCCTTCCAAAGAACTCCCCATGCACCTGAAGTTTCAACCGAGAATCATCTGCAGCTGTGGCTGTGAAGGCTGTTGGAAAGCAGCGTGGAAATTCGTGGCGTGTAGGTCGTGTCTCCGGAGGGCTCCTGGCCCTGTTGAAGAACAGCTGCACAGCTGCGGGTGTGTGTGTGTGTGTGTGTGTGTGTGTGTGTGTGTGTGTGTGTGTGTGTGTGTGTGTGAGAGAGAGAGAGAGAGAGAGAGAGAGAGAGAGAGAGAGAGAGAGAGAGAGAGAGAGACTGAGACTCTGCACACGTACACCCCCAGATGCACCTCTGGCAGGCTGTGAACCTGGGCTTTGCCAAATGTAGGTTTTAGTGACTAAATGCACTTTTTCGTAGACTCCATAAAAGTCTCATCTGCATTAAAAATATGCTTAAAGCCCACCTGTGCCAGGGGGAGCTGGCTGACCAGTGTTAATCTGACCAAACCTGGCCTAAAGCCCACGCATCTACAACACCCCTTTCAGAAAAACCAGGACGCACTCTTTCTCCCTTTCTGCCCTCACCCCTAACTCTCAGGGAGCGGAGAAACTTGGACAATCAGAGCCTTGTGCTTGATAACTTACCCCCGCCCCACCTCCCTGAAGTGAAAGGCAGTGGGAGAATGCCAGGGAGGGAAATTCCATGTGGAGTCAGTCCGTGGGGTACAGGCACCTCGCGGTCCAGATGCAGATTCATATTCATGAGGGAGCGAGAAATAAAGACAAATTCGCGCTGTAATAGCCCTTGGATTCGCATCCGTCTTTGCTGGCCTTTAGGTTCAGGGACTGAAGACAGATGTTTGCATCCCCTTTCTCCTCTTGTCTGGTGACCATAAAGAAAAACCATTTAGAGTGTTGCAATTTGTTTCCCCGCCGCGCTCAAGCCTTGGAAGCATTTATTTTCATTTTACCCTCATGCACAAAAAAAAGTGCACATTGGTCACCAAGGGCCCTTCTTTATCAAATACGCATTGTACAACGTACAACTGCAATAAAACTATCAGCCCTCCCCATAAAACTATCACCAGCTTCGTTGGTGGGTCCCCTTGCCTGAACTCGATAGTCCAGCGCTCTTAGCACGGAGGATGCGCGAACACCTGGGCCGATCGAGGCTGAAAAGGCTGGGGGCCCGCAGTCGCTGTCCTGGTTTAATCCATTACGGCGTCTGTAGCAGTTTAGTGTGCAATAAAGTACGGTGGCAGTGGAGAGCGGGCGCCCATCCACTCCCCGGCACTAGCATCGAATTAAACCACTTAGTTTGGCAAACACTGAACGCCTAAATGCCCCTATAAAGACTTTATGAGTTTGTTACTTTAATTACTGACTTGTTACAGAGCACATAAAGGGGGTAATGAATGCAATAAAACTAATTATCTACACATTTAATTCATATAAAATATCCAGGGTTTGTTTACACCACACGGCGATTCAACTAAGCATTCCCCCACTCTTGTCCACCGAGAGGAAGGCTTTAATGAAATATTTCCCTTTATTCTGCTAGAGTCTAGCGAACCAAATGAAAATTACCCTCCGCTTAAATCATGGGGCCACCGAGGTCCACAAATCATGGCTGGCTTCTTTGTTTGTGCCTCCTTGCCAGAACCCAAGAGCCCGAGGAATCGAACTAGGAAAGTGCTCTGCTTTGAACCCTTGTTGTGTTTGTTTAAGTAGCTAGACTGTCGCTCAGTGAGGTCCGGACACCTGAAGGGCTAATGTGCAGCAATGCTCTTTGGGAAACCCCAGGTCTGAAGGGGATTGCGGTCGCCTGAAAAAGAGAGGAAGGTATCGGAAGGCTGGAAAAGGAGACCCTCGTTCGGGTGCATTTCATGCTGGGCTTGGTAGCTACCAAGTAATTAAAACGAACAACCACCGCAGGGAAGCTACACACACACACACACACACACACACACACACACACACACACACACACACATGCAATGCACTAATGCAGGCAGGCACAGCGCAGAGTGCCCAGAAACATTCAGTAGGGAATCCAGATGTTTCGCCTTTGAGAGCTCAGTTGTTTATTTTACTGTTGTAAAAGAGCTTTCTGCCCACATCTCTGGAAAGCACATTAAGCTTTGAGGAGAAACACAATTGATAAGATGCCATTTTTTCCATTCCCTTCGACCAGGTGTATTTTAAAGAAATCCGCTTATCACATAAAACCCCGTTGGCCCACTTACGCTATGTTACAGGGCGCCCGAGTCTTGCCAGCGTCCCCGTCCTTTATAACATTTCATGCACTTCAGGGGGTAGGCTTGTTGTTAAATTGAGCGTGTAACACTCTTACAAAACAGGTTTTCTATGACATCAAGGTTTCTTCTCCCTAACCAAGGAGGGGGGGCGGCGAAGAGGGGGGGGACACACTATCTCAATTTATGCCTAAGGTATATGATCAGTTAAAAAGGCTTAAAAGCTCTTGGAAATTGGATCAGGGAAAATCGTCACCCAACTTTCATTATTTCCAAGTAGCGTGATTGAATTAAAGGGCAGGAGCTGGTTAGAAGGGAGGATCAGGGGCTCGGTGCGTAATGGTGTGGTATTAAATTCTAATTAGAGATGCAGGAATCAATGATAGGGAGGTTGGACAGCTCAGTTCCCCGGTGCCAGCCCAATAGACGGATGAGTTATTGTCATGTAAAAAGCGCCAGCAATAAGACCAACCGCTTTGCTATTGTCCAAGTGGAAAGAGCCAAGTTTATTATGAGGACTATATGCTCTAGAGACCTCAGACTAGGCATCTCATAGGAGGCTTTTTCATAAAACTAGGCTCTGCTGGTAGTAAGGAGGCCAGTTTGGAGGCAGGCGTTGAGCTGTGCACATCTCCCCACTTCAGCCACCTTCTCCACATCCATCTTTTATTTTGTTTTTCCACTTGGCTGAGCCATCCAGAACCTTTTCAATGTATAAAATGGAATATTCTTACCTCAACTCCTCTGCCTACGAGTCCTGTATGGCCGGGATGGACACCTCCAGCCTGGCTTCAGCTTACGCAGACTTCAGCTCCTGCAGCCAGGCCAGTGGCTTCCAGTATAACCCGATAAGGACCACTTTTGGGGCCACGTCGGGCTGCCCTTCCCTCACGCCGGGATCCTGCAGCCTGGGCACCCTCAGGGACCACCAGAGCAGTCCGTACGCCGCAGGTAAGGACCGCTAGCTCTCTCGGCGGAAGAAGCCGCCTTTCCGCTCGTATATAGGAAGCCTTGATTGCATTTGAAAATGGAAATGTGTTTAGTATTTACCAAACGAAATTTGCTTACACAAATGAAAGAATTTATCACGTTAGAAGCGATTGCAGGGAGGGGTAATTCACTTACAGGGTTACACTATCCTAGTCACACCCGAACCGCCAACAAAATTATCTTAAGCTGCCAAAATGATAGGCATAATTTATTTACTTTGCGATGAGACGTAAAGCTTAGAAAATAATTAAATAACAAAGAGTAAAGCTCATTACTGGCGGTGTCTCTCTCTCTCTCTCTCTTTTTTAAAAGAACCGACAGCGGCTCACACCTCTTTGGCTGGTCATTTTTATGATCATTTCTTGAATTTATTGGGTTTTTTTTTTTTTTTTACAGCACTATCTCCCAACTTTCAGGCAGCATCAACTGCTGAGCATTGAAAAGTTGCAACAGTGGGAGTGAGTGGTAACTTCCTCCCGGCTTTCTGATATTTCAACTGATGTTTTCGGACTGTTTTCCTGCTAAATGAACTATCCCCCGTCCTGGGCCTCAAGCGGTCTCCACCTTGCTATTTCAACCCACCCAAAGGCACTTGGGCCACAAGAATCCACAAAAAGTCGCACTCGTGCCCCTGTTTCTGTATGTTACTAATTTGCTGGGTTTTCTTGGCAGGTTGATGTGCCTAAAACTCCTTCTAAACGCTCCTGGTGTCCTTAGCGGCTCTCAGGCTATCTGACCTTGGTCCCCACATTCTGGATCCTCCGCCCTCCAATTCCTGACTGTGTTTGCTCACTCTAGCCTCCTCTGTCATCCTCTAGTTCCGTACAAACTCTTCACCGACCACGGTGGCCTCAACGAGAAACGCAAGCAACGGCGCATCCGCACCACTTTCACAAGCGCGCAGCTCAAAGAGTTGGAGAGGGTCTTCGCTGAGACGCACTACCCAGACATCTACACCCGGGAGGAACTAGCGCTGAAGATCGACCTCACTGAGGCGAGAGTCCAGGTACGGGAGACCGAGTGCCGCAGGAGTAGGGTGAGGGGTGGGTGCTGATGCTTACAGCTCTGAAGGGACCCCAGGCGGGTCAGAGAAATGGCATTTGGAGTGTTGTGCTCACGAGGGGGCGGGGGAAGTGAGGCTAGGACACACACACAGACTGTAGGCAATTTATTCAAAGCCTCAGTGTTTCTCACCAGAGCAGGGGTTTAGGTGTTTGAATGAACAAGGCCTTTTGGAGAAAGGAAGTGTCCGGTGAGCGAGCAGGAAGATTCCAGACTCTGCCAGTATCTGTGTTAGCTTAATTGTCATCATTCGGTTGTTCAGAGTCTCCTAACTCAAGTGCCCTTAAAAACCTAGCGCCGGTGGGTACACGGTGTAATTTCCCAGCAACCAGTACTTGAAACAGATTCGCGAAGGTTCGTGCCAGGAACCTCAGCTTACTGTGCGCAACCTATTGGGAGCAAAAGTGCGCTCTAGAGCTGCTCCCCAGCCCTGTGCAAAGTCAGTGCGCACCACGGAAGGCTTCTCTGTGGATGTAGGTGAAGCGCTTTTAAGAGTACGTAAAATGAAAGGCTTCATTTTTAGGGTTTTCCTGTGACTTTTGTACCCGTCCCTTCCGGTGTCATTTCGCTGGCATGTTAGTTTGAGCACTAAGAACGTTTCTCAGAAGAGAAGCTAGTAGCGAGCAGGGCAGACTTGCCTGTGGTGTCAACCCATTCATACGGCGGAGTGTGTGTGTGTGTGTGTGTGTGTGTGTGTGTGTGTGTGTGTGTGTGTGTGTGTGTGTGTACGTACGTGTACCATCTGAAACGAAGTGGGCCGTCCCAAGCGCCACTTTTCTTTTCTTTTTGGTCTCCTTCCCGCGTTTCATCACCTCCCCTCTCTTTGGGCAGGTGTGGTTCCAGAACCGCCGGGCCAAATTTCGCAAGCAGGAGCGCGCAGCCGCTGCCGCAGCTGCGGCAGCCAAAAACGGCTCTTCTGGCAAGAAGTCAGACTCCTCCCGGGACGACGAGAGTAAAGAGGCCAAGAGCACCGATCCCGACAGCACTGGGGGCCCCGGACCCAACCCCAACCCGACCCCCAGCTGCGGGGCAAACGGCGGTGGCGGCGGCGGGCCCAGCCCGGCGGGAGCTCCGGGGGCGGCGGGCCCGGGGGGCCCGGGAGGCGAACCCGGCAAGGGCGGTGCGGCTGCCGCCGCTGCTGCGGCTGCTGCTGCGGCGGCGGCAGCGGCTGCGGCGGCGGCAGGAGGCCTGGCTGCGGCCGGGGGCCCCGGACAAGGCTGGGCTCCCGGCCCGGGCCCTATCACCTCCATCCCGGATTCGCTCGGAGGCCCCTTCGCCAGCGTCTTATCTTCGCTCCAAAGACCCAACGGTGCCAAAGCCGCCTTAGTGAAGAGCAGTATGTTCTGATCTGCGATCTGAGGCGGCGGTGGGCGAGCCTGGGCCCAGGCTGGCGAGTGGGGGAGTAGGTAGACCCAAGGCTAATGTCGCTGCTGCCAGTGGCTTTTTTTTTTTTTGCAGAAGGCCTAAAATTACGGCGATTCGAATAACGAGAAAATGACGTCGCTCCCATGTCAACCCCACTCCTACCCCTTTCCTCAACCCCCCAACAAAACAAAACAAAACAAAACAAAACAAAACAAAACAAAACAAAAAACTTCCCTGGCTTCGCACCTGCCTGGGGCATAGGACAGGGCTCCTCCACCTGCTGCCCAGGGGGTGTGAGCTGCAGGGCCTGGACTTCGGGGCACTCTCAGGGGGCTGTGTCTGAGTGTCGGGTGTATGTCTGTCTCGGAGAATGTGTGTCTGTGGCCCTAAGTAGGTGATAGGGAGAGATGGGGGGCTACAACCAACTCAGTGACTTCTTAGAAAAAATTAAAAGTTCAGAAAACAGCAACGATAAAAAAGCAAAACGAAATTACACAAGTTAAAAAGATCCAAACAGAGGGAACAATTTAAAAATACAAATGTGGCGAGGGAAGACTGGCTGACGCTGAGGATTTGATCTTGAGGACCCCTAAATTCTCACGCTCAAGATGACACAGACTGTCTCGTGGCTTCTCTTTAGGAAAAAGTATTGATGCCTGTCCAGCCCTGGTTCCCCGCAGGTCCTTGGGTTCCGGCCACTGCAGAGATGGCTCATTCAGACTGTCCTGGCAGCCAAAGTGACTTTCTGGAGCCCGCTTGCCTGTCCCCACTTCGCCAGACACCATCTCGCCATTAGCGCAACTGATTTCCACACCGTTTGCTGTTCCCAAACCCGATCTTCGCAGCCGCTTGGCCCAGAAAGATGCCCTGTACGTCAGATGCCTTTTCATCCTCAAACTCTGCAAACCGTGTCTCATATTTCACAGCGCTCCTTTTTACCCCCTTCTGTCTCTCTCTCTCCCTCCCGCCACCCCGACTGGCATTTTCTTCTTCCACCAGCTTTATGGAACTTTCTGGCACTGCTTTGCATTGGAGTCAGTTGTCCACGTAGCTGGCCACAGAGAAAGGGAAAGGCACACACACGTTTGCAGAAAGTGTCTCGGCTTGCATTTCTGGTTAAGTGATCCGAGCTGGACTACTCCTGTAGGGTGGACGGACTGTATATTGATGATTCCTTCTATGCGCAGTTTAGACATCTCTGTTGGGATTTTGGTTTTTCTTTTATTTTAAAAGGCACAAACTATAGATATTAGTTGAATGTCGAGGCTTTAACTTTTTTCGGTGTCTTTCTACAGCTGTGTTCTGTGACTCAATTGTATCGTGTTACTATCAGTACAGACCGTCTCCTCTACGTGACCGTATAATGTTTTTCTCTTCTTGTAGTCTCTATGGTGTGTCTTTATGACGTAATAAGGTTCTCACGGGTTCGATTACTTTGTGTTTAGAGAGACCAGGTTCAGACAATGGTATATATTTTTGTTATCAGGTGCATGTCTGTCCGATTTCCTTTTCTTCACGTTGGGACTATGTTTGTGGACATAAGCATCATAAGTTATGTTTCAAATTTTCAAATTTATTTATACGTGTTATAATGAATGCTTCTATTTAAAGGGGAAATATTTCTACATGTGCATATAGTTTTCCAAGAGTGTACCATTAACTTGTTTGTTGATAATAAAAACAAAAAGCAAGTCTAAGCAATTGAACTTTCCCGACTTACTCTCAAGTCTTCTTATTTAAATCAATCTAATTTTAAAGTGCTATGAGCATCAGACTTGGTACTGACAAAGCAGTCAGTGTGTGTGTGTGTGTGTGTGTGTGTGTGTGTGTGTGTGTCCAGGCCTGTGGCTTATAGACTCAAGCATTCAAATTTAGCCAAACCTGAACTTTAGTGCTTGGGGAACAGGGTGCTTCTCCTCTGTAGAATCTGCTTTTCGGTAGGAACACCAAATGCCAATAAAAGTATACACAGGGTGCCCCTGCCCCGCCCCACACCCCGCCCCCCAGGACTCAGTGGTACCCAAGGCAGGATTTGGGAACTGGTCTTTGAAGTAGATTTGAAGGGAAAGCTAGGGTTCTGTGTGCAGGAGCATGCAGGGTTTGTAACACTAGCTCTGGGTGATCCAGAGTTCTCAGGCTTCATTGATGGATGCTGCCAAGAGGTACCCTGTGCCTCCCCCATGGTGCTCGCAGGATCGATGTGCTGGGGGAAGTAGCAATAACAATTGCACCATAGGAGACATTGCATGTAACAATGGGGCTTTTATGCATTGTGTCACCTACATAGGACCACACAGCAGGTGCATTTCCGGTCCCTTTGAGTGGAGTGAGGGGACACAGAGGTACAGAGGAGGGGCTCAGGATTCCTCCTATTGGTGAAAGGTAGTGCCAGCCTTCGAACCCAAGATAGAACTCCAGTTATATTCTTGAATAACTAACTAGTGAAGTGGTTCTAAAAGTGCGGCTCGCAGGCCCTAAGCATCACTTAGGGATTTATTGTGCACACATTCTTAGATCCAGTCCTAAATTTGACTCTGCGTGAGGCACCCAGTGACAGGGTTCAACCAGATTATGAGAGCTGAACTATATATACTACGCTATACTCTGTAAGAAACTCGAAGGGAAGGGGAAGCAGAGGTGTGTGTGTGTGTGTGTGTGTGTGTGTGTGTGTGTATTCTGATAGCCTGTAATGATCCCCTTTAAGAATAAAGAGGTCATCAAGACAGCCCCCAAAAGATCCTCTTTCTCTCTTGAACTATTTGAGTCACTTTTCATCTTCTCTCTCTCTCTCTCTCTCTCTCTCTCTCTCCCTCCCCCCACCCCCCCCCGTGTGTGTGTGTGTGTGTGTGTGTGTGTGTTTCCAGATAGAGGTTGTCTGTGTAGTGCTAATCACTCTGCCCTTGAACTCAGAGATCTGCCTGCCTCTGCATCTCAGGTGCTGGGATTAAAGGCATGCATACTTTACCACGCCCCAGCTGGAGTCAATTTTCAAGCACTGTGCTTTTTTTTTTTTTTTTACACTTTGCCTTAACCATCAACAATTTAATTCAGTCCCCTTCCATGAGGATTAGCCTCTAGCCTGAAGATAAGCAGCCAGTAAGTCATGAGTCTAGCAGGGCTTTTCACCTGAGCATCCAGACATGGCTTGCTCTTGAGGAGGTAAATTCATTCAACATTTGCTGGATGATATCTGTGAACATAAATCGTCATAAGCTATACTTTGGATTTTCAAATTTATTTATACATGCTATAGTGATTCTTTTATTTGAAAAAGGAGCACTTCAAACATTACATGTACATATAGTTTCCCAAGACAGTCAAAACTTTGGGTCAAACTGAGATTCTAATAATCTTTGAAAAAAGCTTTCAAATCCTCTCTGAAAAAAAAAATCATCTCCAAATGACCCTTTGTAAATGCCAAGACTACATTGCTTATCAACAATGCCTTTAATTATTCTTGTACAAATACCAATGATCTCTGGATCTCTTTGGGTGCAGTCTTTGGTTGTAAATGTAACTTGGAGGCAAAGAAGAAGGTTATTAATTAAAGGGTATTTAAAGCAGGTGACATCTTGGCTAGAGGAAGATCACCTTCCTTTGGGCAGGGAGACCGTGCTGGTAAAAATCCTTTAGCTTGGGCAGGGTCAGCGGGACAGGCATCTCAGAGAAAGCAAACCCAGCAGAGAGAAGGAGAAGATGAAAGAGAAAAATAAAAGAGGTAAAGTCAGATGTGTTTTGGAGAAACAGAGGCAGGGGGATCAGACAGCCTTTGGCATAAGGGTTGAATGAAGCCAGCTTGGGTTACATGAGACCCTGTCACAAAAACCGGGACTTAAATAAATAGAAGAGGAGACATCACACAGCCGAAGAGCTTTTGGAAATACCAGCAAAGAGCCCTGGAGATCTTTTCAAATGTGAACAGGCTGGGTAAAGGACCTCACTTCTTCTTCTTCTTCTTCTTCTTCTTCTTCTTCTTCTTCTTCTTCTTCTTCTTCTTCTTCTTTTTCTTCTTCTTCTACTTCTTCTAGCTTAGAGCTGCTCTGCGTGTCTTGTCTCTAGGACAAGAGAAACTCTGAAGGCTGGTGAGGGAACTCCCAGTCCCACATGCGACTTTGATTTGGGTCACCTCTGCTTCTCTTAATGAACTAAGAAAGAAATTGTTGGAAGGCAGGTTTCTGATCAAATGCAAACTATTGTCCCTGTGATATGATGGAGCCTAAAGGCAGGACACTGTGTCTCTCGCATTGTGTCATTTCCTTGGAGTCCTGCACGGTGTGAACAAGCTCACTTTCACTTTTCCTCCCCTGTGGAATTTGCATTTTGGCTCATCAAGGCATCCTTTTTCCTGGCAACCCCGAGACCACATGTGACTTCACAAAAGCGTTGTGAACCGTTGCCAGATGGCCACACTGAAGCCATCTCTCCCCTAAAACGTCCCAGTACAGAGAACCCAAGTGGCTGCAGAGAGGAACTGATAACCCAGCAAACATTATCTGCCTACAACATATTCCAGATATTTCTCTGTAGCTACCTCAGGCCTGAGGGAAAACAGTATATGGCTAACAGGAAACAGCCCTCAATTCATGACAGACATCTGTATGACTCTGAAAAACACATACTGTAGTACCTTTGAACCTGATTCACCAACTATAAACTCGAATAATAAATAATACAGACAAGGTTGGCAGGGTGATTAAATAAAATATTCTCCAACAAGCGTCTGGCGTGCCAGTAAGTTTTCAGTAGATGATAATGCTGATGATTAGACCCCCAGATCTTTCTTGACTTTTTAAGCTCAGGTCTCAGTTACCTAAGGCCTTCAGAGACATTCATGGGATGGTAACCATGACTACAGTGAATAGCTAGTTCACACTCAAACAGGAAAGTCGAAAGGACTGTTTCAGGCTGCTTACTCTTCCCAGTGGGGAAAGGAGATATCTTCAAATAAGGCAACCGCCTGCAAACACTGTTAGTGAGTGTGCAGATGGGGGCTGGAGAACTTCCGTGAGGGAGGGACAGCAACAAACGAAAATTATCCCAGGCCTCCAAGGAACTCCTACTGACAGTTTTCCCTCCTTATATATTAGGCTCTGTATAACGCTTCCAAGCTTTATTTTCTTTTTTCTTTTTGGTTTTTCAAGACAGAGCTTCTCTGTGTAGCCTTGGCTGTCCTGGACTCTCTTTGTAGACCAAGCTGCCCTCAAACTCACAGCGACCCCCCTGGCCTCTGCCTCCGAAGAGTGCTAAGATCACAGGTGTGTCCCACCGCCCTTGGCTGCTTCCAAGTGTTAATGATTTTAGCTTTCACAACCACTTTGTGGAGAAAAGGTCTATTTTCATCTTTTCTTAAGAGGAAACTAAGACTTTGAAGAGTTAGGCAGCACGGCCAGGGCTAATGGCACTGCATCAGGAGTGCAGTCTTAACTGTTTTGTCTTAAGTGTTCATATTATTTTACCAATGTTTTTTACAGCGTTGTAATAGACATGCTTTTGTTTTGATCCCAAGTGTGGGATAGGGAACGGACTTGTGAGAGAACAGGTGATGTTTATTTACTAGAAGGCAAACCACTTCGTCGGGGGCTGGGGCGCTTGTTTTTTGCCAGCTGAAACGCATCTTAGGACAGACTCTGAGAGGAGATATACATATGAGCCCCAAACAGGAGGCCTGGGAATTTTGGGTCTTGGTGTTGTTTGGCTGTTCATCGCTCCACTTCGAGACGATCCTAGAGAGAACTGCTCCAGTGAAGGCTTCGGGGCTCTGGGTTCCGCCTGCTGTTCCAGGTTCCAGCAGCAACTTCGGTTGAGTTGCTGGTCTGCTGAAATCCTGCCGACTACACCGGGTGAATTGCTCCCAGGAACTGAGTCCAAAAAGGTCTACTTCTCCTGTTCCCGTTAACCTCTTTCCTGTCCTCTCTAAGGAAGGTGGGTTGGAAGGTAGGTATAAGCATTAATAAACCTCAAAGTAGGTTTGGAAGAGGTCGAAGCATACAGGTGGTGCTTTGGGCATAATGGGTAACTTAACTTCTAATGTTGTGGAGGAAGACACAGATTTTGAAGATTGAGAGATGCTGTTTCATGGTGTCAGCAAAATCGCAGCTTCCTGCTGCAAAGTTCTTTCCTGTTTTATTCGCAGAGGGAAGTTTTTGGTTTTTTCTTTGTCTTTTTACTGTCTTACATTTTTTAAAAGATTGGAAGAAAGACTGATAAGATACGAAAACCAGAAGGGTCAGTAAATTCTACCGTTCCAGAAAGGATTGCAGAGTTGGTTATTCAGCTAGAGAATTTTCGGGTAGAAGTTGAAGAATTTGGAAAGCAAAAAGTGACATTGGTAAAGAGAAAACCCTGGTAACTGAGAGCCAGTGTTTCCCACAATTGCCGCCCTGCCCTGCTCCATGCGCCAGGTGTCCAGAGCACCAGCGTGCAGAAGGCAGGTGGAGAAAAGTGGGAAGCCAGAGAGGCTGTAAAGATTCTAGAGGAATCGGGAAAGCAGACAGGCCAAAAGGGCTTTTGGAGACGAGTGCCACGACAGAGGAATTCTCTAGGGCTACACAGACACTGTCAGCCTTTCCAGTCTTTGTGCAGCATGTCCCTGCTAGTGATGGTACTGAGGCTTGTGATGAGATGGCGTGGCGTCCAGTAGAGATGCTAGATTTAAAGCATCTTAAAGAGGCCATGGTACGGCGTGGAATGCATCCACATTCAAACAAATGTTAAGTAACTGGGCTATGCAGCACAGACTTATTCCCCAAGATTGGAAGGGACTGGGGTCAGCTGTGTTAGAAGCTGCTCAACAGTTACAGTGGTTATTGTGGTGGAAAAACAAGGCCACAAGAATGGAACAACAAAATATAACAAGGGGGAAATAAATGGTGTTAAAGATCAATTGCTTGGTGCAGGGCGTTATGCTGGTTTAAGAGAACAAACTCGATCTGAAGATGTATTAACTGAACGATGTCCTGTATCGGCCTTAAGAGCTTGGTAATGGTTGAGGAGCCTGGTGGAACAACCACTTCAGTTACTAAGGCATTTCAAGGCCGTGGAGAAGCCTCCAGAGTTCTTACAGAGACTGGGTTCAGCTCTAGATAGAGCCACAGCAGACCCTGAGACCAGACAGGCATTGACACTGATCATGGCTTATGAAAATGCAAATACTAAGTGTAAGGGGGCAATTCGACCATTAAAAGCATGAGGATCCACATTAGATGAATGGGTAAGAGAGAGAGTTAACATTAGCTCTCAGGAGCATCAAAACAATATCATAGGGCAAGCTATAGCTAGAGGTCTCAGACGTCAAAACACCCGGTGCTTTAGTTGTGGTAAATTTGGTCATGTACAAAGAAACTGTGAGGTTAAAAGTTCCAGACCTCAAAATTACAGGTGCACTAACTTTGGGGTAAATGGTACTGTAGGAGAGAAGAAGGAGCTTCTGGCCATGATGGTAATGATGTGCCAAGCATCCCAGGGCACTGTAGCTGCTGTGGGAAGGGAAAACACTGGTTTAGGGATTGTCAATCCAAGAGACATATGAGGTAATCTCTTTCCATCAGGAAATGAAAGGAGGGGCCTGTTAGCCCCAGACCCCACAGCAAACAACATGAGCTGTCTTTCTTTGGTCAGCCAGGAGGTAACATAAACTTGCAGGAAACCGAAGACTAGGTATTGATGATTAATGCATGCCACTGAAGGCAGCGCAGCTTTGGATCTGGCCTCAGATAAACTTCTTACACTATCCCCACAGGTTGAACTTTATAAAATAACCACTGGTGTCTACGGTCCTTTACCTTGAGGGACAGTAGGAATAATCTTGGGAAGAAGTGGATTAACTTCTCAAGACTTTATTGTGCACCCCGGTATTATAGATGTGGACTGTAAGGAAGAAATTAAAATCACGGCATACGTAAAGAAGGAGATGCAAATTAATGTAGGGGATAGAGTTGCTCAGCGGTTACTGTTTCCTTACATCAAGGGCAGAGCCCTTCCAGTAGAAAGAACAGGTGCATTTGGTGTACTGGAAGACGTGTGCTCTGGCAAACAATGGTTAATGATCAGAGACCCAAATTAATGGTACAAATGAATGCTATTATTTGGCGGCTACAGGAGCAGATGTTACAATCCTCTCTCAAAAGTATTGGAATCCAGATTTGGCCACTTCAGAAGGTGAATACACAATTTATAGGAATTAGTACATTATCTCAAATCTCATAATCATGTTTGTCGCATATGTTTTATTTAATAGAAAGGGGGATATGGACAAGAAAAGATTCAGCCCATGAGATTGCATGTTATTGGACCGGGACCCAAGAGGTCTGGAAAGGCAGGTGAAGGTTAGACAGGCTGACAGGAGGAGCGGAGCTGGGGTGGGGACTTACAGTGAAGCCCAAGGCCCGAAAGGGAACCAGCCGGGGGCGGGGGCGGATCTGCAGGAGGGAGACTGTTGTCTGCCTGTTGGACGCACAGTCCCAGTCGTGTCTACATGCAAACGGAAGAGATGAGGAGTAGCCAGAGGCATGGGAAGGAAAAACAGTGGTCATACTGATGAAGGGCAGAGCATAGATGGCGTCAGCAGGAAAGGACTTTACGCTGGCAGCTCACGGGTCACTGTCACGGCGGGCACGTGGCTCCATTGGAACCCTTCCCTTCCGGCTTTGACTCCAGGATGGCGGTCTTCAACCCACGTGCCTGTGTAATGGTGTCATATTCACCCGATCATGTTTGCGGGAAAGCAAGGCAGCGTGCGGAGACCTGTAGCTCGTTACACAGGCAGGTTGGTCAGCATCAGGCCTCCGGCGCTACGGTAGACATTCTGGATTATATGTTAGCTTTAGCTTAACGGAGAGGTTCCTCATGCTGAGTACGTGTGTAGTCTGCAGGGGGCGTAGAAATAGATTAGTGGCCTCTGCGTGAATTGTCTAAATGACGGATTTAGGCAACATGGCTACTCCAGCCGTTGTCAGTCCTGTGACCTGGTCATCAATAGAAGTCACAGATCTTTGCACTTCATGGTAGGCCTTCTGTAGCGGTCTCTACAGATGATTTACATTCATTATCATTTAATATTATGATACTTACTAGCCTAGTTGCTGTAAGTTATTGTTGACTACATTAATGAAGAAGCATATAGCTTGTTATAACAAAATTGTTTGCATTTTTTTGTGGTGTTAGAAATCAGACTCAGAGCTTTGCATATTCTAGGTAAATGCTGTACTACAGAGCCACACCCAGTCCATCAATAACATTTTCTGGTAACTTTGCTCTAACTGTTTTTTTTCTCATAGAATGATGTACTTTTCCTCAGATATATTTTGTTTTCATTGACTTATTTAAGTTTTTTAAAATGGCAGAGCTTGTACATATTTATTGGACAGGATTTGGTACTCTAAAGTGTGAAAATGTTATAAGAAGGTTGAGGTATTAACCTTACTAACATACTCATAACTTTTTCTACTTATCTTTTTGCTTGAGCTGAGATCACCTAAGGTCTGTTCTTTTAAAAATGTTCAAGCATACAGTGCACAATTATTACGTATAGTCACCATGTTGACCCATAGATTTATTCAGCTTTTAGACCAACATAAATTATATTTCATAGTCTTTGACCATTACCTCCTCTAGCTCCTCCCATTTTGTTTTGTTGTTTTGAAGCATACTATTTTGACTATAATCACCCTGCTAAGGGGCCCATGGCATGTATGCACACACGCTTGTGCACGCGCGCACGCACACGCGCACACACACACACAAACACATTGAGACCTGATAGGCTGTGGTCATATGGTGGGGAGGAGGTCCCCTTCTGTCAGAGGTCTAGGGGAGGGGGATAGGGCAGAAGAGAGAGGGAACAGGAAGATACAAGTGAGGGGATAACAATAGGGATGTAATGTGAATAAATTATAATAAATTTTTTAAAAGAAAAGAAAAACAAAGCTATGGGCTCCTGGCCAACTGATGAGAACAGGGGATATGTCTCTGGAACAGGAATATGTAGTCATTTTACTTTATAGGTAGAAGCAACGTCAAAGAAAATTTAGTCATATCATATGTTTCTTTAAAAGACAAAACAGAATAAAACAAGACCTCAAAGCCATCTGAAGGCGACTTCGGGCAGTGGTTCTCAACCTTCCTAATGCTGCTGTGGCAAACCTTTAATGCAGCTCCCCACATTGTGGTGACCCCAACCATAAGACCGTTTTCGTTGCTACTTCATAACTGTAGTTTTGCTAGTGTTAGGAAGGGTAACATAGCCATGCAGTAGGCAGGTGTCTGCTAGTCCTTCCCTGCAACATGGTCGTTTGGGGGTCACAACACACAGGTTGAGAACCACTGCTCCAGGACGGAAACTGCTCCTGGGTAGGTGGAGGTGGCGGTGGTTGAGTGCGAGGAGGCCTGACGGCACAACTGAGCTTCTCTGAGCCACGTGGACACTGCGCAGAGGCCCAGCGAGGCCCCGCAGAAAGACGAGGGTGTCTTCCTCCCTCCTTCACACCCCTGAGATCCAAAGCGGCGGAGTCTTGCCCACTGTCACACAATTAGCAACATGGAAGCAAGGATTCCACTCACGGTTTAGCCTGTGAACATGTTAGCTAAACGGCTTTTTAAAAAGAACACAGGAAAGAAAATTTGCATGTACATAGCTGTTCACTCACTTCCCTCCTCCCCTTTTTGGTCTAAATCTGAAGCTGCTTTGTTGAAATATCCCCAGGCCCAGCGATTAAACAGCCATGCTACTTTAGCTACAGTTTCATATCAAGGACTGCCCTGTGGGGAAAGCCGGACATTACAGGGAAGGGAGGCCTGCTACCTAAGTGTAATATTGTTATGGAGCCGAGTAGACGGCTGCTTGCTGGGTGGCATCTCACGCGACTTAAGTGCTGGTTTCCAGAACAGGAAGAGCTTGGTGTGGGACTTAATTTCTTGAAGGACACAGTGATGGACCACCTTGGGCAAGAGGGGAAGACAAACCTGGTTTCCTTGAGACGTAGGATATTGACCATTCCCCCATGTTTTAAACTTAGTTTTCGTGTGTGTGTGTGTGTGTGTGTGTGTGTGTGTGTGTGTGTGTGTGTTTGTGAGAGAGGGGGGGGGGGAGAGGGAGGGAGGGAGGAAGGTGAGAGCTGGGGAGAGGGAGAGGGGTATGAATGCCCACAGAGGCCAGAAGATGACGTCAGGGTCTCCCGGAGCTGGTGTGATGACAGCGTTGCATACTCTCCTAGCCATTTCGCATGTCCTATCTATGGCAGTCTTTCGGGCGTCCTGAATGCAGACGCCATTGCTCTCATTTTACAGATGTGAATGAGATTCCAGTGATAGAAAGGAACAACTTGCTCCAGATTTCAAAGTGCATAGGTACCAGAGCTGAGTTCTACGCCCTTTTCACTTTGACACTGGAAGGCTCAGCGGGAGAAGCCACTGCCTAGAGCACAGCAGTGCCTTTAGCTCACTCAGTGCCTCAGGAAAGTGCCAGCAAGGGCAAAGGGAGGGATAGGAATGTCTGGCATTCCCTTAAGAGGTGAATATTTTATAGTATGTGAATCGTAACCAGTTAAAAATAGAGGCTTGAACAAGGGCCTCCCCATCCATCTCCTGGTTCTCTGCCATGGCATTGGTCTCCCGTGGCCATGGTTCACACATGGCTCTACCTCAGTCTCAAGTCAGGTTGCCACAAAATAGAGAAGATAGAAAAGCAGTAGTTTTTCTTTTACTGTTTTTTTCCCTTTTTTTCTTTTACTGTTTTATAAATCAGTTCTCTCTCTCTCTCTCTCTCTCTCTCTCTCTCTCTCTCTCTCTCTTTTCTTTTTGAGGCTAAAAAGGAAGTATCTTCTTCAATTATTATTTTAAAACATTGGGGGACATTCTTAAGGCATATAGCCTTTGCTGGATAGCGTTTGTTTTGTTTTTGTTTTTCTAGTCTTACTGTTGAAACTGCAGAGATGTATTTAAAACTTCTAGGCATTTTAACAGTCTATATCCTGAGCACATATTAGGATATTTGTGCACAGAAACCCCTTGTTAGGGCGGTTACCGCCTTCGGTTGAAGGAAACCATTCACACCCAGACTGAAATGTCGTTTCAAAGACGGCTGAGGGAATTCTCCTTAAGCTGAAGGTTCCCTCACATCCTTTGCAACAGGAGTGGGCCTGACTTCGGAAAACCCTCAGAAGACTAAAGCTTCACACACTTATCAGCAGCAATCAGACGGCTTCGCTTGGAAGCTGGTTTCCTGTGTCCCACGTGGTCTTTGAGAAGCGAAGACGACGGTGGTGTGCAAAGCTACAGAAGATGGCAGCCGTGCCTTGAGGGGTGGATTTCTTGGCCTTTCCATAGATGTATCTTGCTTTTGACTTGGGATTCTCCCACCCGGAACACTTCAGTTTATACTCTATGATGCTCCCACGCACGCTCACTCACACGCTAATGTAAATCTTTCTCATCAGGCCAGTGGTTCTCAACCTGTGGGTCACAACACACAAGGGAGTGTGTGCTGAGCAACTCTTACAGGGGTAGGTGTATCAGACACTTACAACCTGTAACCTTAGCAAAGCACATCAGAAGCCCTGCAAGTGAGATATTTATATTGTGACTCGACTCGTAACGGTAGCAAAATTAAAGTTATGAAGTAACAGAGCAAATAAATGTCCGATTTGGGGGAGGGGGTCACCACAACATGAAGAACTGTGTGGTGTTAGAAAGGCTGTGAACTGCTGCTCTGAGGTGCTGGTGCGCAGCCCTCCACATGAGTGCATAGTCAAGAGAAACGTTGACCTTTTGTTGCAGTTCAACAGATCCTAAAGCCCATTCAAGCAGCAGCCAATGCCAGCCGAGCCTGTGGCTGGTATCACTGGGCCAGCCGAGCCAGGCAGTCCAGATAGGGCCGCACTTGGGTACTTATGCTGCACTCACTACTTGCCCTCAGGAGGGAGTGCCATTCAACACAGTTAGCACTAGGTTTGGTCAAGGTTTGTAGACATACTGTAGAATAAATAATTTTTAAAAATTGAGTAACTCAGTGATTTCAAACTTTAAATGTTTACACAGGCAAGATGCACACAGGATACACATTTAAATGATAGAGAAGTTTCGTGAGGTGTCCCCCACCCAAGTTTCTAGTATTTTTAGCCTTTGTGTCCTTCAGTCAACAGGGTGCATGGCTTGATCCCGGGAACTGAGAGGCAAAGACCAGAAAGGGTTTGAGGTTGGCCTGGGTTGCCCACTGACTGAGTTTCCTAGTTACTGTCCCAGGGTAACAAACTGTCTGTCTTCTGTCTCTCTCCATTTATCTACGTGCCCCTGTGCCCCCACCTTTCTCTTTCTGTCTGTCTCCTGTGTGTGTGTGTGTGTGTGTGTGTGTGTGTGTGTGTGTGTGTGTGTAGGGTGCAAGGAGAGAGAACTATAGATTACTCAATAGCAGATTCAGAAACGTTATCACTGAAGTTCATAATCACTGTGCAACAACAGAAGTAAGAAACTTGTTTAATATTTTTTATTCCCCTGGAGGAAAAGTTTTAATATCTCCATCAAAGCTCATCCTGAAATATAATCTTCACTGTGTGGTTTTAAGAGCGTGGAACACTTAATCTGCGACGTTTGGTGAGGGGCCTTTGGGAGGTTATGAGTGCTCATGGAGGCCGTATGGTGGGGTCCCTTCATTCAGTCAGAGGACAGCTTCATAAGAGGAGGAAGCAGCTGAGCTATACTTGGCTGTGCCTCACTGGGGTGTCCTGTGTTCCTCAGGATTCTGTAGTCTGTACCAGCGAGAAAGATTTCACCAGCTGCCACCGCCCAGACTTGAACTTCTAGCGCTAAAGACACATGTGTTCTTTGTACCCTACGATGCTCTGGCACCCAATCACAGTAACAGAGGGGCTGGTACACAAAGCCTGTGATGGCTGGTCTTTGTTGCCAGCATGACTGGAGTTAGAATCACCTAGGAGACACATCTCTGGATGTGTCTGTGAGGGTGTTTCCAGAAAAGTTAAAAAAAAAAAAAAAGACGCTAAACCTCTGCTATATGTAGTCTAGATGTCCAACTTAATAAAAGTGGGGAAATAAGCAAGAAAATCAGAGTGCTAGGTGCACCTCTTTCCTTCCTGATCTCAGATGCGATGCTACCGGCAGCTTCACAGAGCTAAAGTCCCATGCGCCAGGCCAAACCCTTCCTGTCTCAGGCTGTTTGCCAGGTATTTATTGTCAGGTATTTTTTGTTGCAACAATGAGAAAAGTAATTAAAACAAATGTCGTAACACTGTACATATTTTCTGCACTTTGTACTCCCCCCCACTTTGGCTTTTCCAGACAGGGTTTCTCTGTGTAGGCTTGGCTGTCCTGAACTGGATGTTTAGAGGCAGGGGTGGGTGGGGCCTAGAATTCACAGTGATCCACCTGCCTCTGCCTCCCTGAGAGCTGGGATTAAAGGTGTGTGCCACCAGGCCTGTATGACTGAGATTGTACTCCTGGTAGCAGTCTCTCCTGGGTTAGAAACTGGTCATGGTGTTTAAGTATTTTGTTCTGTGCGGGAGTTCCTAAACCCCTTCTTTACACTAAGTGTTTACTCTGGACCAGACGAGTTGGGCAGTCAGGACTCCCCAATACTTTGGAAATGATGAGGTTCCTCACCCCCCCCGCCCCCCCCCATCATTGTCCCGCCCCCGGCCACCTGGGGTAGGGCTAACTCCTAGGCATAGGACTGTCTCCTGTTCCTCCCCTTCAGTTCTCCTCCAGGCCTACTACCTGAGAGCCTAATTCAAGCCAGGAGAGCAAAACAGCAGCCACGTGAGGTTTAGGAAAAAGCTGCCCCTCCTCCACCCCACACCTCACCCCCCTACCCCCCACCCCACACCTCATACCCCACACCGCACACCCCCACACCCCCATACCCCACACCCCGCCCTGAAAGACAGAGATGATGTAATCAGGCCCTCCCTCTTTGTGGCCCAGGACCGTTTCCAGGGAGCAAGATGCCTCTTCCGCAGCACCGGGCTCAGGTGGCCAGCACATTTTGGTAGCTACTGCTTTTACAGTGGTTCCAAGTGCCAATATTTTTATATGTGAGGGCTTGGGATCTCTGCCACTGATGACAAATGGATTGCACCTCAGCAAGGCCAGGCAGTGTCCCAAGTAGCGTATGGGCCCAGACTCTGCAGAGATGTATCGCTCACTTGCCTCAGAGACCAAGTTGTCATGGCCACTCCACGTGCAGGCTTAGTCACTACCCCATTTTCCTTGGAGGGAGGTTGGTGTCTTGTCCAACGTTGCTTAGAATAAAGTGGTAGAAATATGGGTTCAAAACTTCATGCATTTTATTTAGTATTCTTCTGTGCCCACTGAATCTCTGTTTAGACTGGGAAGATGGTAGAAACGGCTTAATTATTTCAGTAGTATAAGATGAGGGTTTTGTTTTGTTTTTTGTTTTTGTTTTTGCTTCTCTGCCTTTGATATTGTAAAGAGGAAAAAAAAAACGTGAAAATACCAACCGCCTGCCTCCACCACCCATTGCTGGGAACAGAACCACACTCTGAGATTACTGATGCTGCTTTTGAATAACAAGATCCCTGCAGGAGTTAAACATCCGCTCCCTGGCTGTTCAGACCTGGAGGAGCCAGACCAGACCGGAGGATGTCAGAATGATCAGGCCCCTTTTCCCTGCAGCAGGATCATTTCCAACCACAGGCGGGGATGGCAGAGGCATTAGCAAGCCTGCAACATCTAAAACGGACAGATCAATTCACAGAAGCACTTCTAAGGGAAACAAATCAATACGCTCCTTCCCCTAAAGATTGATAGCATCATCAGGAAGCAACAGATGCATGTTAGGGCTGGGACACCGTGGGAGGGAGGTGGCTCCTCATGCCACTGCTCAGTCTGGGGGAAAGCTATTGAAAATCAACACCTGAGCAGCCTCAGCACCTGGCAGGACAATAGGAGCTAACACACTCCCCTTAAAGCTCTTACCCACCTCCACCCCCTTCCATCAGCATCCTCTCTGAGATGACGTGAGATCATTGGTTACTCAGGCTCTTGTTCACCCTGCAGCCACCATAGTACCATCTTCCTAAAGTACAGATCTTTTCAACTTCTCCATCACCTGAGGCAGGCCACCAAATGTCTTCAGTGTCTTCTTGTCGCCCTAGGATCCAGCCCGAGTTCCGACTGAAGAGAACTGTGTGTGCATTTATTGCCGTGCTGTTCACCTAAGAGACCTCCCAGGTGTCAGCTGACATAGGCATAGACAAGGAAGGCGGTACATAGGCACCGAGAGGTGAACGTCGCTCACTCTCTTTACATGTGTGGGAACTAAAAAAGGAGGACCTGAAGGCGGAACAGCCATCACTAACTAGATAGATAATGGGCAGCGCCAGGGCTGGGGTTGGAAAGGATCAACCTATTTGATCAGAGCCCTGTGGGTGCACGTCCACAAGTACCACACTGGACCCCATTCATCTTTGCAACTAACACACTTTGAAAGAGATTTAAAATACTCTGCATACATGGAGGAAGAATCTGAATTCCTTCATAGGGCCACATGAGGTAGCAGCCACGACTCGTCCACAAATTTACTGTCCTCCAGACCCAACCTAATTTGAAGATCTTTGCTTTAGTCTCACCCCTTTCCTTTTTCCTGAAACACTCCCACTGCCTCCTGAGAGTTTCCACACAGCCCAGAAGACACCCAAACCCTTCTGTCAGACCCGTAGAGAGGATGGGTGGGTTCACCTCTGGGCCAGCTGCTTCACTTGAGTAATCAATGCTTAAACAACTCTGGAAAATCATTTGTCAACTCGTGAAGCATGCGTAGCTTTCTACTTCTTTCCCCCAAAGAAAGTAATTCTTCTTTTTTCTTCTCTCTCTCCCTCTCTCTCTCCCTCTCTCTCTCTCTCCCCCCCCCCCAAAAAAAAACCTGATTCATTGATTACTTCTTCATAGTCTAAGAAATGTTAACTGAAATTTGGCTCTTGGTATGAAATGCAAGATGCTAGAAATTCAAATATACATTGAGAAAAGCATACACTTTCACCTATTAGCTGACAATGACAAAGGCAGAAGACTCCCTTAAAGCAACTACCCGCAGGAGAAGGGTAAGCTGGATAGACTTCAGCATAACGCATGAGTTGGCTCACGCTTCTTTGTTTAAACATTAGTTGTTTTGTATGAAATAAGCCCACACCTACCCCAAATGCATTCTGTGTTAAGCTGCCTTTGCTTTAAAATGTCCAGCAGGGAGCCAGCCTCTGGGGCAGGAAGCAGCTCTGGGACAGGCACATGAGGAAAAGTAGAGCCTTTGTGGGCAACCATTGGCACAACAGACACTACCTGTCCTTGCTCTAGCCCAGAAGTCATTTGTGTAGACGGGTTTACAGGTCCTGCTGGAGAAGCGACATGTATGGAAAGTATGGACATCTGTCACCCCGTTCTTGCCCCTCTTGACCACGGCTAGCAATCCTTCCTGCTTCTGTCCTGCTCCATCTTCCTGCCCTCACCTGCCTCTCAGGGAATACAGCATTGGGTTTGCTTTTCAGCTTCAAAAAATTGAGACTTAGAGATGTTATGTCACTGCCAGGCAGTGGTGTGTGTGTGTGTATGTGTGTGTGCTTGCAGTGAGTATACGTCTAGAGACAGTGGGGTAGGTGGTAGTGGGTAGTGGGTGGGGGAAGATTTTGAGGTAGAGAGATGTACTGGCTGGTTCTGTGTCAACTTGACACAAGCTAGTGTCATCAGAGAGGAAGGAGCCTCAGCTGAGGAGATGCCTCCATGAGATGCAGCTGTGAGGCATTTTCTCAGTTAGTGATCAATGGGGGAGGGCCCAGCCCATGGTGGGTGGAGCCATCCCTGGGCTGGTGGTCCTGGGTTCTATAAGAAAGCAGGCTGAGCAAGCCATGGGGAGCAAGCCAGTAAGCAGCATCCCCTCCATGGCCTCTGCATCAGCCTCGGGGTTCCAGCTCTGCTTGAGTTCCTGTCCTGACTTCCTCTAATGACGGGTTGTGATCTGGAAGTGTAAGCCAAATAAACCCTTGCCTCCCCAACTTGCTTTTTGGTCATGGGATTTCATTGCAGTGATAAAATCCTGACTAAGACAAAAGAGGACAAGAAATGGGAATAAAAGCAAAGGAAATGTGGACTGACTTTTAATGAGTGCCTACTGTATGCCAGGCACCTGGCTTGTCCTAAGTCATTCAATCTTAGCCCCTTTAACTCCTTTAAAAAAAGAATTATATATATATACACACACACATACATACATACTTGAGACAGGGTTTCTCTGTGTAGCCTTGGCTGTCCTAGAACTTGATCTGTAGACCAGACTGGCCTCGAACTCAGAGATCTGCCTGCCTCTGCCTCCTGTATGCTGGGATTAAAGGCGTGCGCCACCATGCCCAGCTCATACTTGAGTGTTTTGCCTGCATGTATGTCTGTATTCCATGTACATGTCTGGTGTACATGGAGGTAAGAAGAGGCGTCAAGTGGGCTGGAATCGGAGTTAAGGGTGTTCGTGAGCCATGTGAGTTCTGAGGTGCCGAGCTCAGGTCCCTGAAAGAACAGCAAGTGCTTTTTAACAACCAAGCCATCTCTCAGCTTAATGTCATAACTCTTGTGTTAAGTCCTTGTGTGCTCCGTTTTGTAGCTGTAGAAATTCCTTGCATATGTAGGCGTCAGGACCATCCCTTCTGTGACTTCAGGCAACGCTCCAGGTGGTCTGATACAAAACCCAGCCTCCGGCACACACCTTCACCTTTCCCGGCAGCTGAGCATATCCGGTACTGTGGAGACGCCCTTTGGTGGGCGGCACATTACATTAACCCTGGCTTTTACCACATGCTATTTTCTTACAAGTTTTGTCAAATGGAAAATAAAGACTACATTCAGCATCCCATGGCCATCCCACTTTGCTCCTGTCCTGGAGGGGACTTGACGGAGGGCACTTAGGGTACCAGCTCTCTGGCCAGGGGTGACATGAAGAAACCAAAAGCACTGAGCAGTCAGGATCTGACTTCAGGAGTCCTTGCTGTGCCCCGCACAAATCTTCCTGCTGGATTACGGGGGAAGTCTGAACATCCCAGAAGAGGAGCTGGGGTGGGCAGGGTCGGCATGGTTCCCAAAGGCTTCAGACGCATTCATGTTTTAACAGCCAGTGTACTGACAAATTGGTACTTGTCACCTGACTGCTCCGCTCTAACTTAGAGCTTCTGCAGCCACCTCCCTCAGCAGGTGACGTCCCTCTGTTTGGCTGGTGCTGATTCCGATGAGGACTAAAGGAACTAAATGTCACTTCAAGGAGTTGTCTGTCTTGTCACTTCTGTAGCAGCTACTAATCACTCGCAGGGACCTGATCTTTTCTTCCTAGATCTAGAGGTCTAATTTATCATATGGCTGCCTAGACAGAATCTATATTTCCAATTTTCCCTGAGCCTCAAATACTGCCTGTTGGGTGTATCATTAGTTGATTGTATCATTGATCAATGAGTTTCAGTACCTTTGAAAACAGACAAGAAGAGAGCTCTGTAATCCCAACACCCTCGGGGAGAATGCAGGAGTGTTGAAAGGTCAAGGCCAGCATGGGCTACACAGCAAATCTGAGGCCTCTGTGGGAGCCCTTTCCATTCTGGTCTCCCCTCCTTTCATTACCAGTTTCCCCCACATACTCCCCTGTGTTAATGGCTTGACCTGGAGGGTGGTAGAAACTTTTAGAGGTAAGACCTTGTGGGAGGATGTCCTTAGATAATGACAGGAGAGCCTCTTTTTCTTTCTCTCTTGCTTTTTGGACACAAGGCTGAATGGTTTTATTCTGCCCTGGGATCCTGCCGTGACCTGGAGCCTTTCCGTGGGTCCAGAGCACTGGAACCAACTGATCATGGACTACAGTCTCAAAACCTTTTTTCTCTTTTCAGTTCATCATCTCAGGCATTTTATTATAGTATAAGCATACTGATTAATACAGAGATACAGATGCTAGGTGAAATAAGGGACATCTTTTCACTGGAGGTACTAAGCTAATGTAAGCACTGCCTGGCCTCTCACACTCTTCCCTGGTTTTTTGGAGAAAGCTCATCTTACCATATGGTTTTATACCAACATCCAGTGTTGGTTTGAGAAAGCTCTGTCAGTGTTGTGTGGCTGGTTCCAGACCACTATTCTTGACCTTATTCTTGAACTTTCCCCTTAAAGTTCCATGATCTATTCAGGCTTCTCCTCAGATCTACGTGCCAGTGAACTCCTTATTTGTGTTAAGCTGTTCTGGACTGGGCTCTTGCCTGCAGCGTTTTAGTAATGCATAAAACTTCCCAAGCATAACGACTAATGACTGCCGACGATTCACAGACTCTCGTCTAGTGTGTACTTCATATCAGTTTCTAGAGCTTCTGCCCTCATGTGAAGGAGCCTTTCCAATGAATGAACAAGTCACAGGCAGTTTAACAAGTGGAAGAGAGGAAGATTGTCTGGGGCGCCTGGATGCTGCAGCCTTTCAAGCGCTCTGGAGTGACGGAGCAGACGCCTCTACCAGTGGCTGCCATTGGATGCTGCAGCCTTTCAAGCGCTCTGGAGTGACGGAGCAGAAGCCTCTACCAGTGGCTGCCATTGGATGCTATCTCTAGGTCTCCATTGTGCAGATGGAAGTGGCCAGTAGAGCCGGAAGCTGGGAGAGTGGTGAGTTCCTTCCCAGGGCTGGGGACCTCACACTTCCCAGTCCTCCTCCTATGCCACTGCAGCCAGACGTGGGTAGGTTGCTTCCCAGGGAATTCAGCACTAAATAGCCGTTGCCACCAGTGCCGCCACACTTCAGGGAAGGACAGTTATGCAACTAATTACTTCCCAAGAAAATACACAAACATAATTTTGTTCATTATTAAAATTTCCCAATAATAAATTTATCCTCTCCATTAAATAATACATTATTCTCCCACAAAACACACAGCAAACTAGAATTACTAGGCACTGCTCATATTAAATTGTTGTTTAATAAATTAAAACTCCTATGGTTATGAATAAAGTAGGTCATCTGCGCATTTTGTAAATTAGTAGTTTCTTGTAGTTATTTTCTCCTGGTCAAAGCCTGAGAGAGGCGGAGAGGAAAAATGATGGCGGTTATTATTTTATTGTTTTCAAGCAAAGCACTGCACTCGGCAGTGTGGTTTAAACTAAACCACTCGATCCACTACACTGGCATCAATATTGCTAAGTATCAGTCAGTTCTGATAAGTCTTACTGCCTACAATCCATAGGCCTCCAAGTCACACTAGAAGCTGTGCCTGCTCGGTTAATAAGACCAGGTGAATAACCAACCTCAGATAGGACTTGAAGATCTTTTTTTTTGAGGGGAATGTTTCACGACAAGATCTCTCTGTAGCCCTGTCTATTCTGGAACTGTCATGTGGACCAGGCTGGCCTCGAGCTAAGACATCTACCTGCCTCTGTCTCCCAAGGGATTATGGGTTTGTGCCACCACGCCTGGCTTGAAGATGCTTGATACAAAGCAGCATTGCTCAAAGTGACTTTATTTTTCCCATCACCCATGACTGATTAAATAATCAGAATGAGCTAATGGCAATGAAGCTATAATATAAATGCAGGCTTATTGGAAGTAGCGTGGGGTGGGGGGAAGGGAGAGCACTCTCTGGGGGTGGGGGGAAGGAAGGAGAGAGGGCAGGGAGGTGGGTAAAGGGCAAAGGGCAATGGGCAAGGGGAACAAAGGGGGAGTGGAATCAAAATGTCTGGTTTATATGGTGAGTCCCTGGGAGAGGGGAAGCCCTGCCCCTAGATAGAGGGCAGGGTATGCCAGCCACACCTTGCAATAGGACCTAACACCCCATTATAGCCTTGAGAAGGTGAGCGGTCCAACTTCCTTCCTCACCAGTTGGAGGAGATGGCAGCATCTCCTGTCTGAAATGGAGGCTGTTATTAAGAGCCTTTTGCTGTGGCTTCTCAGATTGCTCACAGAATGCCACAGTGCAGACAGATTATTGCTGATTTAAACACACCCCCCCCAAAAAAAAACAAACCAAAACAACAACAAACCAACTCCCTACTCATCTAAAAGTGTGTGTTGCGGGGAGCACAACCAGGCCACAATAAGACATTCCCTCCTACCTCTGGCAAAGCCGTGGAATTGTTCAAACTCAATATTCATTGAGCCTTGCCACCGCCTCCCCCTCCTGCAGGCTGGGTCTCTGGGGTCTGCTCTGCTCCCCGCAGTCCTTTTCACCCAATGGCTGTTTGCTGATCTCTACTGGGTTGATTTCCCCTCATTTCTTTTTTCTTTCTTGAAAAAAAATTTTTTTTACATATACCTTTATATTATTACACATAGGTACAATCAAATTCCTACAGCAAGAAGAACCATGAAACCATCAGGAATTATATAAATGCTACATTCTTAGTGTTTTGGCTATTTGTATTTGGCAGCCTTGAAGAGAACATATTTCCTATCTTGGTGCATCTAAAACTGTGAATGTAAAACAATATCTATCGTATGTTATCATTATCAACTTAAAAACATTTTTCTAGACATCTTAAGCCCTAAACAACTAAGCTTCATTGTAAGACTAAACTATTTGGTCTTCAACCCCATCAGAGACTTGAGAAGGAATAAACTTGATTACCTAAGTATACAGGGGGTGCAGGTTAGCAGCCTTCCAAATGGGAAGGTGACAGAGACAGTTTGCTACTTGAATAGTCACCCAAAACTCTATAACATTGGAGCATCATCTTCAGCTTTATAGCCCAATATATGTGAGAGACATATTTATGAGGCAGAGACCGTTGAGGACTTGCTTACCCTATCTTGGCAGAGTTTGGCCTTCGTCTCTGCTTGCATCCAAGCTTGCCCTTTTTTAGGCAGAATTCTGTCTGTGGTAGAAATGAGGACATTTTTCCTAGTGGCTTGTTTGCCACATTTGAAGCCATCTCCATAAGGAGGTTCTTTGATGCTCATCATCCTCTTTGATGGGTAGGCTGGGTATTGCCAGGAGTTAACCTGTCTCATTGTCAATGAATCTTTAAAATAATAAAAACATTTTAAAATACCATATTCAGTATGTCTCTGAGGTTTTTGAGGACCTTAGCTAACTATTTTACCTTATCTTTCTATAGAATCATATGTATATGTTATATTTAAGATGTATATTCTTGTGATTAAAAAATAGACTAGTAATTGATATGACCATGATTTGATCAACTAACAGTTAACTTGTATAACTTATTTATCCTAAACAGCCTGCAATAGCACTTTCAAAGTATTGGAAGTAAACCTTGTATTATAATTGAGTTATATGGGTACCACCCTGAATATTAAAGTAGAAATGTATATAATGCATGTGAAGAATAATCTTACATTTGAATTCTATACCACTGTATCTAGAATTAAACTTATTTTGCATCTATATACAAAATTCTATACCAGTGATTAAAAATAACCTTGTGAGTTACAATTAAGGCATTAAGTTGAGGAGTAGATTCACTAATCTACTTTTTGTTCTGTCTTCCCTATATATTTCTATATTCCCCTTTCTTTCTTTTCAATCCCTATCTCCAAACCTAAGAATAAATAAATAAATAAAGGAAAAGAGAGACATCCCTGAGTCCAACTATGTTTTCTCTCTAAATAAGACTAATAGTAACTTATAACCAACTCCCATTGAAAATAAGCCTCTATAGCCCAAGAAATCAGCCAAAAGCCTACGAGACCCCCTTAAAGGAAATGGAGCATTTTCTCTTAAGGTTTCTTTCAGCTGGTTTGGGATGAATAATACCTTTGTATGGGCCCAAATAAAATTGGAGAAATGGTTAAACAAGCTAGAACTAGCATTTGTGGTCCAGTTTCTAAATGTTGAGAAATTCCAGGCTTAATTAGAGTCCTGTGTGGCATAGTCTGGTAATGCTGGACCAACTGGGATTGGAAGCTTTCTTCAAAGGTTTCCTGGGAGCTGTCTTGTTCTGATGAGGAACAGCAACTGAAGCCCTTGGTGCTGGAACATGAAGGATGCAGGGTGTCAGTGTCCAGCATGCTGAGAGCAATGAATCCTGACAGCTTGGATCCAATGTCAGTATCAGGTTCTTTTGTTTTGAAAACATAATTTCTCACAAGCATTATACAGTCCTAAGATTATAAATGTATAAGTTGTGCGTGATACCCAGAACAAGGCTGGTTTTCTGTTCTTTGTATGAACAGAAAAAAAGACATCTGCAAATCTTCATTCAAGCCATACTAAGAATGGCATCTAATAGTAATTCATAGGGCTTCTGTAGCCAACCAGAAGCATTGTCTATGCCTAGACACTCATGTCTCAGAGCTAGTCCCACATGGTGGGATTAGCAAGATAAGTTACCTGCTTGTTCTGCACTTTAAGTTCTTCGTATCCAGATTGTATCCCCTCCCCCTCCTTCCCTCCCAATTCCTCCTCCCTCCCTATTCCCTTTTTCTCCCTTCCTCTCTTCTCCCTCCCTCCCCTAGTCCTCTCCTAACCTGTGGCCTCAGCCTCTGTACTACCTGTAACCTCTTCCTCTGTAGTCTGGCAAGGCTGCCCTGCCAGAGGGAAGTGATCAAAGTTCAGTGGCCAGAGTCCATGTCTGAAATAGTCCCTACTTTCCACATTATGGGACCCACAAGGAGGCTGTGCTACTACATCTGAACAGAGGGTCTGGGGACACATCATACAGGGTCCTTGGTTGATGTATCTGTCTCTGTATTGTAGTGTAGTTATCACGTATTATGTGGCTAATATCTGCTTATGAGTGAGTATATACCATACATGTCTTTCTGGGTCTGGGTTACCTCACTCAGGATGATCTTTTCTAGTTCCATCCATTTGCCTTCAAATTTCAAGATTTCCTTGTTTTTGATAGCTGAGTAGTATTCCAGTGTGTAAACGTACCACAGCTTCTTTATCATCCTTCGGTTGAGGGACATCTAGGTTGTTTCCAGATTCTGGCTATTACAAATAAGGCTGCTATGAACATAGTTGAGCAATGTCCTTGTTGTATGATGGAACATCTTTTGGGTATATTCCCAGGAGTGGTATGGCTGGGTCCTGAGGTAGAATTATTCCCAATTTCACGAGAAAGCACCAGATTGATTTCCAAAGTGGTTGTGCGAGTTTTCACTCCCACCAGCAATGGAGTAGTGTTCCCTTTTCTCCACATCCTTGCTAGCATGTGCTGTCACCTGACTTTTTTATCTTAGCCATTCGAATAGGTATAAGATGGAATCTCAGAGTTGTTTTGATTTGCATTTCTTTGATGACTAAAGACGTTGAGCATTTCTTTAAGTGTTTCTCCACCATTCAATATTTCTCTGTTGAGAATTCTGTTTAGTTCTGAGCCCCGTTTATCAATTGGGTTATTTGGTTTGGTGGTGTTTAATTTCTTGAGTTCTTTATATATTTTTGATATTAGCCCTTTGTCAGGTGTAGGGTTGGTGAAGATCTTTTCCCAGTCTGTAGGCTATTGCTTTGTTCTGTTGACAGTGTCTTTCACCTTACAGAAGCTTTTAAGTTTCATAAGATCCTATTTATTAATGGTTGATCTTAGGGCCTGAACTGTTGGTATTGTGTTCAGGAAGTTGTCTCCTGTGCCAATGAGTTCAAGGCTCTTCCCACTTTTTCTTTAACAGATTTAGTGTGTCTGGTTTTATGTTGAGTTATTTAATCCATTTGGACTTCAGTTTTGTGCAGAGTGATAGATATGGATTTATTTTTATTTTCCTACATGTAGCCATCCAGTTATACCAGTACCATTTGTTGAAGATGCTATCTTTTTTTCTATTGTATGGATTTGGCTTCTTTGTCAAAAATCAAGTGTCCATGGGTGTGTGGGTTTATTTCTAGGTCTTAGATTCGATTCCATTGATCAACCAGCCTATTTCTATGCCAGTACCATGCTGTTTTTATTATTGTTGCTCTATAGTACAGCTTGAGATCAGGAATGGAGATTCCTCCAGAAGACCTTTTATTGTACACGGTTGTTTTAGCTGTTCTGGGTTTTTTGTTTTTCCATATGAAGTTGAGAATTGATCTTTCAAGGTTGGCTAGGAATTCTGTGAGTACTTCGATGGGAATTGCATTGAATCTGTAGATTGCCTTTGGTAAGATGGCCATTTTTACTATGTTGGTTCTTCCAATCCACAAGCATGGGAGATCTTTCCATCTTCTGAAACCTTCTTCAAATTCTTTCTTCAGAGATTTGAAGTTTTTTTTTCATACAAGTCTTTCACTTTCTTGGTTAGAGGTATTGTGAAGGGTATAGTTTCCCTACCTTTTTTCTTAGCCTGATTGTCATTTGTATACAGGAGGGCTACTGATTTTTTTGAGTGGAGTTTGTATCCAGCCACTTTGGTGAAGGTGTTTATCAACTGTAGGAGTTCCTTAATAGAATTTTTGGGGTCACTTATGTATACTATCAAATCATCCATGAATAGTGATAGTTTGACTTCTTCCTTTCCAATTTGTATCCCTTTGATGTCCTTTAGTTGTTTTATTGCTCTAGCTAGGACTTCAAGTACTATATTGAAAAGATATGGAGAGAGTGGACAGCCTTGTCCCTGATTTCAGTTTCTCTCCATTTAGTTTTATGTTGGCTATAGGATTGCTGTGTATTGCCTTTATTATGTTTAGGTATGTGCCTGTATCCCTGCTCTCTGAAGGACTTTTAACATGAATGGGTGTTGGATTTTGTTGAATGCTATTTCAGCATCTAAGGAGATGATCATGTGGGTTTTTTTTCAGTTTGTTTATATGATGAATTACATTGATAGATTTCCATATATTGAACCACCCCTGCATGCCTGAGATAAAGCCTACTTGGTCATGGTGAATGATAGTTTTGATGTATTCTTGAATTTGGTTTGCAAGTATTTTATTGTGGCTTATATATCAAGGGGACTGTGGCTCATAGAAGTAGTTTGGTAATGTTCCTTCTGATTTTATTTTGTGGAATAGTTTGAAGAGAATTGGTTTTTATTGGGAGACTTTTGATGACTGCCTCTATTTCCTTAGGTGTTATAGGACTATTCAGATTGTTTACTTGATCTTGACTCAGTTTTGGTAGTTGGTATCTGTCAAGAAAATTGTCCATTTCATTTAGGTTTTCAAATTTTGTGGCATATAGGCTTTTGAAGTAAGACCTGATGATTCTTTGGATTTCCTCAGTGTGTTGTTTCTCTCCCTTTTCATTTCTGATTTTGTTGGTTTGAGTACTCTCCCTCTGCCTTTTAGTTAGTTTGGCTAAAGGTTTGTCTATCTTGTTGACTTTCTCAAAGAACCAGCTCTTGGTTTCATTGTTGTTTTTTTTTTTTTTTTTTTGAGTTTTTTTCTTTGTTTCCAATTTGTTGTTTTCAGCCCTGAGTTTGATGATTTCCATCCATCTACTCCTCTTGTGTGTGTCTGCTTCCTTTTGTTCTAGAACATCCAGATGAGCTGTTAAGTTTGCTAGTATGGGATCTGTCCAGTTTCTTTATAAAGGCACTTAGTACTATAAGCTTTCCTCTTAACACTGTTTTCATTGTGTCCCATAAATTTGGGTATGTTGTGCCTTCAGTTTCATTGTGTTCTAGGAAGTTTTTGATTTCTCTTTTTCTTTCATCCTTTACCCAGATGCCATTTAGTAGGGAGTTGTTCAGTTTCCATGAGATTGTAGGCTTTTGGTTGTTTCTTTTGTTGTTGAGTTCCAGCTTTAATCCATGGTGGTCTGATAAGATGCAAGGGATTATTTTGATTTTCTTGTATCTATTGAGGTTTGCTTTGTGATCAAGTATGTGTTCAGTTTTGGTGAAGGTTCCATGAGGTGCTGAAAAGAAGGTGTAATCTTTTGTGTTTGGGTGAAATGTTCTGTAGATATCAGTTAGGTCCATTTGCTTCATGATGTCTATTAGTTTCCTTGTTTCTCCATTTAGTTTCTGACTTGATGATCTGTCTATTGGGGAGAAGGGGGCCTTTGAAGTCTCTCACTATTAATGTGTGGGGTTAAATGTGTGATTTAAGCTTTAGTAACATTTCTTTTACAAACATGGGTGCTCTTGCATTTGGGGCATAGATGTTCAGAATTGAGACATCATCTTGAAGTATTTTTCCTTTGATGAGGATGTAGTGACCATGCCCATCTCTTTTGATTAGTTTTGGTTGAAAGTCTATTTTATTAGATACTAGAATGGCTACTTCAACTTCTTTCTTGGGTCCATTTGCTTGGAATACTGTCCTCCAACCCTTTACTCTGAGGTATAATGTCTAGCTTTACTGCTGAGGTGTGTTTCTTGTATGCAGTAGAATGATTGATCCTGTTTTCACATCCATTCTGTCAGCCTGTGTCTTTTTACTGGAGAGTTGAGGCCATTGATGTTAAGAGATATTAATGAACGCTGGTTGTTAGATCCTTCTATTTTGATGATGGTGGTAGTAGAGTGTGTGTGTGTGTGTGTGTGTGTGTGTGTGTGTGTGTCCTTTCTTTTGGATTTGTGGATGTGGAATTATTTATTTCCTGTGTTTTCCTGGGTGTAGTTAGCCTCCTTGGGTTGGAGTTTTCCTTCAAGTACCTCTGTAGGGCTGGATTTGTGGTTAGGTACTGATTAAACTTGGTTTTGTCATGGAATGCCTTGTTTTCTCCATCTATGGTGATTGAAAGTTTTGTAAGTATCGTAGTCTGGGTTGGCATCTGTCATCTCTCAATGTTTGCATGACTTCCATCCATGTCCTTCTAGCTTTGATAGTCTCTGTTGAGAAGTCAGGTGTGATTGTGATGGGTTTGCCTTTATATGACTTGATCTTTTTCTCTTAATATTCTTCCTTTGTTCTGTACATTTAATGCATTGATTATTATGTGGCGGGAGGACTTTCTTTTCTGGTCCAATCTATTTAGAGTTCTGTGGGCTTCTTCTATGTTTATGGGCATTTCTTTCTTTAGGTTGAGGAAGTTTTCTTCTATGATTTTATTGAAAATGTTTTCTGGTCTTGGAGCTTGGAGTCTTCTTCTATTCCTATTATTCTTAGATTTGTTCTTTTTATAGTGTCCCAGATTTCTTGGGTGTTTTGCATCAGGAACTTTTTAGTTTTAACATTTTCTTTGATTGATGTACTGATAATGTCAATTGTATCTTCCACACTTGAAATGCTCTCTTACATCTCTTGTATTTGGTTGGTGTTGCTTGTGTCCGTGGTTAAAAAATATGGAACGCTTCATGAATTTGCATGTCATCCCTGTTCAGGGGCCATGTTAATCTTCTCTGTATCATTCCAATTTTAATATATGTGTTGCCGAAGCAAACACTCTCCCTCATTTCTGTGCATAGAACTCCTTTAAGTATTTCCTCTTGTCTGTCCCAAATTGCTGGCAGATAGATACCTCAGTGATGTCTTTATTTCCTGAGTAGTTCTGCTCCCCTACACAAAGCAAAACTCACACCATCACCACCACACCGCTACCATTACCACTGCACCATCATCACCACACTACTACACCACCATCACCACCACACTACTACACCACCATCACCACTACCATTACCACTGCATCATCACCCCCACACTACTACACCACCATCACCACTACCATTACCACTGCACCATCACCCCCACACTACTACACCACCATCACCACTACCATTACCACTGCATCATCACCACCACACTACTACACCACCATCACCACTACCATTACCACTGCATCATCACCCCCACACTACTACACCACCATCACCACTACCATTACCACTGCATCATCACCCCCACACTACTACACCACCATCACCACTACCATTACCACTGCACCATCACCCCCACACTACTACACCACCATCATTGCTACCATTACCACTGCATCATCACCACCACACTACTACACCACCATCACCACTACCATTACCACTGCATCATCACCACCACACTACTACACCACCATCACCGCTACCATTACCACTGCATCATCACCACCACCACACTACTACACCACCTTCACCGCTACCATTACCACTGCATCATCACCCCCACACTACTACACCACCATCACCACTACCATTACCACTGCATCATCACCACCACACTACTACACCACCATCACCACTACCATTACCACTGCATCATCACCACCACACTACTACACCACCATCACCACTACCATTACCACTGCACCATCACCCCCACACTACTACACCACCATCACCACTACCATTACCACTGCACCATCACCCCCACACTACTACACCACCATCACCACTACCATTACCACTGCATCATCACCCCCACACTACTACACCACCATCACCACTACCATTACCACTGCACCATCACCCCCACACTACTACACCACCATCACCACTACCATTACCACTGCATCATCACCACCACACTACTACACCACCATCACCGCTACCATTACCACTGCATCATCACCACCACACTACTACACCACCATCACCACTACCATTACCACTGCACTGTCACCACCACAGTACTACACCACCATCACCACTACCATTACCACTGCATCATCACCACCACAGTACTACACCACCATCACCGCTACCATTACCACTGCACTGTCACCACCACACTACTACACCACCATCACCACTACCATTACCACTGCACTGTCACCACCACAGTACTATACCACCATCACCACTACCACCACACGGCCACCACCACCATACCATTACCACCACCATAGATCACCACCACCATCATGCCTCCACCACCACCTCACTACCACAGACTACCAGACCACCACCACCATTACCTTATTTAATGTATGTAGGAGTGGTGTTTGTTTGTAATAAGGAAAATGAAAAATCATACTTCATAACTGCATAAGACATAGTAATTAGGGCAGCCAAGAAGTCTGGATTCAGGACTTCTCTTCAGGTTCTGTACAGAAAAGTTTGCTTATTATGAAGCCAATAAAGATGAAACTTACCTACTATTCAACTTTTGGTTGTTCTTGCTCAACCATTCATTTAAAAAGTGAAGGTTTTTCTCCCTATGGTGGTCTATGTACATTTAGGTGGCTAGCAATCTTTGTAGGTTACTGTAACTTATCAAGAACTAACTTTCAAGTCACATTCTAGGAGCTAAAGACACATTGCATTTAAAGTACAGCTTATCTTTTAGAAATATTGTCATTACCATAAATGAATGTCCTTATTAATTTATTTAGTTCTTATAAAAAAGCTAAGAAATAACAAAGTAGTAGTCATTCACAAACACAAAACAAAATTGTTGTTAAATATTTTATATATTATAAATAAATAATCTTGAAAAAAATTAATAAAATGAAAGTCCCATATCTTACTTTTTTTTTCTGGTGGTGGTAGTGTGTGTGTGTGTGTGTGTGTGTGTGTGTGTGTGTGTGTGTGTGTGTGTATGTGTGGTGTACATGCATGTATGTGTGAGGTGTGCTCAGATGATGCTGTGCCTCTTCCTGCGGATCTCTTGCTGAACCCAGAACTCACTAGTTTTTGACTGTCCTGGAAGACAGCAAACCCCAGTGCCCCTCCCTTCTCACCCCACACAGTACTGGAGCTACAGGCCGTGCATGGCAGCACCTGGATTTTTACACTGGTACTGGCTCTAGCCTCAGGTTCTCATGCTTGTACAGCAAGCTCTCAGCTCTCTTACATGCGGAGCCGCTGACAGCTCCCTCCTCTGCTCCTCTTTTATCCATCCCTCCGCAAAAATAGCAAGCACACTTGTAGTCACAGGGCTCAAGAGGTGCAGCTACACAGTGAGCTCTGAGCAGCATAAGCTACCTGAGGAGAATCAAGCCAAAACAAAACGACAAAACAAAGCAGGCAGCACTTGAAGTGTTCTACGCAGTCACAAAGTATGTGCAGCTCTGGAGATACAGGAACTCGGCCTGCCTGCCCATTTGTCTGTCTGTCTGTCTGTCTACCCACCAGCCTATCTATCACCTGTCATCTACTTTTAAAAAATCTATGTAGTTATTCTTTTTTTCAGTCTATTTACTATGGGCATCCTTTGGTGAATGAATGAATTAAATTTAAGAAATATTTTCCATTCGATTTTTATCATTCTTATGAGATAAAAGGGGTGGTGGTGGGGATACAAGTTTAGTTCATTTGAAATCAGAAAGTGAGAGAGTGGAT
Organism: Acomys minous; assembly: GCF_964271855.1. Lineage (NCBI taxonomy): Eukaryota > Metazoa > Chordata > Mammalia > Rodentia > Muridae > Acomys > Acomys minous. Next base: position 5,105,210 of record NC_140491.1, read on the forward strand.
ACAAAGAAGGTTTGCTCAGTGGGCGTGGTGGCACACACCTATAATCCCAGCACTTGGGAGGCAGAGGCAGGAGGATCTCTGTGAGTTCAAGGCCAGCCTGGTCTGCAAAGTGAGTCCAGGACAGCAAGGGCTGCACAGAGAACCCTGTCTAGGAAAAAAAAACCCAACAACTAAAAAACCAAACAACAACAACAACAAAAGGTTTGCTCAACTCTACAGTGAAGAATTCGTCCATAGTATAAAAAAGCAAACTGAAAATCCTTTTTTCATCATGGTTCATTTGAAGCAGGGTCTCATGTAGCCCAGGCTAGCCTCCAACTCCCTGTGTAGCTGAAGCTAACCTTGTCACTTCTGATTTCTCTTTCCTCTACCTTCTGAGTTCTGGACTATAAACCTGTGCGTCCATGCCCGTTGTAAGCAGGGCTGGGAGGGAGTCCAGGGCTTTGTGCACAGTAGACAAGCCCTCTACCAGCTGCTAGACTCCCAGCCCAGGGAGTGTAGTGTCTTGTTTTTAGATAATAGGAAATAGGAAATCAATGCGCATTTTTATATGTGCCGTAGCTCATCCTTCTGAATATATCTTTTACATTTTGCAAACACACGTACTTTTTACCTTTTTCCAGTAAATATTACCTCACTCGTGGAGCCTAGAAACAATTATGCACTTCTCTTTCTTTAGACCAAATTGGAAGTGAAGCGAATGCAATTTTAACGAAAATCTACACAGCCATGATTGGGCTTGCTCACCTGGGATTGACACAGGCACCGGGTGAGTGCTCACCCTTTGGTTGTCAGCCATCTCCATTAACACAGAGACTCCAGTAATGTGAGAATGGTTTTGTTCATCAGAAAGAATGCGAACTTTACCACTTCCATGTCTTTCTTCCTGAGTCATTTCATTTGTGGGTCTCTGTCACTCTATCAGTGTTGCTCCCCAGAGGCTGGCTGGATTATTTTCCATCAGAAATACCTTTTTCTTTCATTGGTTCCATTTAAAAAAATAACTTCACTATTTCATTGTTTTGGTAACCATGGCTTATCATATGCTTGTTAGTGATGGTCATTGGCTGCTACTCGGCTGTCTTGATCCATTTTGTGTTGCTACACTGAAAATTACGCTGAGTAACTTTATAAAGAAAAGAAGTTTACGTAGCTCACAGTTCTGAGAGTTTAAGAACGTGGTGCAAGCATCTTCTTGGGCCTGGTGAGTCTCATGGGAGGTAGAGTCACAGTGATGGGTGTATGTAATGGTGGCAGGAAGGGCATGGGAGACAGTGATGGGTGTGTGTGATGGTGACAGGAAGGGTGTGGGAGACAGTGATGGGTGTGTGTGATGGTGACAGGAAGGGTGTGGGAGATGGTGATGGACGTGTGTAATGGTGACAGGAAGGGCATGGGAGACAGTGATGGGTGTATGTAATGGTGACAGGAAGGGTGTGGGAGACAGTGATGGGTGTGTGTGATGGTGACAGGAAGGGCATGGGAGACGGCGATGGGTGTGTGTGATGGTGACAGGAAGGGCATGGGAGACGGTGATGGGCGTGTGTGATGGTGACAGGAAGGGCATGGGACGGTGATGGGTGTGTGTAATGGTGACAGGAAGGGTATGGGAGACAGTGATGGGTGTGTGTGATGGTGACAGGAAGGGTATGGGACGGTGATGGGCGTGTGTGATGGTGACAGGAAGGGTATGGGAGACAGTGATGGGTGTGTGTGATGGTGACAGGAAGGGTATGGGACGGTGATGGGCGTGTGTGATGGTGACAGGAAGGGTATGGGAGACAGTGATGGGTGTGTGTGATGGTGACAGGAAGGGCATGGGAGACAGTGATGGGCGTGTGTGATGGTGACAGGAAGGGTATGGGAGACGGTGATGGGCGTGTGTGATGGTGACAGGAAGGGCATGGGACGGTGATGGGCATGTGTGATGGTGACAGGAAGGGTGTGGGAGACAGCGATGGGTGTGTGTGATGGTGACAGGAAGGGTGTGGGAGACAGTGATGGGTGTGTGTAATGGTGACAGGAAGGGCATGGGAGACGGTGATGGGTGTGTGTGATGGTGACAGGAAGGGTGTGGGAGACAGCGATGGGTGTGTGTGATGGTGACAGGAAGGGTGTGGGAGACAGTGATGGGTGTGTGTGATGGTGACAGGAAGGGTGTGGGAGACAGTGATGGGTGTGTGTAATGGTGACAGGAAGGGTGTGGGAGACAGTGATGGGTGTGTGTGATGGTGACAGGAAGGGTATGGGAGACGGTGATGGGCGTGTGTGATGGTGACAGGAAGGGTATGGGAGACGGTGATGGGTGTGTGTGATGGTGACAGGAAGGGCATGGGAGACGGTGATGGGTGTGTGTGATGGTGACAGGAAGGGTATGGGAGACGGTGATGGGCATGTGTGATGGTGACAGGAAGGGCATGGGAGACGGTGATGGGTGTGTGTAATGGTGACAGGAAGGGTGTGGGAGACAGTGATGGGCGTGTATGATGGTGACAGGAAGGGTGTGGGAGACGGTGATGGGCGTGTGTGATGGTGACAGGAAGGTATGGGAGACGGTGATGGGTGTGTGTGATGGTGACAGGAAGGGCATGGGAGACGGTGATGGGTGTGTGTGATGGTGACAGGAAGGGTGTGGGAGACGGTGATGGGCGTGTGTGATGGTGACAGGAAGGGCATGGGAGACGGTGATGGGTGTGTGTGATGGTGACAGGAAGGGCATGGGAGACAGTGATGGGTGTGTGTGATGGTGACAGGAAGGGCATGGGAGACAGTGATGGGTGTGTGTGATGGTGACAGGAAGGGCATGGGAGACAGTGATGGGTGTGTGTGATGGTGACAGGAAGGGCGTGGGAGACGGTGATGGGCGTGTGTGATGGTGACAGGAAGGGCATGGGAGACAGTGATGGGTGTGTGTGATGGTGACAGGAAGGGCATGGGAGACAGTGATGGGTGTGTGTGATGGTGACAGGAAGGGCATGGGAGACAGTGATGGGCGTGTGTGATGGTGACAGGAAGGGCATGGGAGACGGTTGAGGGCAGCAGCAAGCCTGTCTTGTAAGGACTCATTAAAAGAGACCTAGTTATTTACTTATGCACCCGTATGTCTGTGTCTGCATGAGTTTACCTGCACCTCGTGTATGAAGGAGCCCGTGGAGGTCAGCAGAGCAATTGGTTTCTCTGTAGTTACAGGCTGTTGTGAGCTGCCATGTCGGTGCTGGGATCCAGAAAAATCAGTAAACGCCTGAATGGCTGAGCCCTCTCTTAGCTCTAAAACTCATCTGGTCTTGCAAGAGCTGCACTCCCTCTGGGAGGTAGCATTAATCTATTTTCATGATGATGATCCATGGCCTACCTAACTACCACTAGGCTTCACCCTTTGAAGGTTTTGTAACCTGCCAGGACCACCACACCGAGGTTGGAGTCTTCAATACATAACCTGTGGAACAGACTATCCCAGACCCTAGCAGTAGCCACTTGTAAGCGTGCCCACCCCCCACTGGCCAGTTGCTGTTCCTGGGGCTAAACCTGTCCTCCAATGGGCTGAGTGAGATCAGCCACTTTGATCATACGGACTCCTCTCTCAGTAGCATCTGCCACAAGCATGGACCCACACCATCTTTGGAAACTTGTTACAGAGCATTAATCAAAACCATCGGACGTGCAAGCTTGTGGCTCAATTTTCCTACTTTGAGATAAAATGGACGCAGCAGGAAACATTTTCTTATTAGCAGTAGAATCCTTAATTACAACAATGAAAAATTGCCCTTCTGAGAGGTGGCGCTGAAATGTGTGTTCCTTATTTTAAGACAGACAGACAGGCAGACACGCACACACTCATGTACACAGAGGTAGAGGGAGAGCATATGTATGCATAGGACTGTAAACTTTCTTTTACAAATACTGATATTTTTCTGTCATTGGGGGAAGCAGTATTTGCAAGATCACATGATATTTACACACCAACTCTTCCTCCAGGCTTCTTCTTGTTCCATTTACTGAGGATTAGAATTCTTTCTCCCCGATGGAGGCCATGGTTGTACTCTCCGGTTGATACTGATTGACCTTCGTGTCCTGTTAGGTGGCCAGTAGTCTTATTCATCATTCTTTTGCTTTCATTTGAGATATATATATATATATATATATATATATATATATATATATATATATATAATTTCATTTGATATACACATATATTTAAATTATGCCATGAGAGAGGGGATCTAGTTTAAAAAGTAGGTTTGTGGCTGTACCTTCTCTGTATTTCCGAGATAAGCCTTTAAAACACCTATACATGGGGTCTCCGCGGAAGTACCTTTCCTCACCACGTCCCTTCCTTATGACCAAATTTGCCCCAGAAGCTGGGAAAATGTTCCTTATTGGACACATTTCCCAATAATCAGTACACTTTAAAAAATGCCACAGCCATGCAGTGCCAAGCCGCTAGTGAATGTGAAAGGGAAATAATCATCCTGTAATTTAGACTGGTAGGAAACAGTCATTTCTAATTACTTCTTATGACTGAAGGAAATGCAATTAAAGACTCTGGCTTAGCCCGGAGCCTCCACACAGCCGCTGCCTCCATTGATTCATTCTTTAGACTGTTTGAAAAGGCAACGTCAACTAGACAGACCACACGCTCGTTTGAGTTGGCTTGTATGTGACAGAAGACACCTTATGGGTGGCTCGTGCTTTTGGTGGGTGAAATGGGCACTAGGTGATCTGGTTATTAAAAGCCAAGGTCCTTAGGGATAGAAGAGTGATTAGGGATTGCTTCAGAATGATGTTTAGGGACGCTACTGAACTCTTTCTTAAGGATCTGCCAGTATGATCTACCTATGATTCACAAGATCTTGTTACTTTTTGTCTCTTACCTTATTTGATCATTATGTTCAGTCCCTCCCTCCCTCCCTCCCTCCCTCCCCCCGCCTCTCTCTCTCTCTCTCTCTCTCTCTCTCTCTCTCTCTCTCTCTCTCTCTCTCTCATCTATCTCTCATCTATCTCTATTTGTCTATCTATCTATCTATCTATCATCTATCTATCTATCTATCTATCTATCTATCTATCTATCTATCTATCTTCCTGGATATATAAAAGGGCTTTGACATGTGGTAACCCTGTACTCAGTTTAAAACCCATTTCTGCCTAGAATCTTGAAGGGTAAGAAGTGAGTGTGGCCTCTCCCACACTGCCTTCATGGTTGCTGGCATCTCGCCTTCATCTGGCAGAGACCTGGATGGAGCAAGTCTGGCCTCTTGGACCACTGTTCAGAGGTGGGTTCCTGAGTCCTGACACAGACTGACTGCAAGGGAGAAAGGGGCTTTTAGAACGAAGCTTTTTCTACTGCAGTGTCACCCAGTTTGTTCTGGCTCCCGGGCTCTTCGGAAGCCTGACTGCCTGCCTTCCTCAGATTGTGCGATTCAGAGCTCTGCTCTCCTGATATTGCTTTGGCTCCACTTTTTCAGTCTCCTTGAAGACACCCTCTTCCTTGCCCTGTCCGAGGTCCTGAGTCGCCTGCTCTGCACTCTCCTCTCACTCACCATGTGTGATGAGGACTTGTAGCTCTACACAGGTAGCCCAGACTTTCCTCAAATGCACAGAGCCCTTACATGTATGTACATGCCTACCAGATGTCACTTGTGGACCCCAAAATCCATCTTAAACCCTCTCCTTCCTTCAAACCTGCTCCTCTCCCGGCTGCTCTTCCCTTGGTCAACACATCACCATGTGTTGCATCTATTCTTCTTCAAAGATGACTCCAACAAGCCATCCAGCTACATCCTCAGCCTCTTATTTAGACCCAGAACAGTGGCACCTTCTTAGGCTCTGGGGATTAGGACGCTGCCACACAGATTTGGAGAAGGACAAGTTCAACTTATCTCATAGCCATTAACATCACAGAGCAGGGAGTATTTCAAGGATGAGGCAGTGCTCAAGCTAGGAACGAAGAGTTTGGAGTTTAGGTGAGACTGGGCACATTTCAAGTGGTGTGACCAAAGGCACATTCAATGTTTAGGACTGGTCCTCAGGATGTCTGCAGATCACCTGATCTTAGAGAAAATCCAAACTCTGGTCCCTCATCTCCCCAGGAAACTAAGGGGTCTTGTGGGGAGTCATTGGGCTTCCCCAAGGGGTGTGTATCCGATCCGTCTGCCCTGTGGCAGGTAGATAGCTGCTTGGTAGTCTGCTGCTTTTCTGTGTGCTACACTAATGAAACAACACACACACACATCAATTGGTGCCGGTTTACTGTACCTTGAATTTTAAAAAGCAAAAATGACCATTAATGCTCAGATACTCAAACCCTAAATAGAAAAAGAGAGATCGTTTTCCTCTCTTGACTGCTCATATTTCTAAGAAGTGGGTCAAAAATCCAAGCTGATGAATTTAATACTATTCAGAATAACAAAAAAGTGGAAGCTATAGCTTCGCTTCCACATCCTTTAGACACGTGAAGGTTGGGAAGAAGATGAGTAATTGCGCACTAGGCTCCGCTGAGATCATCCATTTCTCCCGATTGCTCCATTCATCACTCTTGCTTTGTAGACAAATATGAACTACCTGCGCTCAGCAGTAGAGACATGCTCTCCCTATAAAGATACACAAATAAGTCTTTAAAAAAAACACTGTTACAAAGTTTAAACTGTTTTAGTGGATGTGTTAGGAATATTGAGATTCATTGTTGCTAGCTGAATGAGCATGGCTCAGCGAGGAGTTCTTGTGCAAATCAGATGCTCTGGGTCCCCGCCTGGCACCTGCTTGGGGGGAAATGGTAACTCCCGGCACCAAGCAAGACTTCTGAGATGTCCACATCTTGCTTTATGTGGAATTATCAGAAAGTCATCTCAGTTTGCCTTCAAAGGAGGAAATGAGACAGTCTTGTTAATTTAGCATATAAGCTGCAAAGACAGCACAGCATTCATCTTCTCATCAGAATCCGATTAAAATGTGGGTGACTGGCCAAAGGAAAAGGAGCCATTTTCTGTCCCCCCTTGATTTATTTTAGTTTTGAAGAGTTCTTGGAACACCACTCAACTCTTAATGGTCCTTTCATTATGGGAGCCAATTCAGAAGGCGAATTCCAGTGTCTGAATGGTCCCATATGTTAATATATATATAACTTGTACAGTCACATAATTGCTATTAACTTAGAGCACAATGACATTAGCAAAGACAGCCAGGGAAGAAGGTGATTTTTAAGGTCTTCTTCTCACAGAGACTTAAAAAAAAACCTACTATCAAAAACCTGTGGGTCTTCCAGTAGAGAGCACGGACCAGTGATTATCCACTTAGCTCAGACCCGGACTCTGGCTTTAAGAAACGTTATTTATTGAGACATAGCAGACCTCACACATGAGCAAGGTAAGCCCACAGGCCTGGTAACAGGATTTGCAGCACTAAATGCAATTGGATCTCAAATTTTAGGCAGTTAAATGTCTTCCTTTGTTCTTTTCTATCTGCTGTAAGATAATGAGGGTAAACTTTGACACATGGCGGCTCCTCCCAGGGAAGACGCCACCTTGTTCTCTGTTTCTCACACCAATCTTCTTCCTTGCAATTGGATTTCCAAAGTGCCTCCCATCCTCAGGGCAGGTGGCATTCACAATCGTCTGAGATAAAAGCAAACTCGAGAAGCTGGGCGGGGGTGTGGGGGCTACTTACGACAAACGGAGTGGGGTTAGTCACGAGGTAGGAATACCTCTTTTAGTGTCTTGTTAACCCTGCCCTTGAGCCGACCCACTCCAGCCCAGGCCGCTGATGGGAATCACCTTGGCCTGCAAATAGATAGCATGGACTCTCCTCGTGTTAAGTACTCACGTGTCCCTTTGTGCACTGCAATTCAGTGTCCCCCGGGGACTGTTGCCCATCAGTGGCATGTCCTGCGGTTTGAAGGGGAAGGACTGTGGCATGCTGTCCAAAGGGCGCGCGTGGAAGCCTCTTGACGTCACTACTGCCAAACATAAGAATTCTCCCCCAGCCCCCCACCCCTTGTTAGAGATGAAGAACTGATAGGAGCTGCAGATGAGTGACACCTTGCCCCATTCACGAGGGCCTCGTGCTTTGAGTATGAAATGTTTCCCCAGAGGCTCACGTGTTTGAACATTTGGTCCTCAGCTAGTGATGGTGTGCTGGGAGGTTTCGAACCTCAACCTTCCGAATGGTGCGCCCCTTTAGTGCCGTACCCCATGTTGTGGTGACCACCCCAACCGTATCTCATTACTACTTCATAACTGTAATTTTGTTACTGTTATGGATTGCGGTGTAAATATCTGTGTTTTCCGATGGTCGCAGGTGACTCCTGGGGAAAGGTCATCAGACCCCCGGAGCAGCCTTGACCCACAGGTTGAGAACCACTGATTTAAGAGGTGGCAACTGACCAGAGGGAGTGAGGCGGTGTCTGTGGGTCGTGCTGTTTTGCAGCATGGTCCTACTTCCATGTTTTCTCCTCTGTGCTGCTGACAGAACATGACCAGATTGCTCATGATCCCGTTACCATGGCTTCACCATCACGGCGGACCGCATCTCTTCCTTTCAGACTCTCAAAACAAGAGTTTATTTAAACAACAGACACTTGACTTGAACGGAAAACTATCTAGGATTCAGGGCCTCCCCAACCCCCAAAGCAATTCACCCCTGCTTAAAGACAGATTGCCTTCCGTGTAAAAGCTATATATAAAAAGCTATGAAATTGTCTGTCTTTGCTTTTACAATGATAAATGAAAAACATTAAAATTCTCCAATTGAAGAAGATATGCAGAGAGTTTTATGTTGTTGGATTTTTCTTTCTTTCTTTCTTTCTTTCTTTCTTTCTTTCTTTCTTTCTTTCTTTTGTTGTTAAAACAAAATAACTTCCTGGAACATAAGGATAAGGTCAGAATGAGTGTGTCACTAATGGAGAAAGGGGATATTTTCAGAACCAGTGCTTGCCTTCTATCGTCTTCATTTGATGTTAATCAAAACGAAACATCAGCCATTTACTTTGTTAAAAAAGAAAAGAGTGTACAATATCTTTCTGCATGCACAGCAGTTCCTTTATGTCCAATAGAGGAAGGAGGGAAGAGGGGATGAAGGACTAGAGAGATCTTGCTGCAGTCAGTGGGATGTGTTGGAATCAGATTGCGCTTTCCAACAAGAACGTGTTCTCGGTGTATCACCATTCTGGAAGAAGGGAGCTGGCCACTCCCCTCAGTCTACACCTCCTGTCTGCCACTGAGATGCACCTGAGACACCACGCATCTCCACCCTCAGTTTCCATCTTTGTAGCTCTGCCTGTCTTGTTAATTGGATGCCCATGAAAATCAGAATCAGGTCTGCCTCACTGACAGGCCCTGTCATTCACAATAGGCTTTCAGTGGCCGACTCAACGGTAGATGCCTTTGCATCTTAAACTGCGCCACAGCCACCCATCCCCTTCAAATCAATACGGTTGTCTTGTCGGTCCTGGCCCTGCATCCTTCCTTGGGTTCCTTGATGGCTGTAGAGACCTAGAGTCTCCTCCGCTGCTGTTTCACAAAAGAGGCACCAGGTCCACACTGAAGGAGCACACAAGGCAGCCTGGGCCCCCTCTCCTTCGAGTTGGCTCTTGCCAGCTATTTGGTCACAACAAGAAAACTAACTAGTAAAGAGAGGAACCATGGGTTTGGATTGGAGCATAACTGACCATGTTTTTGTTTGTTCATCTTGCATTTTATTTTTCAACAAAACTGCCCTGGGACAAAAACCCTCTGGGGAACCAAAGGAAGGCAGGGCCTCGCTGCCATGTGAGCCACTTTTAACCAGAGGAGCTGTCTTATCTAAACCAAAGCAGCGGCCCAGGGTTGCTATGGGTGGAAGTGGTTGTATTGTCTGGAGAAGAGATAACAAGCTTCCCTCTTGTTTTTATTTTTTTAATTAATCTTTTTAAAATTAATTAATTCAAATTACAATTCAATTGTTATCCCATCACTTGTATCCTCCCAATCCTCCCTCCCTCCCGCTTTCACCTCCCCTAGGTCTATGACTGAGGGGGACTTCCTCCCTCACTATATGGTCATAGGCTACCAAATCTCATCTTGGTAGCCTTCTTATTCTTTCTTTGAGTGCCACCAGGCTTCCCCACCAAGGGGAGGTGGTCAAATATGGGGCACCAGAGTTCATGTCAGAGTCAGTTCCTGCTTTCCACATAACTGTGGAGAATGTCCTGTCCACTGGGTAGATCAGGGTAGGGGTTCGATGTTTACTACTTGTATTGTCCTTAGTGCAATAGTTTGAGCAGACTCCCTTGTGCCTTGATCCACCTGTTACAATGTTCTTCTTGTAGGTTTCTAAGACCCTCTGGATCCTTCTATTTCCCCATCTCCTATATTTCTCTTACCTAGAGTCCCAGTAGGATGTTTCACATCTATCCCATTCTCCTGGTAAGTTAAGACTTTCATGGGACATCTCTTTGGGGCTAGTGGCCAATTACAAGTGAGTATATACCATGTGAGTCTTTCTGCTTCTGGGTTAACTCACTCAGTATGATCATTTCTAGTTCCATCCATTTGTACAAAAATTTCCAGATTTCCTTGTTTTTTATAGCTGAGTAGTATTCCATAGTGTAAATGTACCACAGTTTCTTTATCCATTCTTCTACTGAGGGACATTTAGGCTGTTTCCAGGTTCTGGCTATTATGAATAAGGCTGCTATGAACATGGTTGAGCATATGTCCCTGTTGTGTGGTGGAGCATCTTTTGGGTTTATTCCAAGGAGTGGAATAGCTGGGTCTTGAGGAAGCCCTATTCCCAGTTTTCTGAGAAAGCACCAGATAGATTTCCAAAGCAGTTGTACAAGTTTGCATTCCCACCAGCAATGAAGGAGTGTTCCTCTTTCTCCACATCTCGTCAGCATGTGGTATCACTTGAATTTTTGATCTTAGCCATTCTGATGGGTGTAAGATGAGATTGAAGATGACATCAGAAGATGGAAGGATCTCCCTTGTTCATGGATTGGGAGAATGAACATGGTAAAAATGGCCATCTTACCAAAAGCAATTTACAGATTCAGTGTAATCCCTATCAAAATACCTACACAATTTTTTAAAGACATTGAAAGTTCAATTCTCAACTTCATATGGAAAAACAAAAACCCAGAATAGCTAAAACAATCTTGTACAATAAAAGATCCTTCAGAGGAATCTCCATACCTGATTTCACGCTGTAATATAAAGCAACAGCAGTTAAAACAGCATGGTACTGGCACAGCAATAGGCTGGTGGATCAATGGATCGAATCAAAGAGCCAGAAATGAATCTACACATATATATGGTCACTTGATTTTTGACAAAGAAGCCAAATCTATTCAATGGAAAAGGATAGCATCTTCAACAAATGGTGCTGGTTTAACTGGATGTCTACATGTAGAAAAAAGCAGTTAGACCCATGTTTGTTACCATGCACAAAACTCAAGTCCAAGTGGATTAAAGACCTCAACATAAAACCAGGGACACGGGCCTGGAGAGATGGCTCAGCGGTTAAGAGCACTGACTGCTCTTCCAGAGGTCCTAAGTTCGATTCCCAGGAATCACATGGTGGCTCACAACCATCTATAATGTGATCTGATGCATACTGTATACATAATAAATAAATCTTAAAAAAAAAAAAACCAAACCAGAGACACTAAATTGGTTAGAAGAAAAAGGAGGGAAGAGCCTGGAACACATTGGTACAGGAGACAACTTCCTGAACAGAACACCAACAGGCCAGGCCTTAAGGTCAACAATTAACAAATGGGACCTCATGAGGCTGAGAAGCTTCTGTAAGGCAGGAGACACCGTCAACAGAACAAAGCAACAGCCTACAGACTGAGAAAAGATCTTTACCAACCCTACATCTTACAAAGGTCTAATATCCAAAATTTATAAAGAACTCAAGAAATTAAACCACCACCAAACCAAATAACCCTATTAAGAAATGGGGCTCAGAACTAAACAGAGAATTCTCAACAGAGGAATATCGAATGGCTAAGGAACACTTAAAGAATTGCTCAACCTCCTTAGTCATCAGGGAAATGTAAATCAAAATGACACTGAGATTCCCCCTTGTTTTTATTGCCCTCTATCAGAAAACTGTCAGAGCCCTCTGTTAAGAAGGATAGAGGAGAACAAACTACAAACCAGTAGTATCAACGGTTGGAAGGCAGCTAGGAGAAAACTGCAGAACCTGTTAAGATTTGAATTTAATAGGGCCAGGCGTGGTGGCGCACACCTTTAATCCCAGCACTGGGAGGCAGAGGCAGGCGTATCGCTGTGAGTTCGAGGCCAGCCTGGTCTACAAAGAGAGTCCAGGACAGCCAAGGCTACACAGTGAAACCCTGTCTCAAAAAAACAAAAAACAAAACAACAACAACAACAAAGATTTGAACTCAATCATATACAAATTCAAAGCCCAAATCTAGGCGCTACTAAAGGTAGAATCATAAACAGCTATGATGATCCTAATGCGCTTGTCTGTCTGAGCCATATTCTAACTTCTGCCTCCTTTAAGAAGCTGTTCCTTGCAAGCCACACACACACACACACACACACACACACACACACACACACACACACACACACACACACACAGTGGCCAACATTGAGATAAACAATAAAGGAATTTCTAGGCTTTAGGAAGCTAGGCATGGATTTAGTGCCTCAGGAGCGCTCAGGGGACTCTTGTTTTCTCCATATCCCATCTTCATCAGCCCCTTGAGGCTCAGTACAAGCAGACCCGCAAGCGTCTCTCTCATCTAGAGAGTAGGAAAGCTTTCCTCTAACAAAAGGGTTGAGAGCCCACTGATTTAAAGCTTGGCCACTCAAGCCAGTGTGAATGGCGAAGGGGCGGGGCTCTCTTGATGGACTGTTGCAGTCTAAGCCCAGCCCTGGAGCCAAGGGGGCTGCTGATCCCACCTGACAACATGGTCCGTGTGGGCTGCTTCAGGCGCCCACCGTAAACGGCCACAGAGACGGTAAAGTCAAGCTTCCCTATTTTTGTACTTCTTTCAACCACAGGAGGTGAATGGTAAGAGAGCAACTCTAAAGCTTTTAGGAATCCCAGTGCTTTTCCTGGGGGCCACGTTCTGACAAGCATCCGAGGAAATGTGATTTCTGAAATGGCTCACACACAGAGCCTCCTCTTCCACGTTATGCATCCCATGTCTCAGAGGACTTAGCATCGCATAGCGGTCCAAGGCAGAGTCAGAAAATCCTTCAACTTGCCATCAGAGGATGAAGAGCAAGGGCACCAAAGTTAGGGACCATCATGATTTTGTCAAGTTACTAAATGCCTTAACAAATTAGTTCACTAAAGCAAAAGATAGTTTCTTACCTATTTTTATTTTTAACAAAACCATCTAGGGAGTTAGGCAAGAACTGGTTTATCTTGTTGGTTGTGATAGTGCCCACCCCACTGGACCTTTCTTAGGAGCTCTTGGGCTTGAATCAAGTGGTCTGATCCCTTCCAGCCCCTCTTTCGTCCTACAGCTGCCTGTTCCATATTTACAGAGCCTCCCCTCCCTACTTTCCTACTTTCAGAGAGAAGTTTCCAAGCTGCGTTTATTGTTGAGAATTGTGTGGCTCGGAACCCAGAATTAAAAATGGCCCAAGAATTTCAAAACATGCTTAAATCTCACTCAGAAGGGGAATAGAATAGACAGAGGTAGTGGTTGAGCAGAGAGGAGAGGCAGCTAGGTAGGAGAGGGAGCACGAAGAGAGATGAGGGTGGAGAGCAGGCCTGGGGAGAGCAGGGATGGGTGAACACAAGGCCTGTAGAGGAAAGAGAAACTGTGGGCAGGGGCATCTCTGTGACAAGCTGGAGACCTAAGTCAGGGTAGGCTCCTGGGAGGAGATGAGGGGGACTCCAGCTGAGACTCCTAGAAGCAGGGGCCGTAGTGACTGAAGAGGACTCCCCAGGACTACACAAGTCCAGTAGAGGGAGGAACACCAGTCCACCTACAGAAACTTTAACCCAAAATTTACCCTACCTACAAGATATGCAGGGATAAAGATGGAGCAGAGATTGAGGGAACGGCCAACCAATGCCTAACCCAAACCACAATGCCTGGCCCAATTCAACACCCACCCCATGGGAGAGAGCCAACCCCTGACACTATACCCTGCTCTGCTTGCAGACAGGAGCCTAGCACAGCTGTCCTCGGAAGGCTCCACCCAGCAGGTTCAAAACAGATGCTGAGACTCACAGCCAAACATTGCACACATCTTGGGGAGTATAGTGGAAAAGTGGGGGATGGGGCGGGGGGGGGGGGGGAAGGACCTGGAGGTAACAAGAACTCCACAAGAAGACCAACAGAGCCAACTAACCAGGGCCTAGAGCGGCTTTCTGGGACTGAAGCGCCATTCAAGGACCATGCATGGACTGGACCTAGGCCCCCTACACAGATGTAGCCGACGGGCAGCTTGGTCGTCATGTGGGCCCCTTGTAATGGGAGCGGGGCTGTCTTGCCATGGACTCGGTGCCCAACTTTTTGATCACTTTCCCCTGGCGTGACTGACTTGCAAGGCCACAGGGGGAAGAGGACGTGCTCAGTCCTGGTGTGACTTGATACACTGGGGTGGGTGAGACGGTGGATGTCCCCTTTTCCGAATAAGGGAAGAGGAAGGGGGTGAGGGAGGCAGGGTGCAACTGGGAGACGAGGAGTGGGGGTGCTCTGCCCAGGATGTAAAGTGAATGAAGAGAAAAAGAAACAAAGAAAAAAAGAGAGAAAAGAGAAAGGAAGGAAGAAAGAGAGAAAGGAAGAAAAAGAACTTCAAAACATGAGTGCCCATTACCGAAGAATTGGAGTACTTTTTCAAATGTGTTGAATGTGTATCATTTCCAAAGTAAAGCCTGTACCACCAAGTACTAGAAGGCGGTGAGAAAAGTCTGGAATAGTGAGTGTATCTTGACGAGATAGATAGCTTTGGAAAACCAGGACTGAGCAGACGTCCGCAGACCATCTTTTAATACGCTTTATGTAGCCCCGAGGAAAAGACTACGCCATGTTTGGACACACATTGGCCGTGGAACCCTTCTCCTGAAGACCGTTTCGCAGAGCATACCGCAATGCACACTGGGAAACGCGCCTCTCCTTCCTGTCACACCACCTTGCCTTCTGTAAGTCAATTACCTGCTTGCCCTTTGTCAGCTTGTGTTATTGGATGCCCCCTAGGATTCTATTCAACAGTGAAATCCATTAAGGAAAGCTCGAAACCCCTTTTTAAAACATAGAGGAAAGGAAAAAAGGCCAGAAGGCTAGTCTTTCCCGGGGCAGCAGATCTGATTCCAATTCATCTTCCTCGTTGTCTTTTTGAGTGAGGAGGGCGCACGTTACACTCACCTTTAACCCTTTCCAACTTATGGCGCTTCTTGCTATCCAAATACACTGGGGGGTCACAGCTACCTCAGAAAGTCGGGACGAAGAAGGCTTTAGACAGCTGATAGCCACGCTTTAATGAAGCATTTCAATCACGGCCTGGTAGCTCCAAGTTCACGTTAAGATGCAGCTCTGTTCTGGCCCGCGGGATGGAACTCTGGGTACAGTAAGGAATAGCCGCTGGAACTCACAGGCCTGCGCGCAGCCTCATGGCCAAAGGATGGATGGCAAAGCTCTGCCAGGCCAGGGCTCAGGTCAGTGTGGCCTCACTGAAGCCTCCATTGTAGAGTTTGAGGATCTAACCGGCTCCTGCAGGCTGTCTGTATCCGCGTGGATATAGGGGAGCGGTTCCTCTCCATCTTCACGACTGTTCTATTTTTGCACACCAGGATAGCAGTAGACAGAGTCACAAGGGGTAAAACACCAAAGTGTCCGGTTAGCAGTGAGCCAGCCACAATCCCACTCGGAAGTATTGGGGTTTATGTTTCTCTGTTTTCTTCCTTTTTAAGCTGGCACATGCTTGTGTGGCAGTGTTCAGAGCATACTTCTGAGCTCTTGGTGTGCTCAGTACTGCATACCAGAATTTATTTTGGGGCATACTCCCTCAAAGGACCTAGTCTAGTGATCCTGTTGAGCAACATGGACAGAAGTTAAGGGGCTTTTTGTTTTGTTTTTTTACATTGACAACTTGTAAGTCCTAGGAGCCAGAGAGACGGATGGCTCAGTGGCTGCGAGTCCTGGCTGAGTTTTACCTCCCTCCACCATGTGGTACCAGATGTTCATACAGGCAAATGCCCATACACATGAAATTAAAATGTAAATATCTTTTTAAACATACACATACATATATATTAGTAGACAGCAATCTTAATATAAATGGCCAACATTTTCCTATAAACTAGGATGTACCCTACTTAAAATGCATTATCCTCTTAAGAACACTGCGTGGCATGCTATCGTATTTTATCTAATTTACTTTGTGACAGGGTTTCATGCCCTGTGCTATCTGGTCCCTGAAGGCACTCATAATAAAGTAAATGTGAAATAAAAATAAAAATAAAATGGCAGTGAAGTGGTCAGCCCTTGGTAGCATTCCCCTCCTCCCGGCTCAAGCCCTTCTCCTGCTTTCCCCAGCCTGTGCTGTGAGTCTACAGTGCTTTGTCCTCTTGTCTCTGGGTGTCACATCTATGATGTCATGTACCACACAAAATGTATGCATATCATTAGGTGCCGCCTTATTGTAGCCCCTTGTTTTTCCTGATGCGTCCGAATGTGTACGATCTGTTCATCACTCATTTTTTTCATGATTTTCACCTCATAATTATATGCAAGTTGTTCTATGAGGACATTGTTGAACATGTGCACACCTGGATTGACGTGATAGTGTCTCTTGAGCACAGGCTGAGGCATGGGTCCAGACAGGAAGCCTTTTTTTTTTTTTTTTTTTTTTTGGTTTTTCAAGGCAGGGTTTCTCTGTGTAGCCTTGGCTGTCCTAGACTCGCTTTGTAGATCAGCCTAGCCTCAAACTCACAGTGATCTACCCGAGTGCTGGGGTTGAAGGCATGTGCCACCACGCCTGGCTCAGATGAGAAATCTTTATGTCAACCAATGCCATCAGGTTGTCTGCCAATCTCTCTCTCTCTCTCTCTCTCTCTCTCTCTCTCTCTGTCTCTCTCTCTCTTTCTCTCCCCTCCCTCTCTCTCCAAGGTCTCAATATGTAGCATGACTGGCCTAGACCTCTGTCTGTGAGCTCCAGCTCACAGCGGTCCACCTGCCTCTGCCCCTTGATGCTGAGGTTAAAGGAGTGTGCCACCAGGGCTGTCTTCTACTGTGTTCCTATCAGCAGTCAGGGTTGTCACTTTATGCCTCAGTCACATCTGGCTTCATCAAGGCCTTGACTTTTCCCCAGTCTGATGGGTATAAAATGGCACTGTGGTTGGTGATGTGGCTCAGTCCTGGAGCGATTGCCCGACATGGTCAGAGCCCTGGTTCAATGCACAGCACCATTAAAAAAATTTTTTAATGGAATAAAATGATACTTTTACCGGTTGTAATTTGCACTCCTTTCTAGTGATGGAGTGTGTGTGTGTTGTGAATATTTTCTATAAAATACCCAGCCTTTAGTCTTTCTCTATTAACTGTTTATGCCTTTAATAGATACTTTAGGCTTCTTAACATCTAATTGGTATTTCAGAATTCTTGATATATTTTTGATTCTAAATCCTTGCTGATTACATGTGCAACAATATCTTCTGTTTGTCACTCTCACTCCCTATTTTCATTTTGCAATATATAAGCTCTTAATATAATAAAATGATTTCCGGTCTGGGGAGATTCTGCTTAACTGTTAATATTTATTTTTATGTGTGTTTTACCTGCATGTATGTCTGTGCACCCCTTGCGTACTTGGTGCTCTCAGAGGCCAGAAGAGAGTGTCAGGTCTCCTGCAACTGGAGTTGCAGACAGTTGTAAACTATCATGTGGGGGTTGGGAACCTAACCTAGGTTCTTCTGCAAGCGGGCCTAGTGCTCTTAATGTTAAGCCATCTCCCCAGACCTTTAAATGTGACTTGAATTTGTACTTGTTTTGATCACTAATAAGCATTACTATATTTTTATGTCTATTAATCATTTATATATATTTTTACGAGATTCTTAAAAAATTTAATATATGTCTCCCGCATTACTGATAGCAACCACCTATCATATTTGCTGAGAATATTTTCTTCTAGTTTTCCATTAGTTTTAATGTTCTACTTAAACTTCTCTGAGGTTTATGTTTAAATATATTCCACCCTTTCTTATTTTGATTTTTAAAAAGCATTTGGGGATTGTCCCATGGTGGAGTTGACATTACTGTAGAAGAAACGGCATTAGTCAACTGTCTCTTGTGTGGCGCTGACTTCTGATGACTGCCATACATTACGGTGTTGTTTGTTTGGCCATTTCTGACTTTTATTCCTTACCACACTAAATACATTTAGTTTGAAAACGCATGTCCTATTATTACCTTCATAGCTGCTTCCCTATTCATTGCGACAATCTCTCCCGCTATTTGCTGAACTTTCGTGGACCATCTCAGGAAAGGCATTCTTTTCTTATCAAACATCCCATTTGGTCCCTAGAGTGCTGTAATATAAACAAGACAAGACCAAGCTTCTAGACCCTCAGTGGAGAGATGGCTCAGGGGTTAAGAGCACTGTCCTGAGCTCAAGTCCCAGCAACCACGTGGTGGTTCACAACCATCTGTAATGAGATCTTGCGCCCTCTTCTGGCATGCAGGTGTACTTGCAGAAAGAGCACTCATACATAAGTAAATCTTAAAAGAACCTGCTCTTAAGAGTGATCCTTCCACCTAAGCCAGCTACAAATCGAACTATAGCCATGGGTTCCAAAGCCAGATGGGTGGTCACGGGACCTGCAAAGGATTTTCTGACGTCTCTCTCTGTCAACATGCTCTAAACCCCCAAAGCATCTTGAAACAAGTCTCCATCTGGCTGGTGAACACCGAGAAACACTCCAGCTTTCGGCCACAATAGAGTTACTCCTGTCCGTCCGAGTTACTTCTGAGTTGGGGCTGGCGATTTCCAGCTCATGGAGCTGGTGGGGGAGGTGCTGTGCGTCGGGAAGGGCTACCGAGGAACTCTGGTCCCAGCTTCTATCGCAGCATGCATCTATGAAACCTTCCATTAGGAGAGCTGGTCTCCACTCCCCACCCCCAACCCCCAGAGTAAGAAAATCAAATCTCAAGGACTATGCTAGGTGGCTTTTGTCAACTTTACACAAGCCTAGGCATACCTGAGAAGAGGGGATTTTTAACTGATTGGCCTGTAAGCAAGTCTGTGGGCATTTCTTAGTTAGTGACGGATGTGGGAGGCCCAGCCCACAGTGGGCGGGCCGAGCCCCATTGTGGGCGGTGCCACTCCAAGGCGGGTGGTCCTGGATGGCCTAAGTGACCAGGTTTAGCAAGCCAGTAAGTAGCATTCCTCCGAGGCCTTTGCTTCAATTCCCGCCTTTACTTCCCTCAAGGATTGTCTGTTTCGTTCAGTTTCTCCCCTGGTTTCCATCAATGATGGCCCGTGATGTGGAACTGTACATTGAAGTAAACCCTCTCCTCCCCAAGCTGGGTTTAGATGCAGCGTTTTATCACAGTAATAGAAATCCCGAGACAAAGGGAAGCCTGGGGCACTGAGTTCAATTAAACATGTGTTTAGTGTAAGTTTACAATAAGCAAAGCGTTCTGGCCATGAGTGGCCGCACTTTCAACCCTAGCACTCGGGAGGCAGAGGCAGAAAAAGATTTAAAGTTTGAGACCAGCCTAGATTACATGAAAAGACTGGCTCAAAAAGGCATGTATTTGCTTGAAAACACACACACACACACACACACACACACACACACACACACGCACACACACATACACAGACACACACAACTCCTCCCCAGTGTTCTTGCACATGGGTATAGATGAAATTCTACCCATTCCAGCAATGCCCACGGGCCCGCCTACTGGGTCTCAAGAGATGCCCCACATCCTGGGAATCTGGAACAGTTGAACAGGAATTTTATCCTCATCAACCTTGATTGGGGAAGAGTTGGTGGAACACACAGTTCTGTCTTTCCTGAGACATATCACGGACTCCTCTTAGACCCAGCTTCTCACCTATAAAACACAGGGAGGCATACAGCTGTCTTGGAACATGCCAGAAATGCTCTCTTAGAAATAAAATAACACTCAAAACACTATACCTGCTAAAATAATGCCAAACAGATTTCGGGTAGAAAAAAAAATCTTGTTTGTTTCTTCATAGGCAAGTATGAAACTATTTCGGGGCAAAGTACAGTTAATCTCGACCCCAAACCCGGTGCTCAGAAAGTAGCAATCCCTGAAACGCACTAGGAAGCTCTGCAAATGTGTTAGGATTCTGATGGCACGAGCCTGTTAGCTCCTTTCTCTGTGTGACCCGAAGCACCCTGAAATATAGACAATTTGCAAATTTGTCAAAATTAATGAGGTATTCATATTACAGCTAATTGGTATCAGCCAATAAAGCAAAGACAGTTGTAGGTTACAAACTAACTTACCAAGAACAAAATTATGTGCATGTATGTACACACCTATGTAACATATAAGATTATATATGTAACATATTTAAAAATTTGAGCCCCATACTTTTAGATAGAAAACCCTGTTTCTAAACATTTATTTTGTGCATGTAAGCATGTGTGTACATGTGTGTGCATGTAAGAATGTGTATACATGTGCATGCATGCATGTGTGCCATGGTGCATTTCTGTAGACAATACATCTTCCGTTGTGTGGGTCCCAGGGACTGAACTCGGGTCGTTAGTGTCAGCAGCCAGTGCTTCTGCCCGCTGAACCATCCTGTTGGCTCTTGGGTTCTGTAACTCTGCACGGCATGATGTTAGAGGGAGTTTTTGCATTCTTACCTTAAAAAAAAAACACGGGCAGTTCACAGGCAAGCAAACGGGCACTGTTCAAGGCCGTGCTGTGCCCAGTTTGCTCCTGTCCTCCCGCACAATGCTTGGCCTTTCATGAACTTGAACCCATGGAGCCATTCTAGGCTTTGACAACTACCTCGGAGGATACCTATGGATGTGGGAAGGGAGGCTTTGTGGTCCAGATTAGGGTTAAAAATTTCAGTCCTCAGAACATAAAGTATACAGAAAGCAAGCTAATTCAACGTGGCAGGGATAAAACGTTTTTTATTTCAGGAAAGATAAGTTTTCCTCAGTTTCACAG
Organism: Acomys minous; assembly: GCF_964271855.1. Classification (NCBI taxonomy): domain Eukaryota; kingdom Metazoa; phylum Chordata; class Mammalia; order Rodentia; family Muridae; genus Acomys; species Acomys minous. The sequence continues at coordinate 5,126,340 of NC_140491.1, forward strand.
AGTAACACTTGTTGGCTCTGACACGCATTCGAGTTGCGGGGCTTTGATTGCAACAGTTGTATTTTAAAGACTTACTTTAATTTGTTCAGATTACATCTCAATTGTTATCCCCGCCCTTGCTTGTATCTTCCCATTCCCACCCTCCCCCCTCTCCCGCCCCCATCCCCTCCCCTAGACCTGACAGAAGGGAACCTCCTCCCCCACCAGACCACAGCCCATCAGGTCTCATCTGCATAGCCTGCACCCCTTCCTCTGGGCCTCCCCACTAAGGGGAAGTTATCAAATCTCAGGCACCAGAGGTCACGTCAGCAGTCCCTGTCCCCCACACCTGTCCATTGGCCTAGGCTCGCTGCGTGCATCATTCCTGGTTGGCGCAACAGCTTGTGCGGGGGCTAGATCTGCTGGGTCTCGATCTGCTGGCCTTGATGGTCTCCTTGTGGGTCTCCTTAACGCTCTGGGTCCTTCCATTCTCCCCCTCCCCAATACCACTCTCAGCACTCCTTATTTTTACCTAGGTGTGGGTTCATGCATAAGAGTGCAGGTGCTTGCAGAGGCCAGAAGAGGGCGTCAGACCACTTAGAACTAGACGTACAGTCGTGACCTGCCAGACATGGGTCCTGGGAACCAGACTCGGGTTCTCTGCAAGCACAGCACCCGCTCTTAACTGCGGAGCCATACTCCAGGCCCAACAATTGTGTTGTTACTCTGGTAACTATGAACACTCTTCTTCTAATGGAAAAGCACATACTTTCTTTTAGAAATGGCATCAACAACTAACTGCCCACCCAACTTTGCAAAAGCAGAACCCCACACGCCAATGGCAGTAGCAAGCAGAATATCACACCCTAAAGCAATAGAAAGTCTCAAGGGATCCGCTTGCTGTTACCACCCCCTACAAACACGGGGCTGAGTACAAGGCAGTGTACACAAGAGCTTTGGAAAGAGGGGGCAGTGCCAGCAGGGGGTCACTGTCTCACAGCACCTACTCTGGTCCAGTTTCTGGGCATGAAGGGAAGGCCCTGTGTGATGCCAGCTGTGCGTACAGTGAGTGGGGGAACACTGAGGAGGGGGAGGGGCAATGAGGGGAAGGCCCTGTGTGACGTCAGTGGGGGAACACTGAGGAGGGGGAGGGGCAAGTGATAGCATGTACTGGATTCAGTGGGCTAGCACTGTTTTGTCCTGGCCAGTGCTGACCACTGACCACTACTTGGTTGTGTCTAGAAGCATCCACGGCACCTGAACAATCTCTTGGCCGCTTGTGTGTCTAATTTCAAGGAGTTAAAACTTTCCCTGGCAAGGCAGTTCCACAGCGACCCATGCAACCAGCTGGTAGGCATGATTTTTCATAGGTAGATGACCTTGAATGCACATTTCGACCATCAGTTGACGATGTAGGCCCGGGCTAAGAGCTGTAAGAATCTCTGCTCCCCAAGAATTATCCCCCCTCCAGAAATGCAAAAGCAATACCAAGTGAATTTGAGTATTTTATTTATAAATGTACATTTACTATAAAAAGCTGTTGCATTTTAGACAACTTTTCATTTTTAATGTTTTAAACTATTTCTCAGAGGCATTTTAGAATAAATATTGTGAATGAAAGTTAGTGTAACTGTGATACAGAGCATGGCCCACGCAGCGCAGGGACATCTTTTGGATGGACTCCGCATTGAAAGGCGGATCATTTCGGCTCACTGAATCTTACACCGTGTACAGGTAATTAGAATACGTATCAGGTTAGTGACACTTACACAGAAAGGAGGACGTGAAGGTTTGCTAGTGAGAAACAGAGTCACCCATCTGTGTCCTTGGGAAAGCAGCTGCTGGGAGCCTGAGAGGAGAGTGTCAGCTACATTCCCCCGCGAACAATAAATCACTCACTTGCCTCGTCTGCTTTTTAAACAAACACATTTACATTACAGCTCCACGCAACGGGGTGTTGTTTACCCTGGGGTCTCAGAGATTATTTGGAGAGAAATAGATCATAGTCTCTTATGCTGCGTTGGAAAATGACGAAATCTAGTCTGCCGAAGCTGCCATGTAGCTGGCTCTAAATGAAATATAAATCAAATAGAAATAGAAACAGTTGGCAATTAGAATTTGGAAGATGTTGGAGATCACTCCGGGCTGGTGACGAGTGTTCCTTACGGGAAAGCACGTCCCGCACTTGGGGTCTTCCTCTCTCTCGACCTCAGTCCGCCTTCCAGGCGTATGCAAGGAGGCTCACTGACAAGTGTGTACAAATGGCTTTGTGAAACAAGCTGCGTGTGCAGTGCTCATGTGCTCCTGACGTAATGGATGGCCTTGCACATGTAGAAAGTGTCCTATAAAAGTCACCTATGAATGACCGTATTGTACATGTTGTGTGTGCATTGTTTCTCATAAAGCACTCCGTTAGTATCATGCAAAGTGTAAACATCCACATTATTAAAATAGTTAATAAAACATGCAGGTGCTTCATCAAAATATTGGACTTCATCTGTACATTTTCAAAACTTTTTCTTTTTAAATTTTTCCTTTTTTTTTATTTGTCTTTTAAAATCTTTTATTCATTTTTTTTTTCCTTGTAAAGCGGCAAACACCTTCGGGAGAAGCCATGGGAGCTAGGAAGTGACTTCGCCTCCCTCGGTGTTCTGGATTTACCGCTCATCGCTATGTGCAACAGCTTTGCATTTTCTAAGGCACAATTTTTTTTAAATGAAAATGGTGTGTGAATTTCAATCCAGTAACAGCTCGTCCAAATGACAAAGTGGCCAATGTACCTCCAGTGGCCAAGGAGATGCCTGCACCTATAAGGGACCCACATGCAAAGAACCGTCTAGCATGGAAATAAATAATTGCTAGCCATACTCCGTAAGACACAGGAAAAATTATTGCTTACATAACAGAAAAAAAAAATCTACTTGCTCTCTTACTATGCTACATTAGCCTACTAGGAGTGTACCCACAGTCCACATTCGCCTAACGCCACCTTCTCTTAGTTGCCATCCTTTTAAGGCAGAATAAATAGTTCCCCCTTTCCCCAGTCTTAAGGAGAACAGTCCAGAAGAGCTAAGTCGTGCTGGCTTAGCACTTCACTCCTTTGTGTCCGGCTGAACGTATCACACGGGGCAGAGAACACACCGGGTCTCTGCAGGTATCCCTTCCTAACTCCGTGAGCCAGGTCCAGAATCCTAGACAGTGAAGAAGGTGGTGCTGCCTCTGGGAGAAGGAAGGTGCGCACGCGCAGGGTCCGTGGGCGTGGCCAGGGCGTGCTCCGCCTCCTGTTGCTGCCACTGACAGATCAGGTTGCATTGAGGGCTTGTCGCCTCCTGCCATCCTGGTTCTGTTAGGATGGTCCTAATGCTTTCCTTTGGATACTTGGGCTTCAGGCCGAGATCTTGCAGGCAAAGACGAGATGCGCTCATCCCTGAAAATGAACTGTCCTTGCTGCCCTAATAGCCACACCCTCATATCCGGCCCCTTCACTAACAACCCCTAGCCCAAGGCTGCCACTGACACATCATCCTTGTAGATCCTACCTTCTCATAGACTTTGTAGTGAGTTTGAAAACGATGGCTGATCCATCTCCTTCCTGCTTCTTTCTACCCTCGAGTCATGTCGCTGAACAGAAGTCTAGCGACATTGCAAGGGTTATCTTCATTTGATGGACCCGCCTGTATTAATGACATGACTTCCAGGGTACACAAAAATCTAATACTAACAGTGTGATAATTTATTGGTAGGACTTCTGTCCCCAAAGGTGAGTAACACAAATGTTTTCAGGAGTACAGTACATATTATCAGACTAGTGTCTTTGCATCAAAAAACAAGTTATAGTTCAGAGTCAGAGCTCGTGGGGGGGGGTCTATAGTTTTTTTTTTTCTGAAATGCATTCACTTTATGCTCCTGTCTTAAGTTAGCATGTCCCGCACTTTCTGCTCACTCCTGTAAACATAACAGGTTTAATTTCTAGAAATACTAAAACACAAGTTTATTGCACCCTTTTGCTATTTCCCAAACAAGAAAGTAACACCTTTTCAACCATAAGCCTTTCTGCCCATGCTAAAACTGTTTAACTGTTCAGGATCACTACAATGCAATATCCTTTTGTATACACTGTGCAAATGCAGAAGAAAAAAAAAAAGCAGCCCCCCTCCCCGCCCCAAACCAGGAGAAGCACAAACACTGTGCTACAATACAAAAGAGCAGATACCACCTTGTAAGAGGGTCTTCCAGAAATTAGATGAAGGCTGACAAGCCCCTGAGCTTGGGCTTTAATTAAGCAGTTGCCAAGGGACACCCTTAATAAAGAAACGCTCGGTGATCCTGGGGCTCAAGGCCCCATCACAGTGTTGTAGGCTGGCCAGCGCCTGTGATGAGGAAAACAGAAATTTGGGTTGGTCAATGTGTCATCTCTTCCTGCGTGTTTCCAAACCTCTTAGGTTAGCAGTTGCCAAGCACAAGTCTCTTCCCCACAGGAAGGGCTGTCCTGGCCCACCCTGATGCTTTCAGGAGCAGCTCTGCGCTGTGGCGCACCACATGGGACTGGGTTAGACCACAGAGCCATGAGATCCTCAGACCCACCCAGCCAGGCGTGCTTGTGGGACCCACGCTTTACTCCCTATGTGAGGCAGCTGGATTTCCTCTAAACCAAATGACTCCCCCCACCCCCCGCCACCGAGTTTTCTGATTTGTCCTTTGGAACATCATAAGCAAGAAGAGAAAATTTTTTTTTCTCCTGAGGTCTTAGGTCAAAGAATCAGTCCATTGAAAGTGGAGGAATTGAAATGATCTAAAAACCCAACTGCTAAACTGTAAAACTTCAGAGCACCTAGTAAATCTGACTTCTGGATAACTATGCACTTTAAATGCATAAGTATATCCCATGTGGTATTTGGGATACACTTGTGCTAAATCTCGAGCACACAATATCTGGAACATGCATATGTTGAAAAAGGATTATATATCTGAAATCCAAATATGAAAACTTATTGTTCAGCTGGTGCACACCTGTAATCTCAGCACTTGGGAGGTGGAAACAGCAGAGTCAGAAGTTCAAGTCCAGCCTTGGCTACACAGTGGTTTGGAGGCCAATCTGTGCTGCAGTGTGAGTGTGACTGTCTTAGTCTGACTATCTCAGAACAAGCTGCCACCACCATATGAAACGGGACAAAGGAGCTAGCCCAGACGGACCCTTAGACGCCATGTGAGCAAGGTGTGGTGATGGCACAGTCCTGAAACTTCAGCACTGGGGAAACAGACTGGCAGATTTCTGGGGCTCACGGGCTTGTGTTTCAGGCTCAGAGAGGCAGGCTGGCAGACAGACAGACTGGAGTGCGCACGCATGCACACACACACACACACACGCTGGATAGCACCTAAAGAGCAACAACTGAGGTCACCAACCCTGGCTTCCACACGCATTTGAACTTGCATACAAACATATCAAACAAAACCAAATGGATCCAAACAACAAAAATTCACAGCCTACGTGGAATTCAAACCTGAAACACTTCATTGGGCGTCTTGTATTCTATTGTGTCACCCAGCCTAAGAAGGGTTAAGTTTGCAGTTCTTGCTGAGGCTGTCAGGAGGTGAGGAGGTCTTGCCTTCACATTAGGCACTACAGTCATGAGGAGGCGGACACACTGGAGAAGACCCCGGGGGAGTTTGCACTAAGTGCATTTCACCAGAACGAATGACGGAACAGAACGCCACGTACAAACGCCATCCGATGCCCAAGCGCAAATGGCACTAGTTAAACATGTGATGGCTCGAATCCTGACGGGTAATTTGCTTTGCACTCACCCTCCCATTTACATATGAGCCTAAAAACTCCTTATGTGGCTTTTAGGACTTGCATTTGAATATGCTTTATATGCCACTTTCCCTCCAACAGGAAAAAAAATTCATTTAAATGTGACTAGTTACTTGGAGGAAAAAAAGGATTAAATATTCAGGTTTTTATCATTCCACAGAATAAAGTGACTTTTGCTTCGTTGGAACGCCTCTGATGCAAACTGTACTTTCCATCAATCCACTTTCTTTTTAATTCAAAGCAAAAATTTAAGAAAGAAAAAAAAAAGTCGCCTTTCAGCTATCTCTCCTCACACCACTTGCGTCTGGGGTACAGTCAACCGTCAAGTATGTTCATAAGCTCTTTAGCCAAATGACTTGTACTGCGCCATGCCACTTCTGAGTGCATTTATTTAAGACACAAAGAAAGAAAAGGAGTGGCCTAATATAGCCTGGATGCTCTCTTTGTCATGTGTTTACTTAATTAAAATTAGCCTAAAATGACACTAACATTTGTCTGAAAGAAAACAAACATGGAAAGAGTTAAAAAAAAAAACCTTTGGGGAAAAAGAAAGAAACTGGAGCGTGTGTGGCTATTACTAGCCAACCTTACAATGTATGATGAAGCTGCAGCAATTAAAACCACACAGTAATGGAAAAATGAGTACATTAAAAACACAACCCCATATCCAGACGCTCACACACATGGGAGCTCATGAGAAAGCCAGCATTTCATACCAGCTGGAAAAGACTGACTGCTCAGTGACATTCACATTATTGGCTAACTCACCTGATGTCTGCCTAATTTTTATCTCCAAATATACTCCTGGCAATCACACGTTTACAAACTGAAAGCAAGTTTAGGATAACTTTCAGCTAGCATTATTTATACCATTGGAATAGAAAGTGTTGCTTTCCCTGAGTGAAATTCAAACTGAAACACTTAAGGCCCGGGATTCCAAAAACGCAAAAAGTTTTATATATTTACTTGAAGGAAAATAAATCATAAAGCAGAAAAAAACAATAATACAGCAAAGATAACACTACAAAATGTCTTTAACTTGCAAAGCATTTCAGCGGATCAGACCCAGAAGGACGGGGGACAGAGAACACATGACAGAAAAACAAACAAAAATGGAGAAAAAAAAACATGTGGAAAGAGGTGCAAACTCAGAATTAAAAATACACATCTTAGCACGGCTGTAATCCCAGCACTCAAGGAGGCAGAGGCAGGTGAATCTCTGAGTTCGAGGCCAGTCTGGTTTACAAAAGGAGTCCAGGACAGCCAGGGCTACACAGAGAAACCCTGTCCCCAAAAAACAGACCCACATCTTGGGGCTAAGGAGAAGCCTCAGTCGCTAAGGCACGGAAGTAGGAAGCCCTGAGTTTGGATCCCCAGTGCTTGCATAGAAGCCAGACGTGGTAGTGCACGCCTGTAACCACAACACTGGGGAGCAGATGAAGGCGGTGCATCTGCGGAGTCCGCTGGCCAATGAGGCTAGCTGAAGCAGTAGACTCACATTGCAATGAGGGACCTGGTTGCAAAAAAATACAGTGAGGCCCCCGCGGTGGTGGCACACGACTTTAATCCCAGCACTCTGGAGGCAGAGGCAGGAGGATCCCTGTGAGTTCGAGGCCAGCCTGGTCTACAAAGTGAGACCAGGGCAGCCAGGGCTACACAGAGAAACCCTGTCTCAAAAAAACAAAAAGCAACAAACAAATACAGCAAAGTGTGACTGCAGAAGACACCTACTGCTGACCTCTAGCCCCGACACACATACACATATCTTCGCAATGCAAGTGAGGTTTCCCTTTTCAGGCTCAGGTGGACCCGTGGTTCTCATGCACACTGGTCAAGCGCTCTTCCCGGAGCTGCACCGACAGCCCAGGGCTAACATCTGAACAGCTGAGGATCTGCACACTTGCAATCAGCAGAGAAGAGGCTCACCCGTGCACTCTGCAGGGAGGGACTCATTTGCTTTTGGACAATAATCACGCATCTGAGATGTCTTTTAATACAGGACTGTCCCCGCTCAGCATCTACCCACTAGAGATGATTTCACATCTTCATCCTGACACACACATGCGCGTGGGGAAGCGGTTATCTCCGCAAGGATGCTCACACAAGTACTTGACAAACACTATTCAAAAACTGGAAACAGCCGGGGTGTCCACCCAGGAGAGAGAACAAGGCAATGCTGACGAGGTATTAGGTTAAACCTAGCTATAATGAAAACTACGCACAGAGCCCACTCACTCTGTGAAGTGAAGGCCAACACACATGCATCTCGTGTGCAAGCGAGTGCACAGTATACAAACACGCCCCTGCCGCAGAGAGACCACAGGAAAGGGATGACCTCAGAGAGATTCTGATTTCAATTTCGTAAGCTTCTGAACAGTTCAGACCGTCTAGCCTTACAGGATCCTCATATTTATTTACTTGTCTACTCTTTTGTATATTTACAGAGATGCATATGCAGAGACAGTGGGCAGAGGACCAATCCGGCCCTTTTGTTTTCTCCTTAGTATTTCTTAACGTTCTGAAAAAACACACATAAAATATTCCTTATTGAGAAAAGATAATGGCTCCCCACTTGTGTGTGTGTGTGTGTGTGTGTGTGTGTGTGTGTGTGTATGCAAAAATGCTGAAGGTACAGGATTTACATGTATAAATATAGCATAAAGAAGCTCAGCATTTGGTACAGTAAATACGTGCTAATAAAAGGAAAAATAATCTATCACAAACAAGAAAAAAAATTCATACAAGAACTGTTCCAGGAACTCTCTGGCTCTTGCCTTTAGCTGGAAGTGAAAACAGTGACTGCCCTTTACGTCTGCATACATAACAGAAGTTCCCAGCCTACAGCCAGAATCCTAACTCCAAAGGAAATTGCCACAAATCACCAACTTCCGAAAAGTCTGGATGGAAGCAGGCCGCTGTCTCCCAGGGGGTGCAGTTTGGGCTTGTTGGCGTCTTTTGAGCATGCCCAGTTACCAAACAAATTCAGACCCACAGGGCTTTCTGTAGCTGCCTCAGCAGTCCCCTATCCTAACAGCGCCCCCTTCTGGGCCTATGTTTCCCACCCAGCGGCTTGCTGAGGCTGAGAGCAAGGTGTGATTATAGAGTGTGACAGGGGGAAAGAGTCACTTTGAAACCTGGGAGAAAAGAGTTTGTTTTCCTAAAACACAAAAACAAAACACACAAAAGCCCAGTTTAAATAAAATACAATTATTAGACATGACACGTGTATGCATGCATGTGTGTACTTAGGCATGTGTATTTATGAGGTGCACTCATACATGATACAAGGTTTAACAATTAATGCCTGTGTAATTTGATGATAGCTCCAATTGTAACTGTATGACTTCAGAGGTTTATCAACAATCCAAATAACCTGCATTTGATATTTTGTTTCACCTCATTTTATTAATAGGCATATATTCCTCTGTATCATACCTCTAATGCACTGAGTATGTAGCTACAAATGAAAACAATTTAATTTTTTTATTCTTATTTTCCAATCTAGAAGCCAGGGATACGATTTTTCATTTACTTGAACAAACAATATTTTTGAATTTCAGACTCCATTTCTTTAGTGTAACTGGGTGGTTTACATTAAAGGGCTCTGCTACCAGCCAGTTTCAAATTGCTTGAACAGTTTGACAGCAGCGCCCCCTGGTGGCTCTACATGAAACATGCACCTCCTTGCTTGGGAAACCCAGAGGGTCCGACCCACAGCTAGACAGTGTTAAAGATTTGAATGCAAAGGTCAGGAGGTTGCTGGCAGGGGCAGAGAAGCAGGTGCGCGCCATCATTTTGTCTCTCGGTGGAATTTCAAGTTTATTTAAGAACAAAACCATATTCTTCAATGAAACCCCTGAAGGGCGCTGCCGTAGCAGGGTGGGCAGCCACTCTCACATTCCAGCAGATGCTGGCCCTGGGCAGACAGGCACAGACCCAAACCCGTCCTCTGACTCAACAGGGTGCCTGCGGTGAGCTCAGCCAGGGCTGTCTCAAGCCTGCCCTACGTTATGTACCCCATGATGTGCTCATGCACCCCTGGGTAAGTCTCCTTCCACAGGAGCAGGAACTTCCTGAGAAGCACCTGGCTGTCAGCTTTCCGTCTCTGACCTCCACCCTACGAATGGATCCCTTTTTTCATGGGTAGGGATGCCAAATGGGGACAGGAAATACCCAAATTCATGCACCAAGTCCCACAGAAGACGGGGAGGGGCATCCTCTCCATACTTACTTCTGGATCGCATGTAGCAGTCAGTGCAGTTTAGGAGACCGTTGCGAATCCTAACATCTGTCCCGCTCACTGCATCTCCGAGCTGCCCTTTGCAGATGCCACACTACGAGAGAGAAGGGACCAAAGTTATGACAGGGAATTGAGGAATGTGCGACATGCTGGCAACAGGTTGCGGTGGCTCATTTGCTTGGTGAGCTGTTTGGGAAGGATTAGGAGGCGTGACCTTGCTGGAGGAGGTGTGTCGCTAGAGATGGGCTTCGGGGTTTCAAAAGCCCATGGCAGCCTTAGTCTCTTGCTGAGCCTGCTGCCTGTGGTCCCGGATGTCATGTTCTCAACGGCAGCTCCAGCTCCACACCTGTCTGATTTCCCGCCACAATGATCATGGACTCAAATACCCTCTGGAACCGTGAGCCCTAAATCAAACACTTTCTTTTGTAAGAGTTGCCTTGGTCATGGTATCCCTTCCCAGCAATGGGATGGTAATTAAGACATTGCTCGTGTGAACCACCTAGGGATTTTTTCCACAATCTCCACGTTCGCTGAGCATCTGTCCCAAATTAGATATGGCACCTTAAGCCAGTTTATGGCAAAAGTAAAAATATATTTTGAGCATCTGAACATTTTATGCTAAGGTTGAGAGGTGCTCACTGATTTGCCCTGGGGTTGAGAAGCTGTTACGTGACAATGCAGTGGCTTGAGTGCCTGCTCAACGGTTATAAGTAAAGCGTAAGTTTTCAATCTAGATAGGAGGGCCATTTCCAGCAGAGTGCACCCTACTGGTTTTAAACAAACATGCGGCCAATGGGTTATCACTGGGAACATGACTGCCTCAAGGCTCTCCAGGACATCTACCAGAGAGTTACTAAGGACCACGTACGTGCCTTCATGTATTTCCACACGAGCAGCGTGGTACCGAGGGTTACAAATCCCCTGCGGATGGAACTGTTATTAGCTGAGTGGCCTCAGAGCAGAAGGGAAATGTAGGAGGCATAGCACGGGGGTGGGGGTGGGGGTGGGGGTGGGGCTGTCCAGGTGCTAGCCCCCGATGTTCAGGCCCAGCCTCTGATTTGTGCTGGAAGACTAGCTGGGTCACGGGGCACATCAGGCAAACGGTGGGAACTGCATTTCACTGTGTTTGGTCTGATTTGTGAACTTCATTGACTGTCTCTTAGATCAGGGATTAAAGTGAGTTGTTTTAATCCCACACAAGTTGGCGTTACAGCCAAGGGAGCTACCAGCGGGAAAGAGGACGAAATCCAAACAGGAAAAGAAAATGTATTAGCGTCGTGCAGAGAAAATGACGACTCAGATTCAGAGGTAGAAGGCTTGGCCTCAAAACCAATTATATTCACTGGTTAGGTGCTCATGAGGAGAAGGAGAGGCTTTGATATGTTGGTGTATGATTCACTCATCTGACAGCAAACCGAGTATAACAGCCCCCATGTGGCAGGAGAGCTGGTGACAGAAGCTAGGCCTCCTATTCTGCACTGCACAGCCCATCTGCAATGTTTACTGGTACCTACTCTATCAGATAGAAAGGAAAAGTGACCAAGACTAAGGAAGGGCTACCCAGGATTCTTCAGCTAAGGCAACTCACAGCCTGGGTGCGGTGGTGCCGGCAGCAATCTCAGCAGTAGGACACTAAAGCAAAGGACTGGGAGGGGCTTGAGGCCAGCCTCGGCTGCATAGTGAGACCTTGTTTCAAACAACAAAACAAAAACACCAAGGAGCTACAACAGCAAATCAACTGACTTAACGCAGGGCAGATAAGCCTCGTGAGCATCTCAGAGGAAGCCATCATCCTGAGGTCACAGACACGCTCGCTGTGAGAACTGAAATCTTACAGCTAGCCACTGCCTCTTACTGGGAAGAAAATACTCTATTAGGGCAACATTTAAAACCCCATCATGCACGCACACGTGCACACGATCACAAGATTTTTAAGAACAGCAAAGATACTTCAAATACATCCTTAGGACCACAAGACCGGAAGCGCCACATCTCCCAGCATCCAGACTCAACTTCCTGTTCCAGTGTCTGCTTTTAGCAGCAGAAAGAATTAGGAAAGAAACCACACAGATCCGTTTTCCTTCTTCTAGAAGGATATTTTTTTCTTCCCAGGGCGACTCAAAGTTGGAGAACTGTAGTCGTAAAGCCGGATGTGACACACATATCTGTCTGTCTCACGTGGGGAGAGGTTGTGAGGTTACAGGAGGGATTTCTCACTGCAGAAGACCCACAGCCTGACGCCAGCTTAGACAGGTCAGTGCTGTGTAGGTACCACTGTGCCGTGTACATACCACTGTGCCGTGTACATACCCTGAAACACTGGATGTGAAAGTAGAGATTCAGGGTCTCAATGGTCATCGCGGCACCTTTTCCCAAGGCTAGCCCACAGGAGGAGCACAGCTTCTTCCCGCTTACAGATCTGGGTCGAATAAAAAAGGAAAAAGACAGTGAGAACCTTGGCCCACAGAACAGGCAACCTCACGCAAACATGGAAACGTGGGTTTTTAATAGACCGTGAATAAAATGAGGAATACACACAGAACTGACAATGAATACACAATGAAGCAGAGGCCTGCGCTGAAGGGGACGGGCTTCCGTGTGGTGCTCAATCTGCTGTGTCTGTGGCACCTGAGGTGACTCAAGACACAAAGTTTCTATTGCCGTGCTAAAACACCATGACCAAAAGCAAATTGGGGGAGGAAAGTGTTTATCTGTGGTACACTTCCAGATCACAGTCCATCACTGGAGGAAGTCAAGACAGGAACCCAAACAGGGCAGGAGCTGATGCAGAGGCCGTGGAGGGTGCTGCTGACTGGCTTGCATCTCCTGACTTGCCTGGCCTGCTTTCTTATAGAACCCAGGACCATCAGCCCAGGGATGGCTCCACCCACCATGGGCTGGGCCCTCCCCCATTAATCACTAACTGAGAAAATGCCTCACAGCTGGATCCCATGGAGGCATCTCCTCAGCTGAGGCTCCTTCCTCTCTGATGACTCTAGCTTGTGTCAAATTGACACACAAAACCAGCCGATATAAGCAGTTTCCATTGCCCTGCTAGGGCATTTCCTTTTACAAAGAGTCCATTGTAACAGAGGAGAGAGGGTGTCTCTCGGAGGCCTCAGAGAGGACTCCTGCTTCACCCTGAGTTCACGGTGTGCTGTCAAGTGCTTCTACCTACAAAAGGAGAGGGCTGGCCAGACAGACACAGAGTCCGCTGGACGGGCACTTGTTTGCTGCTATATTACAAACTCCTGGGGCTGAACCCACCTCCTTCCTCCACCCACAGGCCTGGACACTGTCCACCCACAGACTGGAGCTAAACTCAGCAGCTCACGCCAGGTGAGAGGGCTGAGTCAACTGCCCACTGCCACCACAGGACTGTCCTCTTATGGCTGCCTTCCAGCTACCAGATCGGCTGGCTCCCCACCATGCCTGCTGCTGCAAAGCTCTAGGGGAAATTTACAAATGTGCATTGTCATCTGAGAGCCACAGTGGTACAAAGCAGACAGAGGAGACAGAAGGACAGACACTGAGAGGAGGAAGATGTGACCTCACCAAACCCTATAGATTAAGATTTCCCTTTATCTAACCATGAAAAGAAATCTATCAGTGAAAACCACTGAGTCCTCAGCCGCATGTGCCTGTGATAGATGGGCACTTAGGCAGGGTTTAAAGACAGCATGGGGACCGACTAAAGTCCAGAGCCATGGTTAGAGACCTAGGAAGGGTTCAAAGAGGAGGATGAGTTTTGTTTTCCTAGCAGTTCCCTGCTTCTGTGGAGGAGCCGGCAGCCCATTGCCCTCTCGGGGTTGAGAATCCTGGAGGCAGAGACGCTGGTTCAGGAGCCCAGCAACTGTCTGGTGAACTTTATTATTAGATTACAGGTCCACACAATGTCATTAAATCCTAACGGCCACGGGCCAGCCAGCACCACACATCTCGCTTTTTCTACCCCAGGCAGATGAATGGTATAGGCAGATGGAGATGTTTCCCTGACTCCTCCCCGCTCTGCGTGCATGACGAAGGGATGCGGATGACAAGCCTCTCAGCGTCACCTGGCGAGTGAGCGCTCATCTGGCCAAAAGTATACCCATTAAGTGTGTGTGGGGGGGGGGCGGGGGCACAAAACAGCCTTGTAAAGGCTTGCTGACCTCTTGTACCTGCTTGGTGACTGGCCGGCAGGGGTAGGAGAACAGGGGGACAGGGGCCCAGCCCGGAAGTTCTCTCGAGGGCTTTTCCTGTAACATGGCAAAGGAGCCCACAGTTACGAAAAGTTAGCAGGAGGCGCAGTCAAAGACATTTTAGCTTGAAACAAAGTCACAGCCAAAAAGGGCACAAGGGGCCCTCCAACTGTCATCTTCGCTTGTTTTGAGGCGAGTTCTCACTATGACACCCAGGTTGGCCTCAAACTTTGTCTTCCTCCTTGTTCTGCCTCCCAAGTGTGGGTGTTATGAATACCATGCTTGGTTTTTTGTTCATTTTTGTCTTTTTGGAACAAAATCAGTAAATCTGTCTGGAAGGAATGCGCATGCACGTTCGTGAGATCCACACTGCTGCTGAGGAAGGGGACGTTGGCCACTTCTTCCTCACTTACAATTGCTGGGCTGTGACTTGAGCTGTGTTGATGGGGCTGCTCTTGCGCACTGAGTTTCATGAGAAAACTATGGGCTTCGTGGGACAGAAAGATGAATAAAGATACAGGGAGAAACGCTCAAGGGCACCCTAGGAGTTCAGGGGAATTATAATTCTTTATAATTAAGACCTTGCAAGTAAAAATATCACACAGCTAGATTTGTGTAGCCACCTGAGCAAAGAGGCAGGCGGATCTTAGAGGAAGTGATTTTCTTCCTTCCTTCCTTCTTTCTTTCTTCTTTCTTTCTTTCTTTCTTTCTTTCTTTCTTTCTTTCTTTCCTTCCTTCCTTCTAAGACAGGGCTTCTCTGTGTGCTCATGGCTGTCCTGGACTCACTCTGTAGATAGGCTGGCTTCAAACTCACACCTGCCTCTGCCTTCTGAGTGCTGGCATTAAAGGTGTGCGCCACCACGCCTGGAGGAAGTGATTTTCAGTGCCGCACTTCCTGCATCACTAGGCCGTGAGAAATCACAAGGGCCCCAATTTGATGTGGCCAGCATGCCATGTGGGTGCACTGGCTGCTTAGAGTGCCCCCACTCTACGTGTGGTGAGTACGTGTGGTATCAAGTTGTCAGCTTTGAAAAGCTAATTTTGTGAGTGAAGAACTAGTAGGGACAGAGAAAGGGACAAGGAAAGAAAGACTAGAACACAGAGGTGGACAAAGTCGCTCTTGTCTCCTGGCTGCTTGACTAGCTGTGAACGTCCCTCTAGCCCTGCCCTCCCTCCTCAGGTGGCGCTTGTCAGTCTCCAAAAGCCACACTTTCAAAACGTAAGCATCATGGCTTGAAAGAAAAGAAAAAACAAAAACAAAAACAAAATAAAAAACAAAACAAAAAACAAAAAAACAAAGGCCGAAAGTCACTGCTATAGCCAATCGGAGAAATCGCATCCAGTTGAGCTGAGCTCCTGGTGACTCCGGAGCCGCAGGTATCCAGACACAAACACGGAACAGTAAGAGAGAAAGGCGGCAGTGGTTCAACACGGTTGTTGAGAAGCAAGGAAAACTAGCTGTGCATCCTTCTGACCTCGGTGCGGTGCTGGTTATCTGCAGGAGAATCTGGCGGCGAGGGTATCAGTCTCACTGTCACTTGAGGAGGAGGATGCTAAGGCAGGGAAAAACTGGGTCCCTTGCTCGAGGCTCTGTGTACGTGGCAGAGACAAAATCTGAACCCACACAGTCCGGATCCACCCGGGATGACTGGAGCGACTGCACGGCCGCACTGCGGCGTCTCCCCGCGCATGGCTGCACTGCGGCGTCTCCCCGCGCACGGCCGCACTGCGGCGTCTCCCCGCGCACGGCTGCACTGCGGCGTCTCCCCGCGCACGGCCGCACTGCGGCGTCTCCCCGCGCATGGCTGCACTGCGGCATCTCCCCGCGAAGCCCGAGTAGATTCCTCTAACACCTAACCAGCCAAATTCTGTGGGGAGGACACGCCCTCTTCATCCGCAAGCTGGGGCTATCTGCCTCATCTCGTCACTGGGAAGGCTACACTGAGAGCT
Source organism: Acomys minous (assembly GCF_964271855.1). Lineage (NCBI taxonomy): Eukaryota > Metazoa > Chordata > Mammalia > Rodentia > Muridae > Acomys > Acomys minous. The sequence continues at coordinate 5,142,508 of NC_140491.1, forward strand.
ACCATTTTAAAAACTCTTTAAGTCACACCGAAATGCCGCCATATCATTTAAATGGAGACAAAGCTCCAACACACTGCTGACATCTTGTCATCTCACACTTCTCCGCACTAAGCCAACACATTAAGAAAGGAGGAATCCCACATCCATATTATTTGTCTACTCACTTCCGCCTTTCACCCGGAGACTCAATCTGATGATTGACGCTTCTGTCCAGGGGCAGGGTCTTGGGTTTCACACCCTCCAACATGTCTGTTGGCGGGTTTGAGATCTGCTGATCCTGAGGTGGATCTGAGACCAAGAAAGGGACAAAAGTGTGTTCACCCAAGTGGCTTTGATGCCTAGTAAGACCCCCTTCCTCTAAAGCGCCGATGCCTGCTGGTCCTCACAGTAATTCTGTGTGCATTGTGCTGTACTTGTTTCTCAGTCAGGCCCCGGCACAGTCTGTCCCTCAAGGGCATTTTGGGTGGCGTGTGTTGGGGGAAGGGAGGTTACATTCAGCGGTGGAGCTGAGGAACTTGAGGAATGCATGGTTTATGATCACCTAAAGGTTTCTTGTGAAGGCTCCCTTTGATTGAAATGCTTTTGATTTTGTGTATGGATTTTTTTTTTTTTTTTGCCTGCATGGATGTCTGTGACTCACATGCAGGCAGTGCCCATGGATGCCATAAGAGGGCATCATATAACCCTGATCTGCAGTTACTGACAGTTGCGAGCTGTCATTTAGGTGCTGGGAACCAAGCCTGGGTCCTTTGAGAGGTTAGTCACTGCTCTTAAGCACTGAACCATCTCTCTGGGCCCCTCCTTTTAAATGTTAAAAAATGCATTTATTTATTTTGTGGGGAAGGAGCACATGCCACAGGGGTGTGTGTGTGTGTGTGTGTGTGTGTGTGTGTGTGTGTGTAGGCCAAAGGACAACTTTTGGGAGTTGCTTCTCTCTTTCCACAAATGAGCGTTAAGGCTTGAGCTCAGACCATCAGGTTTACTGGCAAGCACTCTACTTATGGAGTCATCACACCAGCCACAAGGTCTTAGTTTTTAAAATGCTAATGTCTGTTCTCACCCAGACCCAGATGACACCATGCAGAGTCTGGTCTCATGGCGGGAGCTTATGTGTTATATGTTTAACAGAAGCTAAAGGTAAGAGGCCCTTAGAGAGAAATGTGCAGGCAGCAGAGGTCAGTTCTGGACAACATGAAGGGTTTATAGTAACTTAAATATTGGGACTTATCTTTTCATTCTTACCCTGAGCTGGCTGTGGGTTTGTACCACAGGGTGGGGTTCCAGCCTCTGCCCCGAGCTGCAGGTCCTGATGGATTCCTTCTGACATGGAGTTTTCAGAGTGCGCTGAAGGCCCTTGAGTTAGGCTATGGGGAAAAAAAAAAAAACAGAACAAAACAAAAACATACTTCAGAGCAGAGATAAAAACAACTGGATTAACCTTTGTTTTTATACCTGATGACATGGAGTTAGCAGTTATATAGGCTAAGAAAAAGAAATAGACTGCTTATTCTTTTTATTTTAAACTAGATCTAAAACTATTACAAAATATTATGCAGTTTTAGCGCCCATCAACTTAGCAAATTCACAGAACAATCACTTCTGAGGCCCTGGCTGCCCACCGGGCTCTTCACACTCATCACTTCTAGGGAGCTGGCCCGAAGCGCCCACATTTTCACTAGGGGAGCAGTTATTATAGGCGCCACTTGATGCCAGGCATGGTGAAGCACACCTGCAGCTCCAGCATTCAGGAGGCAGAGGCAGAAGAATCACGAGTTCAAGGCCAGTCTGGGATGCATAGTGATATGTCATCTCAAAATAAATGAATAAACAGACGACAAATCATTGGGGCCAGTTGGCATCTCTGCAGCTGTGGTTAATTCCCCAGCCTTTCAATGGCTTCTTTGTGCAAAGAAAGGAAAGATTTAAGGAGATTTTCTGGTGACGATGAGACCAGCCTAGAGAAAGCAAATAGCAAATGCAGAGGTAAAAGTACACATGCAGTGCAGTTAGGAGATTCTTCAAGTCTTCCTGACTAACAGACTTCAGTTCCCAGACCTTGAAGCAGTGTTATCTGGAAACAAATGCTCTTCCAGAGTGTAGGGGGAATTTAAATCCAGCATGGCTTTAATCTCTCTGGCTGGAATACAGATACACTTAGCACACACTCTTAATCACAAACGATGTAGGAAGGTTAGTTTGTAGAAGGAAGCAGCCATGTTTGAAAATGATATCTAATTGAGGGGCAAAGTGATGAATCAGAGAAAGATTTGACAGAATGAGTCAAAGATAGGATATGCCCAGCTCTTTTGAGATACACTTCTTTCACTATGCACCCAAGGATGACCTCACACTTTTGCCTCTCCTGTCACCACACCAAGGGCACTGACTTGAGAGCTGCTGTAGCGTGCTTAAACAGAGTTGCTTGTTAGAGCGGCGGGTCCTGGGAGTGAATGGCAGAGCTGGGCTCTGAGGACTCCCCTGGAGGCCAGGGGGCCAGGGCTGAGCACACACCTGTCCTCCTCTGGCAGGCCGCTTTCCCTAGTGCTGAGCGATGGGTCACTGCCATTCTCCTGGAAAGGTGTCTTCTGTCTTCTCTCTTTTTCTTTGTCTGGACACTTTTCCATCTTATGCTGGTGGAAAAAAATTGGGATCCTTTTGAATATTTTTAAACACACTAGACATTTATGGTGTTCAGATATTGCATTTTGACTGTGGAATATCTAAACCCATTCCCTATCCCCTGTCCTTTCTTTGAATAATGAAAATGTCCATTTTGCTCTGAAATTTAAATAAGTTATTTTTTAAAGTTACTATAATTTATTCAGATTACATCCCAATTGTCATCTCCTCACTTGTATCTTCCCTCCCCACCTTCCCTCCTCCTCCTGCCCAATCCCCTCCCCTAGACCTCTGACAGAGTGGGACCTCCTCCCCCACCACATGGCCACAGCATATCAGGTCTCATCAGGATAGCCAGCTACAGAAATTATTAGTATGCACCTTCTGTACCAGTGAATGAGATTCATATACATGCATACAGGGTGCTCTGGCAAAGCCCCCCTGTTGTTCTACCTCTGCCCCGACCCTGTTTTGTCAACCCCACTGCCTACAATTTGAAGAATAGCCTTCTAAACTAACAGATTTCAAAATACCTAGAATAAATGTGCACCTGAGATCTAAACATTATCACGGAAGTGATGGGTCAGGAGCGCCCCAATCCCGCCCCTCCCCCTTTCCAAACAAAATGAAGTCATGGGACTGCCCACTTCAGGACAAATGGCCTCTGGGGTCCGTGGGTTATTTTGCTAGTCTTGGCATGTTTCTATCTTGTGTGTCCTTCCATCACCTAACTTAGGGGATGAGTGGCCAAATGGGCCTTTACAGGTCCTCTCCACCCTCAAAGACATGTCAAGTTTGTGTGGAATTTTTGGTATAAGGTGCTTTTTGTGGCAGCTGGTGGGGAACGCACTATGGGCGTGTCTGTATGGGGGTGTCTGTATGGGCGTGTCTGCTGCTGCTAAATAATGGGGAGGAATGCATGGTGCGGGTTGGGGGGGGCACGCCAGGGAGGGACACACCAGGAGGGGCATGCCGGAGAGGGGCACATGGCTATGGAAAAAAAGAGTGATCCCTGAGCCAGACAGAGAGAAGGTTCTGGCACATAGGTTTACCGCTGGAGATTTGCTAGTCGGCCTGGGGCAGTGGCTGCTGCTCTGCAGGGAAGGAAGGAGCTTGGGATTTGGTGAGGGAAGTGATAGCATGCTGGGTGAAATGGCCACTTTGTGAGGCCAGTGATGGACATGCTGGGTGAAATGGCCACTTGGTGAGGCCAGTGATGGACATGCTGGGTGAAATGGCCACTTGATGAGGCCAGTGATGGACATGCTGGGTGAAACGGCCACACAGGAGCTAATGTGGCTTTGGAGGAATAGCCACAACTGGTTTTCAGCTACTTAATGTGATGGGGAAAGCTGGCTTAAGTTATTTGTGTCACAGACTGGTTTTCATGAGTGACCTTACCGCCGTCCCACTGCCCTCAGCCGAGGAGGAGGAGGTAGACAGCGGGTCCGCAGAACTCGAGGAGACAGTGAATGGGACCACAGTGTCTTCAATTATCTTACGCTCCTAACGCAAAGACGGGAATGGATGAAACGAGGGAAAATGTATTTTTAATTAATTTATTTATTTATTCACTTTACATCCTGGTTGTAGCCCCCTCCCTCCACTCCTCCCAGTCCCACCCTCCCTCCCCCAGGAAAAAAATATTAGGAAAAAATCTGTCAATAGAAAAAAAAATCTACCATAACATTTCAAAATAAGCAGGGAGGAATCTTATTTTTTTCCAGAGCATACAAAACAAGTAACACCAAGTGGGTAGTAGTTTAGAACTTCATATTGAGTCTACAAACTTTAATTGGTGTTACAGAAGAACACAGTTAAGGACAGCCACTGTGGAGCTGATCAGCTAGCAAGTTCCCAGCAATGGTGACCACAACAAACTTTAGATAATAGACACTTTAGCTAACCACCTCCAACTTCTGTGCTGTACCCTGTTTGTTGTTGTTGAAAACATTACACAGGCCACAAGTCTCCTCCACAAATCCCTCTAGCATGGTGTAGTCAGCAGGATGTATTTAGCTGCAATGCCAGAATTATCCTATTAAGCTAATTCATTACTGCCAAACAAACTCGCTATAAGCAGGCACACTTGCGCGCGCGTGCGCGCACACACATACACATAAAATACGCTGCTGTTTTTAATGTTATCTAAGACAGATCAAGACTCAGAAGCTGACTGGGGAACCGATGTGATTATAGCGGCTTCCCGAACACGGACAGTTCAATCCTTTCTTCCCACAATCCACTTGGTGGCGGGGTTAGGGAGACTGATGGGCCACCGCTGTGAGCACGTGTCAGACACTGCAGATGCAGCAGCGTGCTCGCACGTGCTGCAGACACAAAGGGTGGTGACGAACACTAAAGAGCCGCGCTGGCAGAGTCACATTCTCCTGGTGGACTTCCTACCTCCTCGTAGTATCTGCGCTCTTCTTCTTCCACCTCCTTTTGGGCCCTTTCCCACTCTTCCTTCAGCTTGTCTTGCTCCTTCTGGTACCTCTCCTGTTACGGGACACCCAGAGAACATTTGGAAGCGACCACTGGGATGTTCCACCTCTTCTAAAGCACTATGCACACTGTGCTGCAAGCTATTACTCACGAGTGAGGATGTGGGGGTCTAACGCATGCGCAGTACAGGAAGAAAGATGTTCTGTTCTGCAGTGAGCATTTGGGGGGTCTAACGCATGCGCAGCACAGTAAGAAAGAGGTTCCGTTGTGCATCATGCATACAAGTTAGGCTCAGGCGGCGGTCTGAATGAGAACTGTGCCCCGTTGGCACGTGCGCTTTGGCATTTGGCTCCAGTTAGGATGTGGCGCTTTGCTAGGGGATGTGTATCACTAGGGTTGGGCTCTGACGCTTTAGGGCCCTCCATCACTTCCTGTTCCCGCTGCTTCCTGCATATGGGAATGAAGTGTGACCCACTTTGCTTTCTGACTGCCCGGCGGGCCTCTAGCTCCTGTTGCGGTGCCTTTCCCACTACGATGGACAGTAGCCATCTGGAACCGTGAGCCAAATTAAAGCTTCTTCCCCTAACTCGCTTTTTGTCAGGGGATTTTTTTTTTTAAATCACAGAAACAACAAAGTGACTAGTACTGACATGTGAAATCCCAGGAGAAGCCACATTTCTGCTGTTGTGTTTTGTAGAATTTCTCTTCAGAGAAGATGGAAAAAAAAAAATCAATGCTCTTCCTCAGCTTGGGTGGTGCTCAGTAGGCACACCTAGGGTTTGCTTCATCTGAGCCTTTCAGGGGTGGGTGCAGCTATTTAACTACATAGAGACATATCGCTGGTCTGCAGGCATGGTTGCCTAGCATGTGTCCTGATCTGGGTTTGAGCCCCATCCCTGCCAAAAGTAACAACCAAGCAACCAACCCCCACCAACCAACACTGCTACCAATGAGGATTAATAAAGTATAAGAACGTGCTAGGTCCATAAGAGAGACAGCGCAGAAAGATCCAAAGAGCTCAAGATGAGCACCAGCTGAGAGGGCAGAAGGGCTCTGCTTATCACCATGGCAACGAGAAGAGATCTTTGAATGAAGAGAGCCTTTAAACAGCTCATTGCATCAAATGCTTTGGTGTGATTGCTTCATCCTCGTGTTCAGAAATGGTGCAATACTCTACACCACTTCTGAGAGAAAACAAACCATTTGGGATAAGAATGGCATAAAAAGACATGCAGGGAGTCCCTGATAGGTAAACAGGAGGGGGAAGGGGGGGGGGAAGGAGATTATGTGAAGATTAAAATCAATGTTTGAACTGAGAATTGATCTCAGGGACACCTCAAGGACTGGTGTTCTCATGGTACAGACAAAGGAGACACGGGCTTGGGCACACACGCCCCAATACTTAGGCTGCTGGTTTCTGTCAGCCGTGTGGAGCTACGACAGCACTGTGAATCTCTCTGGAGGGGGAGTGCTGAGGTGCCCCCGGACAGCACTGTCCTATCACGACTTGGGTGCACAGGCTCTCATGGGGACACGTGTAGACTGGCGTTCTTGCTAATTCTAGTAGAGGTACTGCTGGCCAACCCACGGCAGGCTCTGGAGATACATATCACAAGGGCTGGGCATGGCGGTGCATGACTGTAATCCCAGCACTCAGGAGGGAGACAGGAGGGTCTCTGTAAATTCCCGACTAGCCAGGGTTACCTAGCGAGTCTCGAAAACAACCAAAACACGAAACTAAATCCCATTTCCAAAACAAATGGAATGCCCCCGCCTCCATACTCTAGCGTACCTAGCACTGAACAGGGGAATCCATGGGTTCTTACTTTCATTTTTAGCAACCAGGGCCTGAGCCTCTGCTGTTTTCAAATAGTTGGCTTTACCACCAAACCCACTCCCTCACCCATGGGAATCAGGGCAGAGGGTTAGGACAAAATATGAAGAGAAAGAAGAATAAATTACATTGTTTTTCAGTTCTAGAGGAGCCAGGAGCCATCAGATTTAATGAGGTTTACAATGCCTCTAGGTGAGTGTTTGCGTTGTGTGGTGGAGGCAGCACAGGTTTAGCGCTGTAAAGGCTAAGATGTGGGTCCAGACTCCGCACCCGTCAGCTTTGTGACATCAGGCGGTAAATCCAATCTCCGTGAACCTTCGCGTCCTCAACCAAGAATGGGCTATGCATTTGTGGGCTTGCACTTCCGGCCCAGCCCAAGTGTACAAATGGGTCAGTTCCGAAGGTCGCCAGCTTGCTTTGGCCATGAAGCAAGTGGAAGCAAGTTATGTTTCCCCTCCCCTCCTTAGTACTCTAAGTACTCAATTCTAGAATTGATCACGGAGAAATGGAACGAAATCCCATTGAAGGAATTGGACTGATGACAAATTTAATTCTACCTGAGTGCTCTGGGCTAGCTTTTGTGGGTAGTTCGTCCTTATTGCTTCCTGAGCTGGGGAGTGGTGGCGAGCGAGGTCATGAGCACAGGTGGACTGACCCTTCACAGTCACTAATGTGAGTCACTGCCCCCACCCCTCCTCGTCACCGGACCCGCTGGCAGGAAGACGCAGGTGCAAGACGCCGTTGCCTGGACACAAAGCATTGATAAGACTCACGGCTTCCTGAGAAGAACTGCACTCCATGTTTCCTGTGCTAAACATCTGTTCGATGCAGCAGGTGCTAAGAGTGCAAGTTCCAGAACACTGGGGCGTCAGCAGGTGGGTCCTACCTGGAGCAGCCGCTCTTGCTCCTGCTGCCATTTCTCCTGTCGCCTGCGCTCCTCTTCCGGGTCCCACGTCCAGCACTTAAACTGCTCAGGAAAAACAATCAAACAAACAAAGCAACCCCATGATCAGAACTCAGGCAGGTGCTCAAGGACTGGCCAGGGCAAGAAAAGACAACTGACCGCCAACATGGTACCCAAGGGACATAGAGATAAGCCATTATCTATCTAAATGCCCTCTTTGGTGGCAGAAACCGTTTCCCAAACTTAAGCCCTTTTTACTCTTGATTCCAAATGATGGGTTGGTTCTAGGCCTCCGTGGATGATGGAAACTCATGGCGAGTAACCATGGGAATGGGAAGGCTTTCCTCCATTTCTCCCAGAAGGATGTCTTAGGAGATTCCATTTTCCCAAGCAAGATGCTCTGTGCACGCTAATTGTGGCTTATAGGCCAGGGCAAAAGCATCGTCTAAGAACTAGTGCCTGCTGCCCCTGCCGTGAGTCCTTTTTTCCACTATTGCTTCCCATGACAGATTTCCCAGAGGGGGTTAATATCACCTGACGACGCAAACAGTAGAGCCCTAGCCTTGAGGGCAGCCTAATAAATACTCAAACCCCGAGACCGAGGGCAAAGTCCTTAGAGAAGGCCGTTTCACCACAAACAGGCAGTGACAGCCTGTCTTTCTGCAGTGCCTTTTCTTTTCCGTCCCCACCCAGGGGCACATGAATAGTTTGGCACCTTTACTGCCCATGTAGTTTAAGATGGAAGCCAGCGGGCCGTACCATCCTCTTCAGCTCCTCGTGGCGATGCCAGCCTTGGGGCTATCCTGGAGTTCTTAGCTTCTAGGAAACTCAGGGTCACCAGTATTGGTTAATGACTGGCCCTTTACATATGGTTCCCAGTTCTGAAATGTGCTGGAGACACCAAGGCCACGTGACACTGCACAGCGCCATTTATACAATGCTTTCAATTAAGGCTCATAACCACTCTGAAAGAACGCTATTTGCATATCACTGAACAGTCAGGGAAGATTAAAAGGGGAGGATTTGTAAGTTACCTCCAGTGTCATGCTTACTAGCCCAGGCTAGTACACTTGTGCTCAAGGACGGAAAGGGACCAGCCCTTGTTTCCAGGCAGGACAGACTAGCTACCGCACATAAGGATAATCCACGCCTTTATGGTCTTCCAGGCAACATTGAATTGTTGTTTCAAAATAAAAAATTTTGGATCACAGTTTTGTTTGAATACACATTAAGAAAATCAAATAAATACAAGTTTAAAAAAAAAATCACTGTAGCCAGGCATAGTGGCACATGCCTTTAATCCCAGCACTCAGGAGGCAGAGGTAGGTGGATCACTGTGAGTTTGAGGCCAGCCTGGTCTACAAAGTGAGTCCAAGACAGCCAAGGCTACATAAAGAAACCCTGTGTCAAAAAAAAAAAAGACCAAAACAAAGAAAAAAAATCACTCTAAATTTATGACTTTGCTCTTTAAGAGGGATACTTACAGGTGTAGTCACGGGGGACTTTTCACTGCTTGGAGAATCCGCTACACAGAATAGAAGAAAGAAAAGAAGGCACCGCTGTGAGTAGCTTCTGGCTGTGCTGGTCCTTTGATTTTCTCAGTTGAGTGTAGTTCCTATGTTAACTTCGGCAGTATTAGAAAATCACAATAAAGCAGAGCTCTGCAGCAGGCTGTGCCCGTCACCAAAAGGAACGAAGAGTGTAGCGTACTGCGTAGCACCAGGTATGAGGCTCCAGGAAGCAACTACAGCTAGTAGTGCTGCTCTTAGCACACCTTGCATCCTGGCGAAGGGAGCGGGTCCCCCACTGCCTGACAAGGAGAATTACCACACCAAGAGGCCAGATGTCATCCAGGAAGAACAGAGAGCGACACAGTTAACAAGAGAAGCACCGCACTTGTGACTTCTAATCTTCGTTTTAAAGGGGGAAAGAGCCAGGTGGATGAGGGTGGCGCTATTTCTTCGACATCTTAAAATCAATATAAAGTTCTGTGAAATTCCTCCCGATTTCAGTACAACAGGTGCTAATGCCAAAGAACAAGCTCATTGCTAACTGTGTCGCAAACAAGCATCTCTCTTCAAAAAGTATCTTAAATCAGAAACGAAGACAAACGACAAACACCACTGGTTGCCCCAACATGGATTTTTACATAAAGAAACACAGCTATCCAGTGTGCTGTTTACCTGCCCGGGAGAAAAACTGCGACCGTCGCCAAGAGTTCTGAACTCCCAGCGGAACACTGGCACTGCCAGGCAGGTCTAGATCAGACAGCAAAATAAAACAAACAGAAATCCATGAAACTGGGTGGAAACTGAGCAGAACACTTCCTCGTGTGTCAAAGACAGGTCAGTTGCAGTTGACCTAGGAATTGAACATCTCTGACCCTAGCATGGAAGACTTCTCACCAGAAGACCCACAAAACCCAATGAGATGGACAACGGGCAGGAGAACTGGCCCGTCTATGTCCTGTTGTGTGGGTGCTGAGTGAAAGGTTTTAGGCCTGTACTTAGTAGGGATGTCACTTAAGGGTTAAAGGTCAAGATGACACAGCATTGTGTTATGCAGTGGCAAATCTACTAAAGTATAAAAAGCAATAGAGACGGGCTTGTGGTGTTGTCCACGTTACACCAGAGGAGAGGGGTGAAGTCTGCGGCTCGCCAAGCACACACAACTCCTAACAAACCTTTGCACCCCGTGCGCTGGGCTCTGCGACTTCCATCCTCAGAGCAGTGAGCACCGCAGGTCAAAGCCCAGGCTTCATGAAGACCCCACTTACCCAACGTAGACAACATTTTCCTGTTTCCGGAGAGTTGGGTAAAGGAAATCTGTCAGTGCTAACTGTATTTTATGAATGTCCCCAAGGGTTGAAAGGTGATATTGATGTACGCGTGTGTGCTCGGGTGGGGGAGGGGGAATCTGTGGAGCCTTTCTCGGGTGGACAGGCAGTGGCCCATGTAAGAATCTATGAACAGACGACTTTAAAGATGTTGGGGAGACACCAATTTCTGGGGATGGGGAGAGAGTGTATGAGGTGTGGCTCCAGGGCCTCTGGTTCCTTTGGATTAGATGCTGGAATTCACGCTGGTCACTTAAATGTGCCCGACTTCTTCTGTCTGGACCATAACCCATGACTTCTCTCACCACACTCCAGCCGAAGACCAATACACCTACAAAGGTTGCATTAGTTGGCGGCCTCTGGCTTCCGTGAGAGTCTGCATAAGCACTACAGTGGGTTTCACATCCATCTGCAGTGTCTCTTAGGCCCCATTTAAAGACGTATTTCAAGTCTTTCCTGGCTGTCACGTAAGCATCACCTGGACACTGGACGTGCTGAAGCACAGAGAGAGCCTCTAGCCAGAGCTACGGGGCCGGACCCCGAGGGTCGGATGCCAGCCCTGCGGCCCAGGCACACACTTGTGTGTGAGAACTGCCGCCTCAAGTTGCACAAGTCGCATCACTGACACGTCAATGCTTTTTTTTTTTTAAAACACATTCAAGAAGTTTATCATCTGTGTCTAGCTGGCTCTATATTTCCACCTTTATTGCTATTATTCTACAATCACTAACTCCAGTTCTCTCAAGAGCCAGTGCATGGTTATTTCTACTTGACAGGTGGTTAAACTGAAAGAAGAAGAGCTTGCAGCTAAGAACTCGATGAGCAAGGATTTGAACGCACGTGCTCCATCTCCAGTGCTCATGCAGCACACATCACAACAGAACAAGTGCCTGCCAAGCTCAGTTATCCCTTAAGGAATTACCTTTAAAGCACTCTAGTGCTACTGGATTTTATTTCTTAAATTATTCAACCTGGATAAAGCATGAAGTAACGTTCCTTAATTCAATAGCAATTTCTCAAAAACAGAATGCCTTGTGGAAAATATAAACATATGAGGCATCAAGACTAATTGATATGGCCTATATGCTTATCCTTAACTATAAATTTTTATTTATATAGTTATAAAGTACTAGGAATAGAACATAATTACACTGTCTAAATATGTCCAATTGGTTGACCCAGTTGTGAGATTTTATTTTCTTTGTTTTCTTCAGGACTCTTAAGTCAGAAAGTTTTGGGTCAAATGCTTTGGAGGTAGCACTGAATTTGCTTCCACATTAAGAGACGAACTACCATTAGTTTGCTACCAAATGCTCCTTGTTTTGTATATGGGCCCCCAAAGTGATGAACAGAAGTTAATGGAGACCAACTCAGAAGGTATTAACAGTGGCCCTAAATAGCTGCCCACACTTTAAAAGAGAAATGATAAGACATGAATAATGAAGTCAATACCATCCTCTCTGACAGATCAGATTTATAAATACACAGGGGAAAATGCCAACAAAGAGGCACACGGAGCATCTGGTCCTGCCTCCCACACTAGCTGTTTACAGTCTAGAGAACTTGCAGTTGGTGCAGACTTGGTCTGTCCACTTTGAGGAGTAATTCCAAGGATGGGAGGATGCTTGGAACGCCATCTTCCCCAGTTCACACGCCTAAGGGTCTCTTGTGATGGTGTTGGGGGATGGTCTGATGTATGGTGTGGGCATCTGGGTTTCCCGTGAGGATAAAGGGTGTGAAGTTGGGTTCTTAAGGAATAAAGGGGTGAGTTCACAGCCCATCGATGGTCCACAAAGGGGAAGGGGTGAGTTCACAGTCCATCGATGGCCCACAAAGGGGAAGGGGTGAGTTCACAGCCCATCGATGGTCCACAAAGGGGAAGGGGTGAGTTCACAACCCATCGATGGTCCACAAAGGGGAAGGGGTGAGTTCACAACCCATCGATGGTCCACAAAGGGGAAGGGGTGAGTTCACAACCCATCGATGGCCCACAAAGGGGAAGGGGTGAGTCACAACCCATCGATGGTCCACAAAGGGGAACCAGCACAACTTTAAGACCTTCACAGGCCCTCAACTCCCACATTTCTAGATGCTGCCCCTTCCTACATTACACCAAACATTAAAATACGGCAAATACACAAAACACATGAGAATACGACCCAAGTATGTTATATGTTAAATATATTAAAACACATCCTTACTGTGTTTGTGTGATTACACACATAATGAGGATGTATCTTTTAATGTTTCATGTATTTTTAAAATTTGAAAATATTAAATGTTCTTATGAAGAACTTTTTGAAAGAATAAAATTTGGCTGAGCAAGTGTGGTAATCCTTATGTACACTCTGGTGAGCAGCATGGCTAAAGGAACATCACAGGGAAGCACATTTTACCACAGGGGGGCCCAGCAGACCATGGAGAGCTGAGAGGACCCCACCCATGCCCTCACATGCATGTGAGCACCCTTACCTTGAGAATTCAAATTTGGCAAATACAGTTGATTGGTTTCAGGCATTTTGTTGAGAAGTGGAAACATCAAGGTTGCTTCCGGTTCTGGGGATTTTGGCTTTGCCACCTGGACCATAGCAACAGACATAAACGTCAGAAAGGCTGTGCAGCAATTAACTCACCAAACTTACAGCATGACTAGTTAAACAAATCAGTAAGCTTGAACATTTAATTTTACAATAGGTTTTTTTCCCCTTCACTAATGACTTTTCACACTTTTCTGAATCATACAGTGGTTGCTTTTTCTTAGAAATTAATGCAGTGATCCCCCTTTCTTCAGCCTCAGAAGACATTTGAAGCCTTCTCTCACTCCCTCCCTTCCTTCTTTTTGGGCAGTGGTGCAGGATTTTACTATGCAGCGGTGGCTATGATTTGCTATGTAAATCGACTAGCCCTGAACTGTCCTCCTGGCTCTGCCTCCAGTGAGCTGAGATTAAAGGCATGCGCCACCCCTCCAGGCTTCAGTTCTGGGCGTTACACACCGCTGAACTTGTCAGAAAATGGCATGTCCCATAGAAGATTAAAATCATCTCTGATGTAAGGCTAAGCATTATAGTAATGCCACTTTTAAAGGACATTAATCTAAAGACAGCGCTTTACCCTCCCATGAAGTTATGCAACACACAATATACTTTGCCTGTTGACAAAAAAGGTATTGCCAAAAATAGCTAGCATCAAATAGTGCCACCACAGGGATATCCTTGGGGACTTTTTTGAGGTACATTAGATGACTTGTCCTTATGGTAAATAATTCTAATATTATAGGTCTTAAAATTTCTTGTGTTTTGGATGTCCTCTGAGTGTCTTCACTCAGCGGGGGATCAGGACAGATGCTCGGACTCACTATTAGACTCCAGGTGAGAGTGCCATGGGAGAGTGGTGAGATACAAGGACCCAGGGGCTCCAGGAGCCCCACAGTAAGACCACCCAGGTGGGCCTGCACAAACTACTGTACCAATCAAGGACACTGCATGCAGAAAACCATAAACCTAGACCCCCTATTCAGCTCTAGCCAATGGACAGCACATTCTCCATGGTTGCGCAGAGAGCGGGGATTGCCTCTGACATGACCTCTGGTGGCCCCTATTTGGCCACTTCTCCTTGGTGGGGAGGCCTGGTGGCACTCAGAGGAAGGGGAAGCAGGCTATCCAGATGAGACCTGATAGACTGTGGTCATGTGGTGGGGGAGGAGGTCCCCTTCTGTCACAGGCCTAGGGGAGGGGGAACGGGAAGATACAAGTGAGGGGGTAACTTAACTGATTTCATCTCTAGCTGTAGCTGTGTTATCCATGTGTGACAGTGAGTGGATTCAGGCTATGCAATATTTATTTCTTATCTGTTACCCCCTTTTCATTCTATTTGTATACTTAACAAATGTGTTTATATATCCTATGGCATTTGATATATTCATGATGCAAATATCTGCATTTCCCGTTGTTTCTCCATCACTCTGTGTACAGCGGTAGTTTGAATGAGGCTGGCCCCTATAGGCTCATACGTCTGAACACTTCTTCCCTAGTTGATGGAATGGCTCTGGGAAGGATTAGAGGTGCGGTCTTAGTGGAAGAGGTGTGTCATTTGGGGTGGGCTTTGGGGTTTCAATATATATATATCAGGTGAGAAAGCCAGCTCTCCTGACTGCTGGCTGCCCCGGAAGTCGTGTTAACCTCCGGGTTAACTCCTTGCTGCACCATGATCTCACCTTCTGTGACAGCACTAACTCCACCTTCCCACTCATCTCATCCTCTGGCTTCTTCGGGTCTGGGTCTTCGGGCGCCTCGCTCTTCACCTGCGGGCTGGAGGCAAACTCCACAAAGGCCACCGTTGGGCTGCACCGAGTCACAGTTGTTGTAAAATGCTGTGGCTGTGCGGGGAGGTCTGGAAACGAGGAAAAAGGAAACCATACAAAGGACTGTTTTCTTTCAAAGTCACAATGAACAATTTGTCAGAATCCTCCCTCCTGATGACAAGCTGCCTCACGACATGACACAAGGCCAGAATGATGCCGGCTGGCCTGCCTGATGCCGTACTTCCTCCCACCATGATAATCATAGATGTCGGCCTGCCTGATGCCACACTTCCTGGTGCCACACTTCCTGATGCCACACTTCCCACCATGATGATCACAGATGTCCGGGACAGCAGGATTCTCATCAAGCTGCCCTATGAGAGACTGTTTTTAACTGTCATGATGCACAGCCAAGTATCACGGAACACAAAACAACAGAATGCCCACAGGCCCGTCTGTTCTTGTGACCAGGTGACAAACTAACTCTTGTTGTCTCATGTGCTATTGTGGCCCTCGTGGCTACCCCCGGGGCCAGAGGCTGACACCACAAGCCTCCTGCTACAGTTCTCGCCTTATTTTTTGAGGAAGGATTTCTCACTGAAACGGCAGCTCTCGCTCTCCAGGTAGCCTGGTTGGTCAGCAAGTCCCTGGGACCCACCTGTCTCTGACCCCCTGCCCAGTGCTGGGGTTACAGACACAGTGCCCAGCATTTTGGGAGGGTGGTTGAAACGGGGTTTCTCTGTGTAGCCCTGGCTGTCCTGGACCCACTTTGTAGACCAGGCTGGCCTTGAACTCATAGCGATCTGCCTGCCTCTGTCTCCCACATGCTGGGATTACAGGCGTGTGCCACCACGCCCAGCCGAGGTAGCCAGCTTTTTCATAGTTGTTGGAGATGCAAACCCAGGTCCTCAGGATCGTGCAGCGAGCACTTAACCTATTGAGTCTCCTCCCCCAGCTGAAGACATTTTTTTCAATTAAAAAATTAATTTTATTAATTTATTCAGACTACAATTCAACTGTTATCCCATCACTTATATCCTCCCATTCCTCCCTCCCTCCCACTTTCACCCTATTCCCCTCCTCTAGGTTAAGACCAAGGGGGACCTCCTCCCCCTGTATATGCTCATAGGGTATCAAGTCTCTTCTTGGTAGCCTGCTATCCTTCCTCTGAGTGCCAACAGCCTCCACATCCAGGGGAGGTGGTCAAATATGGGGCAGCAGAGTTCATGTCAGAGTCAGTCCCCACTCTCCACATAACTGTGGAGAATGTCCTGTCCATTGCCTAGATCAGAGTAGCGGTTCGATGTTTACTACTTGTATTGTCCTTGGTTAGTGCAATAGTTTGAGCAGACCCTCCTGGACCTCAATCCACCTGTCATGATGTTCTTCTTGTAGGTTTCTAGGACACTTTGGGTCCTTGTATTTCCCCATCTTCTATATTTCTCTAACCTAGAGTCTCAGTAGGATGTCCTCACATCTGTCTCAATCTTCTGGTAAGTGAAGACTTTCATGGGACGTGCCTTTTGGGCTAGTGCCCAATTATAAGTGAGTATAAACCATGTGAGTCTTTCTGCTTCTGCGTTAACTCACTCAGTATGATCATTTCTAGTCCCATCCAGTTGTCCACAAATTTTGGGATTTCCTTCTGGCGTTTTCTCAGAAAACTGGGAAAAGAGCTTCCTCGAGATCCAGCTATTCCACTCCTTGGAATATACCCAGAAAATGCTCCAGCACACAAGGACATATAATCAACCATGTTCATAGCCAGAACATGGAAACAACCTAAATGTCCCTCAGTTGAAGAATGGATAAAGAAACTGTGGTACATTTCCACTATGGAATACTACCATGCTATTAAAGATGTTTTCTTTTTAAAACTACATTTTCTTAACTGGATTGTGTTAGGGATGGAGAGGCAGGCAGATGTAACACACCTGTGCCTCTAGGTGGCAGCACAACCACACAGAGCCCAACACTCTCCTTCAGTTTAGCAGGGCAAATTGGCATCTTTCTATCACAAGTTTCCAAGCTTTACCTGAGAACTGCACACTCTCAAACAAACCTGCTGAGGCCAGCTCCACTTCCCGCATCCCCGACTTCTCGTCATGATTAAACTCCTCCTCTTGGCTGTTCGACTCAGTTTCATTGGAGACTGCCTGAAAAAGATTTATTTTTTTTAATCCCTTGAAGAAACCAAGTCCTTAAAAGTTCTGAAGAACAAAGGGCTATTTCCTTAATAATAATTTCCAAGCCAACAAGGTAGGCTGCCCACAGAAACCGTCTTCTGCTTCCCAGCAGCTCTATGTTGAGTGTCGGCTTTGTCAGGCAGAGATGTTTGTGAACAAGGAGGCACAGGCGTGCTCACTCTCCCCAGCCCTCCTGAGAGCATCCTCCTCACGACTCCCCTCTTCTGCCACCAAATCTTACAAAGCAAAGTTACCACACACTTCTTCCCGAGTCCCTTCAAGTTGGCTCTGGGTCCTATCACCAGCAGAGAGGATTATGTTCTGACCTTTCAAAGATAGTGTACCTCTCATGTGGCTGTCCTGGGGGCAGCTGCCCCTGGCTCCTAACACGATGGATTTCCTGGATGCTCTTAGCCATTTTTTATGGCCATCTCTTCCCTTTCGTTCTGACAGCTGGAAGGGCAGGCCTTCCTTCCCTCCTTCTTCTGCTAAGGCATCTCCTTAACATGGAGAGCATTCACTTGCCACACCATAGTCAAGTCCCCTCTGTCACAGCGGTGCCTCACTGATGTCAGCTGTACGCTTTTATATTTGTAATAGTAAAAGGAAGAAAGAAAGACAGAAAGAAAGGAAGAAAGGAAGAAAGGAAAAAGACGGGCGTGGGTAGCTGAATGAATTACTTAGGACCCTAAAGGGAAGCACTGCACGGCTACTGAAAATAAGATATTGAGCAGGCAGGCTGGGGATATGCCTAGCATTATTCAGGAGGCCCTGCAAACAAACACACAAAACCTGCTGTACAGCAGTAATGCGTGAAAATTATTGCTATTCAATGTGAAGTTAAAACAGTTAAGATATATATGTGTATGTGTCCAAATATGCAAGATTGCATATATACTTATGTACCTATTAGTACATATATTAAAATATACAATGTACACACATTTATATACATATATATACAGATATATACATATTTATGCCATATATATGTGGCATAAAAGCAAAAGAGGACTAAGTAGCAGGCCACTGGAGGTGGGGAGGAGCAGTGGCAGATGGCACAAGAGAGAGCAAATATGAGCAGTGTACAGTGTAAGAATGTCACAACGGAGGCCATTATTTTATGATAACTAAAACAACAAAACTAGAAACACACGACCCCAAGTGGATAGAAAATGTTAACAGTGCTTACTTTTAAAATGTGTTTACATTTGGGGATGATTTTTCCATTTCTTTATATATGCTTTTTTGTTTGTTTGTTTTGTTTTTGTTTTTCGAGACAGGATCTCTCTGTGTAGCCTTGGCTGTCCTGGACTCGCTTTGTAGACCAGGCTGGACTTGAACTCACAGCGATCCACCTGCCTCTGCCTCCTGAGTGCTGGGATTAAAGGCGTGTGCCACCACGCCTGGCTATATGTGCTTTTATGTATTATAAACGCATTACGATCAGAAAACAATTGGTTTCATTTTACATTATCTTTATGGGGAACTGACTCTAGACTTAAGCCTGAAGTTTTCCTCCTCTTATCTTAGTTGCTCAATAAAAATACATGAAAGGTTAAACTAAATGTATCTGGAAAACCTGTGCTAGAGGGAGTCAGTCAATGACTCTGTGGGTTTTTATTTTAGTAGAATTTGTATGTAAAAGACTAAAGTTGAATTTTTAGTGTGTATAAAATATTTTATAAACTTTAAAAGATTTTGAGATAAAAGCTAATATTGGTTTTCAGATAAGGAATTATTAAATATTTCATAAAATACCTCCAAGGAGAAAACCAACTCCCTCAAGTTGTCCTCTGACACCCACAGGCTCACTCTGGCCCTCATACACACATATACATATACATGTGTGTGTGTGTGTGTGTATGCAAAATAAATAAATAAATGTAAAGCTTTTAATAAATAATAATAATAAAAGAATTTTAAGCCCAACCTTTTCAAGCTTCTAAAAGATTTTACAATAGTATCTAGTAGAAAAGTGTGATTTTCTTTTGGAGGGTGGGGTACTGTAAGCTGCTATAATTAGACTGGAGTTTTCTAATGATGGATAATCACATATCAAGTTGCAAAGAGCACAATATCAAGGCAGAGATTCACTTTTATTTCATTTTCAGTACTGAGGACTCAACAGAGCTTCCCATATGCAAGTCAAAGGCTCCACCACTGAGCCTCACTCTGTTCCTAAACCTTTCCTACTATTTAATCCAGGCTCTTGCTAATTTGCCGAGGCCATCTTTGAATTCACTCTGTAGCCAGAAAGATCCTGCAATCCTCCTGCCTCAGCCTCTCTAACAGTTGAGACTTTAGGCTTATGCCTTGAGGCTGGCTTTACAAACCCTAGCCAGGCCAGTTGTCTTGAGTGTCCATAATCTCAGCCACTGCAGACACCGAGGCAGGGTCACAGGTTCGAGCCCTGCCTAAGCCAATTAGTGAGACCCTATTACAAGTGAAAGTAAAAAGGCCTAGGGGTTAGATAAACGGTAGAGTGCTTGCACAGCATTCTCGAGGCTCTGGGTTTGGTCCTGAGTATCACAAAAAACAAAGAAACGTTCTCCAAACCCACTGCCAATAAGAAAAATACACAGAAAACAACCATCATGTTGATATTATTTAATGGATTTTAAAAAAAGATTTATTTATTATTATGTATACAGTGCTCTGCTTGCATGTACTCCTGCAAGCCAGAAGAGGGGGCCAGATCACATTATAGATGGTTATGAGCCACCATGTGGTTGCTGGGAATTGAACTCAGGACCCTAGGAAGAGCAGGCGGTGCTCTTAACCACTGAGTCATCTCTCCAGCCCCTATTTAGTGGATTTTTAATAATTTTAATCAAACCAACAAGTCTGAATTAAATCCCTTCAAGAAATATGATAATGAAAACAACCAAACCAAAGTCTCTTTTATTATATCAAGGTTGTGTGTGTGTGTGTTTGTGTGTGCGCGTGCACACGCACACACACACATGTGCACCCACCTATTTCTAGGAGTCACTAAAGATCAGCCAGTTTAACATTGTAAAGGAATAAGTTAGACTTTATCATGTGAAATTCACTCTGATACAAATAGAAGCATTAATACCTGGTAGTATTTTCTTTTCTGATGCTTTATGATGCTAATATATAAAATACTGGCAGGACTACTGATTCTTAGCTTCCTTCTCCAATTTGATTAAAATCACAGAAAACTATCTAAGGCTGGAAAACAAATCTGCAGGTAAATACGGATGAGCGAGCCCCCTGAGAACACTCACGTGACCGGTTACTAGGACAGAGAGGCCACAAACAGGGCCCGGATTCTAGAGATGAACGAGAAAATGAACGTATTTTATGCAATCCAAGATGCCATCCAGTTCAAGCTGTGTTGTTTTAGGCATTACCACGAAAGAAAACACACTGCTAAATATGACACACGATGGATCGTAGGAGCGGCTTTGATTTGCAGACCTTAAAATACGAAAAGTGTGCCACTCGGACTCCGTGGAATAAGAGCATTCCCGAAGCCTGTTTGACATAAGGCACACAGGACAAGATCTGCCGGCATTAACTACTTTACCCAGGATTATGTAACCAGCACCTCGCGTCTCAGTAATATTTCAGTTAGGCATGACTGACAGACATCTACCTCTGAGGAGTCTCCGATGGCTAAGGTGTTTCTATACAGCCTGCCCTGGGATGATGGTTAAGAACTGACATCCTGGTATTCGGTATGGTTCAATAACGGCCGTACCTCAGTTACCGAGGTCAGTATGTACCACATTTACAGGTGCTGAAGGCAGAGTCCACACGGTTCCTTTTGCAGAGGCTGAAAGTAAGCGACTTGCCAGGGTTGCATGGCCAGTAGGCAGGAGAGGCTGTCATCTGGCCTTAGAGTCACTCTTAACCTTTGGCCTTAGAGTCACTCTTAACCTTTGGCCTTAGAGTCACTCTTAACCTCTGGCCTTAGAGTCACTCTTAACTTTTGGTGGTCTCCCAGTCATTAGAGGTTCTGGTCCATAAGCAGTGACTAGGTACCCAATGCTTTGAGGTTCACTGTAGTAAAAATAATGTAAATGGCCATTTCTATCCCCTTCTTTCCTCTACCTCCCACTATTCAGCAAAAGGTTAGAACTGACTGGCTGGAACTCTTCAGGGCAGGGAGCAGTTTGGTCAGCTCCACTTCCCAGAGCAGCCAAGACCATACTGTCCCCAACCCAGGAAGGCAACCCTGGGTTCAGAGAGGCAAGGGCAGAAAACAAGTGATTTCCTAAAATCAATGCGTTATCTATGTGACTCCTGTTCAAAAGTTTCATTTAAATACATATTGTTCACCCAAATCAAGCTACCATAGCAAATACTCAGGGAAAATTGATAGAGAGAGAGAAAAAAGGAAGGCTGTAACTCAAAATTTAAAACTCGGTATGCACCAAGAAATAGAAAAGGCTAGTTTTGAGCTATTTTTAAAAATGAGCTTTAAAAAAAAATCAGCTTCATAGTGGTAAAGTAACAGGCACCTTACATTTTCGTACAAAGTTTTCTGAGTTCTGCAATACACAAAGACCACCTGTAATCAAGGGCAATTCCCCAAGCTGGTTTAGTTAACTCGAGTCTGGCTTCTCCCTCCTGAAAGCTGGTTACTTCTGTATTGATGGCATCACAACCAAGGAAGTGAGCTCAAAGCTGGCAGTCTGAATGAGTCCTGACACAATCACAGGTCTGCTTCTAAAACACAGCCTTGCTGGCAGATGCGCCTTCTGACGTGGGCTTTCCTGTAGCTACAGCTTGGAAGAGATGTGGTCCTCCCTCCTCCCACTGTAACACTTTCTCAAGGCTGAAAACAAAAACCAGAGGGGTTTGCTTGCAACCAAGCCAGGAGTTGGCTTCCCCTTAACCAACAACTAACTCAGTGCAAACCAACTCTGCTGCCCGGCTCGGCCCAGCTGCCACAGGCTGGAGGTGGCAGATCCCTGGCTTCAGAAACTCATGGTTTAGTCACAAAACTATCTGGTTCCCGGCTGCATCTCTGGACTGCAGCCTTGTCAGCCTGGCAGAGGGCAATGGCAGGTGGACGGCCACCGTAGGGCATGAGGGTAAGGCCCAAGCGCCAGCTCGGGGTTTGACCTCTATGGTTACAATGGTGACATCCATGGACCTTCCTGAGAGACTGTTCTGGGACGATGAGAGATTTTTTTTGGCTCCAGTCTCAAATAACTGGACATAAGCCTGGAAAATCAGTGTATTCGCATCCTGGCACTGTGGTCCAGTGCCACATATGCTATGCCTGTGACTCCCCTTTTCCTTTTAGACCCGTAAGATTCTGTCACCACTGGGAGAAGAGGAAGCAAGACAGGAGGTCAGCGTCACCAGGCCTTAAATACTACATACACGTGTGCATCTGGACCACGCTGTCTATATTATGATTTTCAAACCACTGAAGATGGGCTGGGTTTAATTCACTTCCTCTGAGTCCCTATCTTCTTAAAATTGCTACAAGTTCCTATATAAAAGCATAGGCTAATACTTAATAGATTTTCAAAAGCATTACTCTACCAACCTTAAGATTACTTCTGGCTGGGGAAAATCACTTTCTAAAGAAATGCCTGTTCAAAGAAGTCCTTCACTTGCTTGGTCAGAGTAACTCCTGGATATTTTATATTGCTTGTGGCTAACGTGAAGGGGGTAGATTTCCTAATTCCTTCCTCTGTATGATTGTCATTTGCATATAAGAAAGCTACTTATTTTTTTGAGTTAATTTTGTATCCAGCCAATTTGCTGAACGTGTTTGTCATCTGTAGGAGTTCTCTGGTGGAATTTTGAGGGTCACTTATGTACACCATCATATCATCTGCAAATAGGGAAAATTTGACTTCTTCCTTTCCCATTTGGATCCCCTTGATCTCCGTGTGTTGTCTTATTGCTTTGGCTAGAACTTCAAGAACTATATTGAAGAGATATAGAGATAGTGGGCACCCTTGTCTGATCCCCGATTTTAGAGGAATTTCCTTGAGTATCTCTCCATTTAATTTGATGTTGGCTATTGGCTTGCTGTATATAGCCTTTATTATGTTTAGGAATGTGCCTTGTATCCCCGACCTCTCCAACACTTTAAACATGAATGGATGTTGGATTTTTGTCAAAGCTTTTTCTGCATCTAAGGGGATGATCATGTGGGTTTTTTTCTTTAGTTTGTTTATATGGTGGATTACATTGATGGATTTCCGTATATTAAACCATCCCTGCATGCCTGGAATAAAGCCTACCTGGTCATGATGAATGATATCTTTGATATGTTCTTGTATTTGTTTTGCGAGTATTTTATTGAGTATCTTTGTGTCTATGTTCATAAGGGAACATTCCTTCATTGTTGGTGGGAATACAAACTAGTACAACCACTCTGGAAATCTATCTGACACTTTCTCAGAGAACTAGGAATAGGACTTCCTTAAGATCCAGCTTTTCCACTCCTTGAAATATACCCAGAAGAAGCTCCAGCACACAACAGGGACATATGCTCAAACATGTTCATAGCGGCCTTATTCATAATAGCCAGAACATAGAAACAGCCTAAGTGTTCCTCAGTAGAAGATTGGATAATCTGTGGTACATTTATACTATGGAATACTACTCAGCTATTAAAAACAAGGAATTCCCAAAATTTGTGAACAAATGGATTGAACTAGAAATGATCATAAATGAGTGAGTTAATCCAGAAGCAGAAAGACTCAAATGGTATATACTCACTTATATCTGGACACCAGCCCAAGGGGCATGTCCCATGAAAGTCTTCACTTATCAGGAAAGTGGGACATCCTATTGGGACTTTAGGTGAGATAAACATGGAAGAATGGGGAAGTAGAAGGATCCAGAGGGTCCTAGAAGCCTACAAGAAGAACATTATGACAGTGGATCTGGGCCCCAGGGTCCTGCTCAAACTATGGCACCAACCAAGGACAATACGTGCAGTAAACATCGAACTCCTACCCAGATCTAGCCAATGGACAGGACATTCTCCACAGTTGAGTGGAGAGTAGGCACTGACTTTCACACGAACTCTGGTGCTCCATTTTTGACCATATCCCCTTGATAGGGAGGCCTGGTGGCACTCAGAGGAAGGACAGCAGGCTACCAAGAAGAGACTTGATACCCTATGAGCATATACAGGGGGAGGAGGTCCCCCTCAGTCACAGTCATAGGGAAGGTGAGTAGGGGGAAAGCGGGAGGGAGGGAAGAATGGGAGGATACAAGGGATGGGATAACTAGTGAGATGTAATATGAATGAATTAATAAAAAAATAAAATAAATAAAATAATAAATGCCTGTTGACATTTGACATCCGAATGGAATCTGCAGTTGGTGCGAACTGTAAGGCAAACAGCGCCCACTGAGATGCCTTTGCCCTGCTCTCACCACAAAGCAGAGAGGAGCAAGAAAGATCTGATTGTTCCCCAGGATCAGAAAACAGAAGGAACATGCTGATTTTCTTTTCTTTCTTTTTTTTTTTTTTTCTTCTTTTTTTTTTTTTTGAGGAAGGCCTCAAGTTTTTTTTGAGACAGGGGAAAAACGGACCCATCTCATCACTCAGTTTGAGAAAAGCTCATGGAGTGCTTGAGATACCCAGGGGCTGAGTTGGGCTCAACCCAGAAGAACTGCCACCAACCACCGGGGCTCCAGCATTTGGGATGGGTGGCTGTGTGTGAAAGATCTAGCTGGTCAGCCTTCATGAGATGGAGTAATAGAGGGGGTGACACTGTGTCTGGAGAGTGGAATCTTGGGAGCCCAGGTGGTAGAAGTGAGTCAAGACTGGGGAACACTACAATGGAAACAAAATGAGCCAGAGGAAGAATTAAGAGTGTGGTGATGGAATCTTCTAGAAAGAACTGTTCACATGATTTTTTAGAGGATGATATGAGCAGCTGGAAGGTGGCAGGAATTCATCTCATGTATATAAAACTCACATCTGCTCAAAATGGTAATTTTGATGATATTATGTAAATTCCCCAAATATTTATATCTCTTTGGATTTTGGGTTTCTGGGGGAGAAAATACTACCTTACCTTCCATTTGTTGTATGGTAATATAAAAAAAGAAATAAGGGCGCCCGTGGTCTACAAGTCACCTTGATGTCATGCTAAGTGCTTGGGCAGGCGCTTGGACATATACATTCTACATCTACACATACTAGCATATGTAACAGTAGCCCGTTAACCCACTTCTGTATATACATCGAGGTCACTTAAACATGTCCAGGTGCAGTTTGGCCTAGTGTGTGGATTTTTTGAGGTAATTTAGGAAAGGATTATTTTCAGACCACCAAGCAGAGAAGAGATTCGAATGCAAGTATAACTGACAAAACCCACCACCACCATGGAGAGAACCTGGAGGGAGACTACATTAGTTGTTTCTCTCGTGATAAAAATACACAGTAAAAGCAATGTAGAGGAGGGAGGGTTTCTTTTGGCTCACAGTTCAAAGGGACACAGCCCACCACTGCCGGGGAGTCACGACAGCAGAGCGGGAGGCAGCTGGTCACACTGCTGATGCACAGCCCCCTTTCTCCTTTCGATATCAGCCTGGGATCCCAGGCTATTCAGTGGCGCCATCCACATTCAGAGTGGCCTCCCCACCTCAGCTAACCCAATCTAGACACGCGCGGAGGCTTGTCTCCTGTGCTAGGACCTATCAGGCTGACAGTCAATACTGAGCACGCCTTTCAATAAATAGGCTATGGACAGAGGCTAGGTTAATGCCAGGTTAGGGAGAGTCCTAAATCCCTTCCCCATCCTGAGGTCTCGGAACCGCCATGTGTGCTGCTGCGACAGGATCTTCTAGCTGAAGCTGGAAATTTAAAATTACAAGGTGTCAGGTTTTTATTGGGCTTCTAACAGAGATACAGAAATAAACCCTGAGAGATCTCGCAAATAACAGGGAGGAAGGAGAACAGATCCCTCTGTGTGGAATAGGACAGCACCTAGTCTGCAGCATCACCTGGGGTCCTTTCACTTTAGTATCCCTACTACCCAGAACAGCTGTCTCTTCCCTCCAATTCAATGCAACCCCACATCCGGTCTATACTGCTCCTACCCATCCTCTTCCACCGTACATCCCCCATTCCCCTGGGGTCCTTAGTCTATAACCTAGCAGTTAGTACACATGGCTTGATATACTTTTCTAGTTCATTTACGAAGACTTTTTTTTTTTTAACCTCAGGAAGTTGTCTTCTCTTTTTCTAGTGTAAACACTGGGGGCACACCTCACTCATTCCTGGTCTTGTAGAACAGCCTACCAGGAAGGTCTGGAACGGGATGGTCTAGATAGACACAGCCCAGGTATCACGATAGATCCAAATTCACTTTCAATCATCTATTTATAAAAGAAGAGAATTATGATCCCAATCGCATCCAATGAGGAAGACCAGGTAGGAGAAAACTGAAGGAGGTGACATGTCATCATAAAAAGTACCCGCAGCAGCCCAGCAGGCTGACGTTCCCACCCGGTGGGAACATCACTGCCTCCCTTCGCTGTGGCTCACCTCACAATCCTGAGCCACACTCCTGCCCTTTGCACAGTTCCAACTTGTCCTAAAGCAACTGTGACATTTTACTGGTGGGTGAGGCTACTCCTCTGTAGAGTGTCTCATTTGAGAATGCAGTTTTTGGAAGAAAGGCACTATTTAAAGAGAAAGACACTATTCTTCTGACAGCCCCACACATCTGGGAAAATGAGTCAGAAACAGAAAAGTCAAGTCCAACCCGGTACGAATCCTTGGGAGGCTTGGATGTACAGCATCCTGACTGGAGACAGCCACACCCCTTCACTAGGTCAGTTCATCCTGCTCTTCCAATTGAATATAACAGCTTGCTTTTTTTTTTTTAATGATAGAGAAGGAAGTAAAATAAGGATTAAGATGTCTGAAAAACTGATTCTTCGTTTTTTTTTTTTAAATAAAGCTATTATTTATATATTTTCAAATGAAGTTTCACTCTGTTTCCCTAGCTGACTAGGAACTCACTTTGTGGGTTAGGCTGGCCTCAAACTTGCAACAACGCCCCCGAATACTGTGACACAGGCCTGACCCATATGCCTAACTGTCAGGGGGCGAGCCCTTTCAGAGGTGTCTGGGATAACACGCTTGAGTGGAAAGGTTTAGAATCTTAAGTATCAGGGTCAGTGAAGAGCTTTCTAGTGATGAGGTAAAATTCCACATAGCATGGTTAACAACTTTTCAGACACACACACACACACACACACACACACACACAGTTGGAAAGGGAGGAAGACAGATAGATATAGAGGACAGGCATGTAAACAGACATCCATAGATGATAGTTGATAGATAGATCCATTCAGAAAATAATGGAATACCTCCTGTCAACGTTTAAGAGCATACAGTACTAGAGACCAGAGCATAAATGCCTCCCTCTGTTTGCAGCACTCAAGTTTACTCAACCAGAAATGATCCCTAACTAGGAAAGAATTACACAAGAGAAAGAACCTCCCGGCTTGCCCATGCGTTCGGACCTGTACTCCAAGGCTGCCTAGCATCACTCTGGCTGTGGGGAGAAAGGCCATAAAGTTGCCGTTCCTTTGGAGTTCGCCTTATGGGAACATACAGACTTCTGAAGTAACATAATTTATTACATATCACATAGGCTGCTTCTCTTAAATTAAGTCACTTTAGTAGGTATGTAATCCCTTCAGAATGATGGGAATCCAGAAAATGCTCCCAAGCAGTTTGGGTGGGGAAGCAGAGTCGCACATGTTCCCAGAAAAGCAAGCCCAGCCCCACAGTGCCTAACTATCAGGGGGTTTCTAGTTTAAGGGTAAAAACAGAAGCGAATGTTTATCTCACTAGGTAAGATCTTCCCTCCTAGTGCAGAACTCAATATTCCCACCCTGCCGCTTTGTGAGGCAGCCCTTCCCCCCGCCCCCACCCTTTTACAGGAACCGGAAGTAGAATTACAGTCCAGAGGTAGAACTGAGCATGCGCCCGGGTTACAAAACTGATGAAGAAATGACTCTGGTCTTTTCCCTCATCTCAGTCTCTTCACAGATCATGGGGAGCCGTGGGAAGAATGGTGACCTATCAACGGCTCTGGGAAGAACGTATTCTCCAAAAGACAAGTTGCTGAGTAAGGACAGGAACTTCCAGTCTGGCACGTGGGTTTGGTGAGCGGGCAGCTCACGCTCAGTAAAGGAAACGGGAAGCAGGTTTACCTCCAGACCAAATCTTTGAGGACATGAAGTGGAAACCTCAACAATTTCTCCATCCTTGTACTATAACCCAAACCCAAATGCTAGAAATGAGTGCAGGAGGGTGCCGGTTGCTAGTGAGGGCAGCATGTGCCCCCAAGCCCAGGCTCTACCTTTGTAGGTGACGGTTGCTAGTGAGGGCAGCATGTGCCCCCAAGCCCAGGCTGTACCTTTGTAGGTGACAGCTTGGTTGGATAAGCAAAACTAGTGTGAGCCTTTCTGGTGAGAGATCTGTGAAAGTGTAATTCTCCTGATGACACGACATACTGCAAGGTGGCGAATCTCACACCATTTTGAGTTCTCACGTCCAGTGTTCTTAAATTACCTTATCATTTTTGGCTTACTCACAGAAGGCTGGCCCACTGCCTTAAAAGAGTTTTAATTTAAAAGTTTAAGCTAATAAAAAGCAATCATATTTTAATAAATTCTTGTTTTGTAACTAATAAAACTATATATATATATGTACATAGGTAGGTAGATATAAGATAGAAAATAGATATAAATAGATAGATAGATAGATAGACGATAGATACGTATTATCAAAGATAAAAAGTCAGGTTCTGACAGTACCACTTATCTTATTTTTGAGACAGGGTCTTACTATGGAGCTCAGGTTGATCTTAAACTTAGCACCCTCCTGTCTCACCTTTTTAAGTGCTGGTATTACAGGTGTGTACCGCCACATCCAGCCTGGCACCAGATTTTTTCAAATTATATTAACTAGTCTAATGCTGTCTTTAGCAAGTAAGAGAAAAAGGATGATTTAAAGATATTTGTTTTTTCTATAATGAGAGACCAATAATATGAAGAAAATTAATTTATTATTCTTAAATTATATTATCTTTAATTATAGTCTATTGTTATGGACTTTGTTGTGTCTCCTTAGGGCCTTCTAATATGATCTTATCTGGACATGGGGTTATTTCAGGTGAACTTAGGTAAGGTTAGTGGAGTAGGCATCCAGCGTACTGACAGCCATATACACAGGAAACCTGGGCACAGACACATGCATTAGGGAGGAGCACTGGAGAGAAGATGGCAGAGGTTGGGGTGACATGTCTATCTGCCTTGGGCAGTCAGGACTGCCACTGCCCACAGAAGGGGATAAACTCCGCTAACACCTGGGTTTTGGACTTTTATCCCCTAGGATAAGACAATGTCTGTTGTTGAAGCCTTGTCGTTCACAGTACTTGAGGATGCTATGTATCCTAGCCAACTTAGATATTCAAGGAGAAAGAAACAAACACAGCCATGGCCTACTTATTCTAGAGACCCATTCACACGACAGAATTATCCCAAGGGACAAGGCTGCTTCTTACTGTCAGCTCCTGTGCAGTGGAATTGGGCTTCTTGATGTTGATCTCAACGCTGTTGCTGCCTTGCTTCACTTTCACAGAAGAGCCGTGAACTGTGGCCATGCCTTCGAACACCTGGGACTTGGTGAAGGGCAGGCCAGACGCCACCATGGGTCCCTCTTTTTCCTTTTCCTCCTCGTCTCCATGGGCCGTTTCTCCATTCATGCTGACTTTCCCATCTACCTTTAAAAGCCAGGGCGAACAAGAAGATGCTAGTCCAGAACCAAAGAGGAGAAGATAACCCAACACATATCCCGAGTTGCCTTAACGAATTCCCAGGGCATAGCCCTATCCCAAAAGGGAATCAGGTCTCTCTAGTGCCTAGGTACTATTTGGTTACCACAACGTATTTGGGTTAAGTTGTTACAGCAATTCAACAACTTGAATTTTATTTTTTTCTTGTTAACATATAAATGAGGTGGGATTTCCTCTGATCAGGAACATTTTAAAGGTTATCTTGTGGTGGAGGATGGGGTGGTTTCTGTAAAGCTATCATGGAGAGCAAGGATTTGAATGCTATGGAATATTACAATAGATTCTCATTTAATTCTCATTAAAATTTCTATTTAATTTTATAATTCTATTTTTTATCATAGGGGAAAAAGTCTATGCTCATTAAAAAAAACTTTTTTTTCTTTATATTCCATATTTAGAGGAGCCAGCAAGAGCAAGGAGAGGATGGGCCCACCTGGGCTAAGGAAAGGCAAACAGAACCCTCCTTCCTGATGTTTGAGGCTGATTATCTGTGGTGAGATGACCTAAGATCTGATGCTGACTCTACCACTGAGCACCTGTGCACCCTTACAAGTTTCTGACTCTGTGTGCGAAAACGCAACTGTAAATATAGCCTGTTCTCCTCCATAGTGGGGTGGTGGGGTTGCACGACCAAAGCTTAGGACTTGCAGCAACAGCTCACGCACTACTGACCATTCTTAGCAGGCGTGCTAAAATCTTTTGGAAGCAACAACAGAAGGCTGGGTATATATATATATGTGTGTGTGTGTGTGTGTGTGTGTGTGTGCGCGCGCGCGCGCACCTGTGCACACTGCATACAAGTCTTCAACTATTGAATCTCAGGAAGAATTCATTTATTCACTTTTGCTGAATGCCTACTGCGTCCTGGGTGTCTATGCCAGGCGCTTAGGATGGAACCATGAAGAATAAAGATACAGTTTCGACCTTGTAAGGGACAAACATTTTAATTCCATTTGGATGAAGGTACAGATATATTTGGATACTTAGATTTATTTAAACATAAGTCAGAAGGTAGGATTGGGGTCTCTGAAGTCCAAGAAGGACGTCCACTCCACCCACTGCTTAGTTGAGTTGTGCAAACTTTTCGACAGTCCTAATGGCGGCAACTCCTAGTGATGAACTCCACTTTGTCATCTGTCACAAAACTCACAAAGTGTGCAAGGACAATATGAACTGATCACTCTTTAGAGTTGAAGATACAGGCCAAATGCCCCCCCCTCATATCAGAGGGTGCTGGGATATGACCAAGTGAAAATGTGGTTGCCAAAGGGTTTTTGGTTCTCAAAAATGATCCCATGACTCTGCAGTAATAAAGCCCAGGTTTTTTTGCTCAAGAAAACCCAGATGCTATCATGTGTTTCGTGGGTTATTCTTCCCAACTGTAGCAACTCTTTGGATATTGTGTCTATTTCTTCCTGTAAGATATAGCTTAAACTATAGGCAAATACAATTTGAGTTTGCGATGTACCCGCCATGACTACAGATATGGAGTATTGCTAATTAGGAATTGTTTACACTACTCTAAGAGAAACCATTCTATCAAACCAGGAAACTGATGACTTGTCAATTACAGTGAGTCTACTAAGAGCAACGACAGAACTGAGAGCAACACCCAACCCTTAGGTATCTATCTGCAAACAAAATCTCCAGAAACAAGTGTAGTACTGTCAACGTTAGATGTGTTTGGCTTTTGTTTGACAAAAGGCTTCTTTCCACAAACTACCCAGAGTTCGGTTTCCATTTTCCTCTCAAAGAACTCATCCTACCTTAAAAGTCTTCAGAACCTCTTGAGAGTTTCTGGGCTGGGAGTAAGGCTTGGGTGTCAGCATAGGCACTGCATTGGGAGTGATGGTTTTGCTTGGAGACCCACTGCCTGCTGCTACGCTGGTCTCTGGGACACCGGTACGAGCAATGGTGGTTTCCACCGTGGCAGTGAACTTGGGTGGAGGCAGTGACTGCTGCCGCAAGTACTTCATGGGGCTGGGGTCATTTGGGAAGGAGGATAAGTTTGGCTCTGTTGAATGGCTTCTTTCCAGAATTTTTGGCATCTCCAAGCGTTCAAGCACGGCCTCACTGATGGTGAACCTCTCGATGTACTGCTGGAGGATGCCCTCTGCCTCCTCCTGCGACCGCGCATTCTTATAAGCCTCGTGCAGCTCCCTCTCTCTCCGCTCTCTGCAGGATGGGGCGCGAGAAGAAGAGAAATAAACAGCTAAAAAAAATTGCAAATAGAATAAAGCAAACTGTAAGCAGTAGCGTCGGAGCTTTGTTGACGGCATGGCTTAGAAACAGCATGCCTAGATACTCCTGCGCGCTAACAACAGAGACACCCACTTCTCTTGAACAATCTCTCTGTAAGTTTTGATGCTTTTCCTTCGTTCACTTGCGCCGTCTTCCCCAGACATCAACTTCTCCATTTTTTTCCTTTCTTCCTCTTTCTTGATTAAGTCCTGAGAAGCACTTCTTCTACGGCTCTTCCAGCGAGCCAGGTCCTGTGGGGGAGAGAGACAGACACACCAGGTTCTTTCTCAGCCCACACAGATGCCCCCTTCTGTGTGACTCATGGATCTGTGAGCGCTAAGGCACTATGCCGGGCCACTTCCATGCAATCCTATGAAGGTCTGGTTGGAACAAGGGTGCCAACAGGCAGGGAAAGAAACAGATAGTGTGCACACTACCCTTAGCAGGGCAGCAATTTATTGAAACACTGTGACCTGACATATGCAATCACAGTTCCCGGTGTTTGGGGAAACTGAGAGAACCGTCTTACAAGGTAATCATAGAAAACTTCATTTTTTTTGCCTATTTCCGACTCTGCATTGGAAAGAGATATTTGGCAACATGGTGGGAATTCATGTACAGTTTTCTCTTGGATGGGAGGAAAGGCAGGAAAAAAATGTGGCATATTGTCATTTACACTGTACCGACTTTGGAGTAATTAACTTTTTGACTAGTGGTGGTGGAGTGACATTTGCAACACTGGCCTCCTTGCTCTGTGTGAACTGAACAAAACGATCCTCTCTGTCTGTTAACCCCAAGCCCTCCCTGCTTTAGCTCTCTGTACTCAGCACACACCTTCAAGCTGTCACCTGCCTCGCCTCTGGCACCCTTCCTTTCCGGTTTGAGTCTTGCCCCTCTGCTCACTAGCTATGGAACTTCGGGTAGTGAGTTGGCTGGGCCAGGACTCATCTGTGGACGCTGGGAGATAGCCATGGCTGGCACACCGCTGTTTCTGAACAGATTGAATGAATTACCCAGAGCAAAGCATTTAGGACTGTGCCTGCTACTGGTACAATTAACGCTGACAGCTGCAGTCATCATCCTCAGCTATCAGTCTTAAACCCAGAATATTAAAAGACAGCACACCCCAGCTCTGCTCCCAGTCTAGTCGCCTGCCTCCCATCCTTTTTATTTGTGACCATGCTTTTGGTCCAGAGTACCTACTGATACACACTAGTGCCAGTCTCTCCTCTCTCCACGTCCCTACAGACTTCTCCTTTAATCTTCCCACCAGTGAGGTCTCAGGCGCTCCTCCCCAGCATGGCTTTGAAGTCCAAGTCTACCCTCCCAGCCTTGCTGGTCAGGCTGAGTTCCTCCCCACTGCCCCTGCGGCCTTGGCCAGGACTCACATCTTGCCATTTGTCGTCCTCTTCCCTCAGCTGGCTATTTATCAGCTGCAGCTGCTCCTGGCGGGCCCTGCTGTGCGGCAGCACCGCTGCTGCCTCCTCTTCACACCGCATGTCAAACATGCTTGTGCTCCTGATGCGGAGAGAGCAAAAACAAAAGCAGGCAGATAAGCGTCAGGGCGGCGGGCTCCGTTCACCACTGAGCGCGGAGGCCTGGGGGCGCTACCAGGCTGAGAGCAGCAGGCCCCTTCGCTCTGCAGCGAGAGTGAACGCCAGCAGCACAGCCCAGAGGGGATGTCTTTGTCTTCAGTGATGGCCCCTAGTAGGGGAGCTTTCTAGAAAGGTGCTCCAAAAAGGGGACTAGGAGAAAGTCTCTGAAGGCCTGCACTCCTCTCATTAGAAGGAATATAATTTAGGGAGAATTTGTGTGTGTGTGTGTGTGTGTGTGTGTGTGTGTGTGTGTGTGTGTGTGTGTAATGGGCATGTTCCATTGCAGTGGAACAACATTTGGTGGTGAAAAGAGGCCTGATTTGCAGGGACTATTTTTTCACTTTCAAAATAAAATGTCACAGGACCTCAATGTTAAGACAGCATCTCTGCATATTTAAATTAGTGCTGTGTGTGTTATGGCTATTTACTTTTCTTTTTATACAGTTACATAATTAATAATATATCTTGGAATCAAGAAAAGAGGCATTTTGTAATAAGAGGACGGGATAAATATATAAATCAGGGTACACTTTGCACACTAATGTGTTCACAATTATTTTGGCTTTTTTTGGTGTGTGTGTGTGTGTGTGTGTGTGTGTGTGTGTGTGTGTGTAGAAATCTGAATTTATTTTCTGGTTTGAAAAGGGAAAGGGCGGGCAACAAGAAAAGCAAACCTTTTGGCTGTGCCTGCAGTTGGTAAATTCTGTAGGAACTCATTAAAGACACAGAGCCTTTTCTGCAATGCTCACACACAGACCTGTCAAGAGCAAGCACTGAAGCCAGCAGGGGTAACACAGAAGTAGAGACCAAAGCAAAGCTTCCCCATGCCCCCTCACCCCTTAGAAAAAAGACTAGCTCTGAGACCAAAGGGGCCACAGGGATCACATATTCACAAAGTTAAGTGATGGAGAAGCCTTCCAGGGCCCCTGGGTTTAGAAGATGGTGAGAGTACGTTTTTGAAGCCAGCTTAGCGTCTAGTTTTTGTTTGTGTTTTTGTTTGTTTTTAAGCCATGTGCTTGGAAACCAGCTGATTCCAGACACCACCCCTTTTGAGCGGCTGGGCGCCCTGCCCCTCTCTCCAGGTGCTGGGCATTTACCATCTAATCTGAGACCTAAAACTCAAGACCATCCTTTCTCCAGAGGAAGATTTGTTTATTTGTTTATTTTAATCTGAGCTTTCTGTTAACACAGGGGTGACAACACAGTGGGAAGTTGCTGTTGCCTACTTGGCTGGTAGTGTTGGTTTCCACAGCTGTGCGTAACCGTCCTCCTTCAAGGGGAAAAGGGCTGTGATCTTTCCATACATTTTACAGTACTTATTTTAAAAGGTTTGGGGATTTACACGGTTAATAGAAAAGTGTACCCTGCCCCCTTTTCTTCCCATATGAGTAGGTGTTCTCAAAATACACATGTACTTTCTTTTTCTATAGCTAAAGGGGCAGGGGACCTTACCTTTAAAATATGTAACCCAGCCTGTTACATTTAAGAGAAATTCTAATTTCTTTAAGGCCTAAAGATGCATAAGGATACTCTGAGCTGAGTATCTCACACACCAAGAGGTCAACAAGTTGTGGAAAAGAGGCCCTTGACTTTGCCGACCGTGAGTTCTAAAGGGTGGAATGCGGGGCGGGGCACAATAGATGGATCTAGAACAGCGGCTTCTGTGAGGTGAGGAGGAAGTAGCTGGCTTCCCCGAGGTGTGCATTGAGGGCACACGAGAGGCCGCACAGATGCCTCTTCTGCCTTGACTTACCACCTCTGTCCCCATTGTGAGGCTCTGACCTACCCCAGCCAAAATGTGGCCAAAGGCCAGGTGACTAAGAGACACTTGTTTGCTTAGCTATCCCCAGAAGTGCTATCCATTCACTAACAAGGTTTTTTTTGTGTTGTTTAAAAAATATCAACAACTTGCCATACAAGAGAGAAAAAAATAAAAAGGAGAGGGAGCAAGAGGAGCAAGAGGAAAAAGAGGAGGAAGAGGAAAAGGAAGAGGAAGAGGAGGGAAAAAAGAAGAATGAGAAAAAGAAACCGCAAAACTATGACATTTTAATCATTTCTATTAAAAAGGGTAGAGGGCTGAAAAAGTTGAGAATCGACACTAAAAAACAGAAATTGGGCCAAGTCGCCCTTTAGAAAATGTTCCTCAGAGGTTGAGCTTCCTCCTGAAGAAGTGTGGGTCTGGGTATGGGAAAGGGCAGAGCTGGGGTGTGGTGTTCTGGGGGAACCCAGCTGAGTTGTACTCCACGCCTGCCCTCAGTGCGGATGCTCGTAACACTGACGGGACGTGTACTCCACGCCTGCCCTCAGTGCGGATGCTCGTAACACTGACGGGACGTGTACTCCACGCCTGCCCTTAGTGCGGATGCTCATGTTCTGGGCTGTCAGAGTACAAGTGAGAGCATGAGAGAGATTCCTGACTGGCCAGAGGGTGGAGATTTTACTCTTTCTATGATAGGTCTACCCTGACTCATATTTTATCAGGACACTTTGTCTTTTAATTGGGCTATATCTTAAAGAATGTGTCAACTAGTAAGTGTAGCTTATGCCTGTAGTTGCCTTTAAAGATTTTGTAAAACAGACAGAGGAAAGAAACTAAAAAACAGTACCTTTCCCCCACCCCCCTTTTCAAAAAAAGTGTCATCTTGTGAATTTATTCTCCACATGACTTCACGTCAACAGTGTCTGCTCTAGGCAGTGAATTTTGCACTTTCCTATAATCTCAAATAAAACCTCTGGACAAGAAGTTCCTTGGCCTCTCCTTGCTCCACAGGAACAGTTTCACATAAAGACTGGGGAAGGGACCCCTGAGCCCAGTCCCCTTTTAAACAGCCTCTGACTTTTCCTGTGGCTGAGGTTTCAGAGGCAAGTATAGGCAAGATCTAAGAACCTGCTCTTTCTTTTCACCCTTTAGGCTTTCCCCAACATCTACTTCGGGCAAACTGCGCTACATCTGTCAGCGAGGAGGCGCCTCAGCCAGGAGTAAATCCACTCTGTCACAATGTTGCCACTCACTGGATCAGAACAGGAGTTTGCCTGCCAATCTCACATCTTCCTCCTGTCAGGGATGTGAGATATTGCCACTGTGGGGTTTAAGAGTAATAACTAGGACTCGGTTTTACAGTTTAGCTTCGTGAGGTCTGTCAGGCATGGGCTGAATTGCATCTTGGGGGCATGGAGGGTTCTGTTTCCAAGAAAATAAACTAAATAGTTCTAGACTGCCCGTCAGAACACGGGGATGGAATACGACTTCTTAGAGCTAAGAGGCTAACCTAGGTTGACATCCTCGATGCAAACATGAGAAAAGCCCAAACTGAAAACAGGTTTTTAAAACTCCTTCTCTGCTTAAATACCATTACTGTTGTCATCAGTAGAAATGACACCTGTGGGGTGAGCTCCACTCTGTGATGCGGGACTTGGCTCAGGTGCACAGGCAGCATGCACTCCTCCTGTGATGGCCTAGTCTCTGTCAGGCCACCCAAAGCTTTTGTGCAACTTATGTTGGAAAGGAATATTAAATCCTTTTCCGTAGAAGACCAATTACTCAGACCCCGTTAGAGTATTACCAGAAAAACCTTCAGCCTTGTACATCAAGTGCAGAATTAGTTGCTCAGAGGAAAGCCAATTTTGGAAAAGATGGGGCGGTGAAGATTCTTCTCAAAACTGTTGTGTGAGGTGCTGAGTGGAGGAGAGACCTCTGTGTGGGAGGAAAAGCAAGCAATGGGAGAGGAGCCCAGGCCCTGTTTTATACCTTTGGCCCCTTTCTATGCCACGGAACTTGAACAAACCCATAATGTTTGGCTCTTTAGCATTCCGCAGTTGATATGACCCCAACCTGTTAGGAACTTGGGCTCCGGGATCTCTAATTAGTGGTTTAGGTTTTATTTTCTTAATTTTGGGGGAAAAAAACACCACATGACTGTAGGAATGACTACTTCATTGTTTACCCTAAACCCCAGTGCATTAGGAGTTAAGTTGCAAAACTCACAACACTCTTTTCCTAATCCCGTAGTTCAGAAGGGGCGGTTGATGTCCAAACCCTAAGAGCAGCTTGCGCATGCCTAGCTGTAAGAAGCGAGCAGCGCATGCCCAGCTGTGAGACATGCGCAGCAAAGCTGAAGCATCTCAGCTAAACACTGGCTCGGTGCTTAAGCTGCTTTCCTATTCATTCTCCTGTGCAGAACAAGTGTCTTGCCTGTGGCCCCACGTGCTCTGCTGTGGACCAGGCTCACCGCGCAGCTCGCTGCGGCATCCGCTGCATGCCAATTAGTTGTAAGTACTGGAAGCATGCAGTTTAGGCTAGTGATTAATGTAATCCTACGAACGCGACGCCACTTACTCTGCGTCATCTGACACAGGAGTTCTTGGACCGTATCTACAAGATCAAATAAAAAAATTAGAGTCAGGGCTGGCAAGAGAGTGGACGCAGTGACCAACCTAGAAAAGCAAAATGGAGCGACGGCGACGGCGGGGGCGGGGGGGCGTCAATTCTTGTGTACCAACCCTTTTTGCTGGTCACACTGAAAGAGAAACGTCATTACACAATTGGCAACATTCATTAGCAAAAAACTAAAGCCTTGGTAGTTCTAAAGGGTATGAAGGATTGCATTTAAACCCAGAAGAGAAATCAAATAAACCCATGCTGCCCACAAAGGAAACTGTTCAACGTAAACACAGAGGCCTAAGTGTGGCCCACGGTGTTTGGAAAAGGCAGTTTAAAGCACAAATACAACTGTTATTCACACACAGCTAAGCTACTCACGCCTCTGTGTGGGTGGTAATGGGTCATGGACATGCAATAGACATGCACCGATAAGTTAATGCGTCTGCACAGAAGACATCAAAGGCTATTTCTACAGTTTTCTGAGAGCAAACCAGAACTTCAGCCAGAGTACCAATCAGTTCCTTCCGCCTGCGTTTGACAGAAACCACAATTCCTAGAAAACGGGTAGTCAAAATCAAAACCAGACTCAGAGGCTGTCCCACAGCTGGAAAAGCCGAAGTTTTTTCCCCCTGGTCTTTTCTCTTCTTCTGATAATTTGGGTTTACAAAGCTGCATCCTCCGTGATATGGCTATGTTAGACCTCAGTGTATTCACACAGTGGAGAGGATTTGAAGGTAAGGATCGCACCATATCACACGGAAGCACACAGCTGAACGGATGGTTCCCGTGAGGGGGCACCCCTTCAGCAAGGGTGAGGATTTAAAGGCACCATCCTTTTCTGCCCCGAGAGGGTGCTCACTTCTGCGCTCTGAATGCGGATAAAGAACTGATGTTGTAAGGAGAACCTGTCCTGCTTCTAGATTCCCAGAAACCACACCTTGTCAGCAAAACAGTATCCTATCCGGCGATTTCTGAATGTTTCTTCCTATACTTTTAGAGAAATTACCCCACAATGCATGAACACATACACACAGACACACACTCCTTTCTTCGACTTTTTATCATTCTAGAACATACCACACTTACTGATAATTATTATTTTATGCACAGGGAAAGCAACCATTATATAGGTTACCCCCCGCCCCCCATCTCTGTGGTGATGGCCACCGCCAGCGAAGGAAAGGGTTTGGGAGGCTCCGCCTCTGCTGATGGAAGACTTCCGTTCTCTGCTTCAGGTGGGGCACTTCCAGAATATTCTCAGTGCGACTCAAATGCCACAACTGTGAAGCAAATGACCACCAGGAGAGAAGGCATAAACAGTGCCAGTTCTGAAGCCTGGTGCCTGGGTTTTAGTCAATAAAAAGGCCTGACAAATACACATACTCAGATGTGGTGCTTGCTAACCTACCTCTGAAGGAGACGCTATTCTTGACGGATGAATAACGGGGACATAGTTTAGTGACGGTTGTGTTGTTTGGGGCCTCTGTTTGGATACCTACTTAGTGTTTTATTGAAGCACCACCCAATGGGGACAGTGAGCTGAAGTGCACACACAGTCCTGCCCTAGCTAACATGCTTCGGCAGTGCTGGCGTCAGGGTGTGTCTGATTTTAAACTGTTTCCTCACAGAAAGATCAACAGCACTCAAGGACATTGACGCTGGTAACAGACTCTGACAAAATTCCAAGTCTCATCATGCGAGCCGTTTCCTGATTGCCCTCAGCAGTGGCCACAGGAGGCCCTGGGAGGCGTTTGGGGATACTGGGAAGGACAGCAGTCTCTGAAGATCACCTTTTCTAGGTCTCATGGATGTAAGGAGGTCCCTCCTGGGCTGACTTGCTACTTTTAAAAGAACACAAGTGATAACTAAAGAGGCTTCAAGGAGCATTTTTAGTTATCAAATCCCTCTCTCTCTCTCTCTCTCTCTCTCTCTCTCTCTCTCTCTCTCTCTCTCTCCCCCCCCCCCCCCCACACACACACACAGATTCTCAAATGCAAAGTGGAAGAGCCAGTAGGCTGAAGGGTATGGAGTTAACAACTATGACAGTCACAGAATGAGCAACCTACAGAAAAGTCACCTGACAGAGCCCCAATCTAAGGGCAGAGGAATTTAGCTGGGTAACAGAAACAAGCCGTATACGGACTGATTATGCTCGTACAACTTTGAGCACTGACAGAGCATCTTGGAATCCACATCGTCCAGCAGTAGACTGTAGTGAGAATTTTGGTTAAAAAACAAACAAACAAACAGACAAAAAAACCAGAGAGATGGCTCAGTGGTTAAGAGCACTGCCTGCTCTTCCAAAGGACCTGGGTTCAATTCCCAGGAACCACATGGCAGCTCACAACTGTCTGTTACTTCAAGATCTGACACCCTCACACCAACACACATAAATTAAAATTAAATAAAATATTTTTTAAAAACCCAGTTATATCATGTTTTTATTTTAATACCAGGTGAGGGATAGGGGGCTGTTTCAGATTGTCCACAGAGGTAACTAGGATTTGCCCTGCCCTGGTAGGGGCATGATCCTGCCTGCTAAAGATAGTTTATGTTTGGAATTCTGGGGACTCTAGAGAGGGAATAAAAATGTGGGAGCCTTGAGAGAGGCAGCAGCCACTGCTGCCCCTGCAGCTGCTAGTCTTTGCTGCTGCTTTTTCTGCTTGCTGGATTGCTGGTTGTTATTTGGTGATATCCTGCTGACCAGGAACTCGATGCCCCTAATCAGCAGGATAGTCTAAAGAGATCTACTCCCTCTTTCCCTTCTGTCCTTCTTTCTCTCCCGCCTAGTATTGGGGAGTTTGGAATGAATAGGGGTGGTATGGTGAGGTAGGAAAAAGAACCCAATAAAATAGCCAAAAGGCCTGGCCACAGTGGATCGCTATACACTGAACTAATTTAAAATGAGAGTAGAAATGGCTTTACCATTCATCTAGGATGAACACATAGCCTTGTGTTTTGCACACAGCAATTACTCAGTAAACATCTGTTAAAAGGAAACACAAATTCTCAAGAGTGTGTGCTGGCTCAATCAGGAAACATGCCATGGGCTGGGAGATGCCTCAGCAGGTCAAGGGCCGTGCCACCAAGCCTGATGACCTGAAATTTCTGTAACTCACATGGTAGAAGGAAAGATCCAACTCCTACAGGGTGCTCTTTGACATTTACTGCATGTGGGCATGCTCCCGCCTCGCTCCCTGCCCTCTCCTTCTCTCTCCCCCTCACACACCCCTGAAAATTTAAAAAAGAAGTATGCCATAAAGTTAATAGCTCTCTCCACTTACACTAACTATTCACCCTAGTACAAACCACAAATGAGTGGCAGGTAGAAAGTGGTAGGACTCCAACCAGGTTTCCCTGGCTCCTCTTATGACTTGGGTAGGCACTGCCGTGAAGGGGGAAAGTGGTTCTCCACTCAGAGCTAAGCTGAAAGTCTTGGTGGTTTAAATCTGGGCTGTGTCCTGAAGTTTGGGTTTTCCAACTGCAATAGAAATTAGTACTCTCAAAGGTCGTGTGTGAGAAAACAGGAATCCACCCAGAATGCATGGAGCGTGCAAGCCCACAGGCCCCGCCTCCTCCTTTCCGTCCTTTCGTTCTGGTTTGCTCTACAGCAGCCCACGGGTCCAGAGCGTCAGGTTGGGGCACCTGGAAGGGGAGTTGACAGTGGAGGACACAGCTGACCACCCAGTCCCTTTGTCCTTAACCAGCCTCAGCCTGCGAACCATGTGGGATTCAAGCGATTAACTTTGCTCCTTGTCCTGTTTCTCATTCATGAAATAAGAAAACATCCACTCAACCTACCTGTGACTTCTCCAGGTGAGCCAGAGAGGGACCAGCCACATGCTGGCGAGGACAGAGCATACTCCACATCTATGGTGTAAAGCATGGCTTTTGTCCCCGATCCCTGGGTATCACGGTGATAAGACTCTACTACTGTTATTATCCAGAATGATAGAAACCATCAAATGCACAAAGATAAAGATGGTGAGGGTACTGATTTTTTTTTTTAATTTGGATTAATTTACCATTCTTCCTGGGCCCCACTGCATCCTTGACCCAGTTCCATCAAAGGCTTTTGAGAAGCAGGAAAAAGCCAGTATTTTTAGTTCTATGGGCAAAGTATTTCTCTCTCGTCACCCAGCACTGGGTAGGTAGACTACACTTAAAAGATATATATCCTTAAATGGCAACCGCAGCTTCCACACATAGGACCACAACACTCCAGGATCTTAAGTCAGAAAGTGGAATAGAAACCGTGCCACCAGATGGCAGTGAGGTTGGCTAATGCTGAAAACACCACACGTTTTATAAACATCATTGCGTGTCTTCTTCGGCCTGAAATCCATAAAACCAAGTAGGTTAGAAAGA
Organism: Acomys minous; assembly: GCF_964271855.1. Lineage (NCBI taxonomy): Eukaryota > Metazoa > Chordata > Mammalia > Rodentia > Muridae > Acomys > Acomys minous. Next base: position 5,185,056 of record NC_140491.1, read on the forward strand.
AGTCTGACTCCTTTGCCGAAGGCTCCTCTGTGATCCAGGGAGAAGCAACAGTCTTTCATTTGTTCTTCCCACGGGGAGAAGATCAGGAAGAATGGCTAATGGGTGAACTCACTATTGAACGACTCTTTTCATACCTGCTCGCATGCAGAGGAGAGAAGCGCTCTGTATCGATGGGGCCTCTGCCAATCATTCCATTGCTTCTAGCAGAAGCAGGTAAGTGGCTTTGATTCACCATGGTGCATTAGTCAAACACTCAAAGCATGTGCCAAGGCCCCCGTGGGGAACTGAAGTCACAGGCCACCGCATAACCTGACCTCTGATCATTCCCAGGTATACCCTTGGCAGACTCCTATACTTCCGGCTGCTGTGCTAACGGAACTGACTTGGATCTGGAATGTCTAGGGAGCATCCCAGGTCTCCTAGTCATACTATCTTTTCATCAATCAGCCATCTTGCTCTGGCCTCTTAGTCCACAGCTGCTACAGGAAGGAGTTGTTTTCTTCTCCAACTTTACTTCTGTTGCCAAAGGCTCCCACTCAGAGGCCAGAGGACATGCTCTAGGGCAACATTTGGTCCAACCAGTTAAAGACCATTTACTGCTAAAGGAATTCAGTTGGTGTCACTCACTGGCACTAATCAAGGCAGACGGGTATGGCATGTGCAGCTGCGTAGGAAATCCCCCTTTTAATTTCTTGAGTTCTCTGTCACGCAGCTGGTACTTGGAAATGGCTCCCATTCTGTTTCTCACATTTGCTGAGGAGGGAACTGGGTCAGTTCCCGTTCGCATGCAAAGGCTACAATCTCCATCCAGAGTGGGGTCCCGAAGCACAAAACTCCGCTCCTATGAGGCACACATCCCTTTGAGGGACTTTACTAGCCCTGATTTGGTCACCAAGAGCACAAGGGGATGCTGGGCTCTTAAAGGCACACACCAGCCACACACAGCAGAGGCAGCAGCACAACACATAATGCAGGCAGGAGGCTCACAGAGGTCTGCTGGGTTCCTCTGGTCGTCTCACTCTCGGCAGCATCTTGGGCTCTTTTTGAGTAATGTCATCATTTTGTTCTCTGCCATCCTGTGGCAGCTGTGTGGGTGTAACTAGAGCCAGAGAGGACAGCTTTGTTATGGGGGAAAACTTTTTCACCAAAAGCCTGCTTGCCTCTTAGGCATCGCCTCCTGGGAGGGCAGCACATGCCTCACCTGCCTCTGCCTTTGGGTTGTCACTCTGAATGCAGACCTGCTCCTCCCGAGACTCCAGCTCTGGTGCCAGCCGTGGTGCCTTTTTGAGATAGTTGTCTGTTATAGAATGCTCTATCCTAATGTCAGTCACATAGCAAGGATGGCAGGAGGCAAGAGGGAGAGGGTTAGGAAAGGAAACTGAAAGACGAAGAGAGATCCTCAGCTGTCACTCATGGGCCACTTAGGATGGGAGGGTGTGAATTCTCCAAAGGCCTGAAACACACCGAGGGGGGGCCTGCTGTGACCTAGTCACTGCAGACTGAGCGACAGCCCATGTGCACTAAAGGACTCAAGGCTGCATTTCTCCTTATGAGGGTCCTGTCTCATCCTTCTCTCAGACACGGAAGCCCTGAAGCGACATCATGTGTTCCTAGCACATTGTATGCACATCATTTTCCTCCTTTTCGGTATCGACCAGTCTGGAGCTCAAGAGACTGCCCTAGACGTCACAGACCACCTCCCACCTTCTTTGGATCTCAAGGACAAAGTACTGGGAGGAACGCCATGTTTTCTTTCCCCATGAAGAACGTTATAATGGCTCCTACCAGCAGGTGGGATGGAATTGCTAAGACAAGCAGGATTCCACATGCAAATGTCCTACTTCTGCCCAAGAGAAGGGAGACCAGATGACGGGCCTGGAACCCCAGGATAAGGCTTCCGATGATGGCCTCTGGGGAGGAGGGGATTGGTGCAGCTGGTCCCCTAGTCTGAGCAGTGATGGCTCCAAGAAATCTTGACTAGAAAGACTCAAGAGTGATCTTGTTCCGCGCATGACTACTGGAGACTTTGAAAGCGGAGGGGATAGGAAACTCCTTTTATGGGTCTACTTGGATGTCCAAAACTGTGGGACAGGGGACGGGGGTGTTGTTACACGAGCCGGGTTTTATGTATTTAGAAGACTCAGGAGCGGTACTGTTCTCAACAGTCCATCTCTCTCCTTCAGGTGCTTCAACTGAGATGGCGCTCAATGGTTAGGCCAAAGGGGACGTCTTAGGAGATTACTGACCCTCTCAGGCACTGACTCCCCTCACAGCAGACTGGAGACAGACACCTGCTGTTTAACCCCCCCAAACCGTGGACCCGCCCTGCCCCAACACTGTTTTCCTGCTGTCCTATGGAAGAGTCTATCAAACTTACGTCATCTCTAGAGGTTTGAGTAATGTATATCATCAAACTCTTGGTTGTTTGTTGGTTGGCTTTTGCTTTATTTATTTATTTTTGTTTGGTTTTGGTGCTGGGGATTTAGTGCACACTAAGCCTATCCTCTCTACCACAGCCAACTTTAAAAAGCAGCATTTGACTCCCATGTAGAACCTCCTTGCACAGGAGGCCATAAAATACCTGTGGTCATTCTGTGGGCTAAGTGTTTGGTCCTCCTTTAAGCCATGCGTAGCAGCAGATGGAGGTGACACAGAGGAAGTTTGGCTCTGGCTACGGTGACTGACGACCTCCACGTCGTCCCTAGGCCCCGCCTTGCCAATGCTGAGCCGCTGCCAAGTTTGCTGATCTATCTCTGTCACAGGCCCAAAGTGTACAAATTTTTGTCTGGGGCTGGATGCTTTCTTATAAGCCCTTGCTTTACGGCTGGCAAAGTCATCCCGAATGGCAGTTTCTGCGTTGATTTCCGGTGAAGGCTCAGGGGCACAGGCATTCTGAGCATCTCCGTCCCTGGTCAGAACCACAAATCAGTTCGGGGGGTGGGGTGGGCTGGGGTGGGGGAGGCAGAGGGATTCCAAGGCAAGTACAAATCAAGACGGGGTAGAAAACACGGAACTAGACATATGAAAATACTACCATGACTAGACCACAACAGCTTTCCCATCAACCACTCGGATGAAGAAATGACCACTGATCTTGCCGTGGTAAATAGTGTTTTAGGCTTTCTAGTGCTTCCAAAGCATCAATTCCAACACCACAGTTGATAGCATAAGAAAACTGTAGGCGCAGCGAAATGGTTAGTTATGCAAGACTCAAGTTGAAATTCTTTATAGTAAGCAAGTTAGGAGAATAAATAACCATTCGCAGAAAGTCAGCTGGATAAAGATGTTTTCTGCTAACGTGGCTCTTAGTATTAATGCGCTCTCTCTCTCTCTCTCTCTCTCTCTCTCTCTCTCTCTCTCTCTCTCTCTCTCTCTCCCTCTCTCTCTCTCCCTCTCTCTCTCTCAGATCGTGCTCACTTCAGACACTCTGTTTAGAGAGGTTCTCTTTCCAGCTATTAAACTAGAAATTGAGGCATTTGATTCTTTGGACGTTAAATCCTATGGCTGCTGGGGCTCAAACCATGACACACCTTGTCTTTTCTGACACTTTCAATCTCTCCCACGTCTCCAGGTCGGCTTCGGTAATACCACAGAGTTTGATGAAGCTGGGAGCCTCTCGGTGAGGGGTCAGTCTGCCCTGGATTCTCCTCTGGGCCAGGTCATCCTTCCGAAGATCTGGTGCCTTCCTGAAATTCGTTCCCACCGGTTCACTCTCCTGAGTCTGCATGGCACAGGCCACCACTGTGCTCTCTTCTGGTTGGCCCTGGTCTCTGCTGATTTGATTCAGGCCCCCACATCATAGGAAAAGCCAAGTTCAAGGAAGGGGGAGCAGACAAACAGAAGGTCAACACGGGGACTCAGAGGCCAAGCGCAGAAGGACAGAAACACCCTTCCCTTTCTCAAAAGCGCGGGATTCATAGGCGCTATGGGCACGCTCACAGGACGGGACCTGGGGCCTTGGGCATGCTCTGCGGCATGTGCTCTGCTGCTGGGCTGCATGGCTGGCCCTTGAGACTACTCCTGCAATACTGTGGTAGGTCGGTTTCTCTTTTCCTCATTGGACAGTAGTCTCTAGCTTATCTAGGAAGGAAAGCGAGGGCGGCCTGAAAGATGGACTGCTGAGAATGCTAATGAGGGGTCAGCTCGACAGGAACTATGCCCAATCCCCGCACTATTCAAGTCACTATAATGAATCTGCGTTTCCTGATTGAATCTCTCATCGCCCCCCAATGCTTTTTACTGCATGAGTAAATGTCAGTAATGAGCTTGGCATGATCCAATGTCTAGGATTATTTTGAAGATCGCTGGACATGGTTCAGAGATGTGAAACTCCTCAACTGGAAAACCCCAGTGGCCAGGGACTACATTTACACTGGTTCAGCCCCACTCTCTGCTTCACAGCATTTATTCTGGGTTGCCCATCAGGAGCATGAAGAACAGGGAGCATCCTTTTCTATGGGTACTAACTATTGGCCTCTACAAATGCGGAACTGATAGTCTCAGTTGCTCTGCTAAGTCATGTGCAGGTTGACAAGTGTAATTTAAACTAAAGTTGTGTCAACCATATACTTAAACATTCTAGCACATTAAAAGTCTTTCGTGTATGTGTGTGTGTACACACACGCATGCCAAGCATAGTGGTGCACATCAGTCTGTAATCCTAGCATTTGGGATCTAGAGACAGGAGGCTCAGGAGTTCAAGGCCAGCCTCAGATTGCAAGCTCCAGGGCAACCTGGGCTACATAAAACCCTATGTTCAAAGAAAACAAATACCACCTGTTTAGTGAGCTTACTAATTTTGCCTAAAGATTGACTTAATTCAGTGAAATGCAAGAGAGGTGATGATATACTTAGTCCCACAGACTTCAACTATCTAAAATGATGGGCAGGAAAACAGTGAAGACGTGAGCTCTGATTTTGATATAAGGAAAACCCACAAGCTCATACACTTTGCAGGGTGAAAATCAATGTTCAAATCCCACATGACTATAATTTCCTTCCTCAGTTGAACCCAACATGTATGAGCTGAGGACCTCTGATCTAAAATGCTTTAGAGCAGGAGTGTTTGGGATTCCAGACTTTTTAAATTTTAGAATATTTTGCATATACATAATGACATAAATTTCATTTACATTTCATATGCTTGCTATAGACATGGCCTCAAAGTGATCTGTATATGGTATTTTTTGGCACACCTGCATTTTGACTGTGACCTGTCATGTGATATCAGGTGTAGGGTTTTCCACCTGTGGTATGATGTCAGCCCACACACGTTTCTGGATTTTGGACCATTTGAAATAAGATGACAAGAATAGGAAACTCACTTGAGAATGACTTCTGTGATAGTACAGATGGAAGTACATTATATGTCTGAAGTGTGTGTGTGTGTGTGTGCGCGCGCGCGCGTGCATGTGTGTATGTGATGTGTGTTCGTATTTGCCATGCGCCATTTGCGCGTGTTCCATGACATGCATGTGGAGGGCAGAGGACAACCTCAGTTCTTGAGCCTCACCTTCTCCCTTGAGGCAGGCTTTCCCTTACTTACTGCTGTGTGCTGGGCAGGCTGCCTTGCAAGCTGCTGACAAGCCTCTTGTCTCCACCTTCAAAAACTCAGGGGCACACTGGAATTAGGTGCTTATGCTACTGCACCTGGGATTTCATGGAGTGTGGGCATCTGAACTCCAGCCACTGAACTTGCACGGCAGTCACCGAGCTACCTGTCCCGCCCCTGCTTCCGGTTTGGTGAGACAGACCCACTTTATTTATCTTGCTTGTGTGAGAGAAGAAGGAACAAGCTTCGCCCTGCTCCTTCCACCTAAAAGTTGCCAACTCAAGGGACTAATAGAAAGGTAGTGATTGTTTTCCTCTCCCTTCAGATGGAGTGGACTACCCTTACGTGTTGGTTGCTCGCTGAAAGGCAGTTGGACAAGACCAAATGGCTAGGAATTTACGACACCAAGGGCTGGAAAGAGAGGGATGGAGACCAGGTACAAATCATTCTCACTTAATTATGATCTTCTCATATAGACACACACACAGAGCGCACACCTTTTACAGTCTAGAATTTTCTTGTCTGATGGTCCCTTTGAGAGTTGTTTGCTGCCCCCAGTCTTCTCTACATCTTTTTTCTGGAAAGGCCCATACAGGATTTGATTAAGTGGCACTGTTGGCTTGCTTTGGTTCATCCTTGCCCTCCTTGCAGCAAAGTCATCTTTCTCGAGGTCAGGAAGTCGGCACACTGCTTCGTCTTCTGACTCCGAATCTTTGCCGTGTTGGTGGGCCAGGAAAGGGTTTTCTTTCCGAAGGATGATGTCACGAGTGGCTTCTTTCTCTTTACTCAATTGCTTTTGACTGACAGAGCAAAATCAAACTGAACTTCACAGGTGATAAGATCAAGGACCGCTTAACTCCCCGTCTCTAGGCAACCGCACTGTTACTGAAAAGTCCCCTCAGTACTGTTAGTGCAGAGCCGCAATGCAGTTAGGACACGCTTACAACCTTGAATTCAGCCAGATACAGACAACACTAAAGAGTCATATAGTTTTACAGGGTTCTACAAGCATCCATAAAAGCAAGATCCTAAATGGCTCCGAAAGGGACAAACCAAATTCTTTCTGTTAAACAGGGTGGGAAAGTAGGGGGCCCTTTGCTGCTACTTTCATCACCACATCTGTCATGTACACAGTAGGCACCCCGTTTGGTTTGGGCTGACAAGAGCAAAAAAATGAGCCCAAGAAATGAATCCGGAAGAAACCCCATGAATGAAGCCATGGGCTAGGACACAGGACATGCACGCACTCCACAAGCTAAAGGGAGCAAACTGAGCTGCATGGAGACACGTGGGACGGATGGTTTAAAACCACTCAGAGGGTGGCGTAAGAGCTGGTCACGCCCTGCACCCTCTCATCAGCACCTGCCTCCTCTCCTCCACTCCCTAGGTTCTCCACCCCCCACGTCTGCTTCCCCTCCATTGGTGGGAGAGCCATACATTGTGGTAATGGCGCCCTGCCGAGTTACTGCTACAGATGATTTTCATTTTCAATGGAGTCTTGAAGGTCCCTTACAAACAGAAGCTTTAAAAATTGCTAACGGCAATTTTGATGGTGACATGTCAAGCAGTAAGCCTTGGGACTTATATTTTCTTTTTGTCCTGGGATGGTGGGCAAGTCAGCAATTTGTGCTTATGTGGCATTCAAAGACAATCCCACCCCTCCATCTATTTAAAAGACCAGTTCCATCTTTACGTCACAACATGTGTTGAACCTTTACTCCCCCATTGTTGATTGTATTCTCAGTTCATAAAGATGACAAAGAAATACAAATAATTGGTTTCCTACAAAAGCATGCTGATGAGCATTTGGAAAGATAATTAAATGTTCCTGAGCTGAGGACATAGCACACAAGCAAATAGTTTAATTTGTGTGGGGGGGGGGGCGGGTATGAGGCCAAGATGGATTCCGATCAAGGCCTACTTTATTAAAAGTGGGAAGAGTTTATTTTATTTTATTTTAAATAATTTCTAAAAAAAAAGTGTACCTTTTTTCTGTATGGGCTTTCTGAAAGTTGATTTCAAGTCCCTGAGCTGAGGAGATAGCTTAGTGGCAGAGCACTTGCCAAGCATGCACACAAACCCAAGTTCAATCAGTTGTCCTGCAGTGCCCCCCTCATGCAGCCCCCAAATGTGTCTAAGGTCAGGTAAGGTGGCTCAGTGAGTGAAGGAGCTTGCTGCCAAGTGACAACCTTTTGATTCCTGGAACCACGTGGCAGGAGAGAACTGACTCCCTCAAATTACGCTCTGATCCTCATATGCACACTCTAGCACACTTGCATAAACACACACACACACACACACACATACTCATACACACACAATAAATGTTTAAAAATTTAAAGACTAAATTTTCATCATCAAAGGACCAATCCATGCCAAGAATAAGGACAGGAGAAGTTAAGCTGGCTGAGGACAGAGCCAGCAGTCAGACAGTCCACTGTTGACCAGGTGGTCCACTAGCTGTTACTCCGAACCATACTGTTCCAAAGGAGGTCACTGACTTAGTGATAGCAGATCTTCTTCTGTCTGAGATTTGAAAAAAATCAAAATATGCTCGTTCATATTCATAAAACCTTCTCAATATTAGTCACTGTTCTCAATGATTTAAAAATCTCAGGATTTTAAAACAAATGTGTGATGTTTCACTTCTCAATAATTTATTATTTAAAATACTAACTCCTGCCCTTAGCGTTACACACTCAACTCTTAGTTGTCTGCTTGGTCCCTCCCTAAACCGCAGTCGCTTCCCTCCCTTGAATCCTTTGGTCAACATGTCTGGCAAAAAGATCAACTTGCACTGGGCAACTACGGCTGTGGTTGGGTAGGTAGAAAATGGCAGGTCACTGGACCTCATCCGTCATTATGTAAAAACAAATTGACTGTCACGACACTGGCCAGAGGACAATGAGCAGACACTATGCACCAGAATTCCTTCTAATTATTAATTCTAAAACTAAAGCTGCATGGCCTATGGTATATCCTTGTTTTATCAAGTAGAAAGTAAGACTAGGCCAAGAAATTTACACAAGGTCAAAGAGCTAGTGCATAAATTCAAATACAAATTAAGGCAGGCTGGTTCCAGAGGTCCTGTTCTATGACAATGAAGAGGCCACTGTGCTACTGACTGGACAAACGACAATGCCAGGAACAGCTTTGAAAGCAGAGCATCATACAAAAAGAGAGAGAGAGGGAGAGAGAGAGAGAGAGAGAGAGAGAGAGAGAGAGAGAGAGAGAAATCAGGAGAAAGGGAAGCAATTTGGTTACTAAATAAAGGGATTTTGTGAGTTGTACTTAGAATAGAGTTGTAAATTGCATTGCACAACAACACTCAGAGGACTGATGCCTACTAATCATGCCTCACAAATTTGCTCCAGATTTAGCATTTCACAAAGCCTCTCCAGTAGGAAGCACACACCTTACATATTCTTACACCCTAGCATGGAGCAGAGCATTAGCATGAACCAAGTCTAAGGTTAATATTCTTCCCACTTTCAGGCCAGGAGGTCTGGGCATCATCTCTGAAAGAATTTGTTAAAATAAAAAGTATGCATGTATGCAAATGGACCTGCCAATTTACAATGCCAACTGGAGCAGTGCGAATCTGGTACCTTATGCATCTTGCAAGCCCAGCTGGGCTGCAAACTCCCCGAGTGTTTCTTTTTGGGCTGACTGCCCAGGATGGCGGGACTTGTTTCAAGAGATCTCAATTTAGATATGTGTGCTCCAAAGAAGAAACTGAACAAAGTTTCTCCATCAATGGCCACTTTAAGATACTCCCATCTCTGGAATATCTTTACTCCAACTGGAAAGCTGTTACTATGAGTAATTCTTGCTCGCTGTGTGAATTCTGTAAATTCGGAGCTTTGTGGCTCTCTCAGAAAAGAAATGATATAAAATATTACCTGGCGCTACTGACCATGAAATAAAAATGCATTGAGGGAAGATAATGTATCACATGAATCTATGAACCAAAAATATTTCAGTGACTTCTATTCTGTATTATTAGTCCTTAAAGGCAGCCTATTGTTAAACCCCGATGTATTTCTTTCAATAACAACACGTCTGAACAGCTACTACAGAAACCGAGGGCCGTGAGAACTCTACAAACCAGGAATCATGATGCCCGTTTTGTAGAGAATGCTAACAGTCTCTAGTTCAAGCTTTCTGCGCTCAGCTAGATGACTTTACGTCTGCAGAAGGAGCAGGGCCGGGATGTTCACTTACATTTTCTGGTAGGTTCGGCAATTTCTGGGTGAGCTTTGTTTACTAGAAGAAATACAATGCACATGCCATTTGAAATGCAGCGCTGTACCAGGGCCTGAGGGTCCAGGTCTGCAGCCTCACATACTTGCGATCACAAGTTCAAGACCTGCTTTGACTACAGAGAAAAGCAGAGCCCATCTTATAACTGGCAACCTTGCCAACCTCACGGTTTCTTTAAAAAAAAAAAAAAGAAGAAGAAGAAGAAAGGGGGTGAGGGAAGGGGTGGGGGTGGGGGAGGGGGTGGGGGTGGGGGTGGGGGTGGGTAGATAGTAGGAGAGCCCTAGCTGTACAAGCAAGAGGACCTGACTTTAAATTTACAGCACCCACCTAATGGGGAGTGGCTGCAGGCTCTCCTTTAAGAGAGTGCTACCATAACCTCAGTGCTAGGGGGAGGGGCCAGACAAGGGCACCACTGGGACTTTCCAGGCCACTAGCCTAGCTCCAGATTCAATCAGAAACCCTGCTCCAAGGAACTAAAGCAGAGAATGATAGAGCCGCACTCATGATGTACTTCCTCTGCCCTATGCCTGCTCGAAAGCACAAACATGCACATGTACGTACACACACACACACACACACACACACACACACACACATACTATAAATAAACTGGGGAAGAGCTGGCATTCTCTTTCACCCCTTTTTTCTTGGCAATGAGCAGCCAGCTTGGCTTGGCAGGGAGTTTGTTCTATTGAAAGAAACTGGGCTCTCCAGAGAGGCCTGTCCGTTCTCTTGGGAATGCCACAGGCAACATCAGAAGCCTCCCTGTTACCCTGTCTCCAGGCACGCCAGACACATCCAGAGCCACAGAGGTCATGCCTGTGTCTGTCTGGTCCCTAGACTGGGGGGATCTGTGCAGAGAGGAGCAGGGAGCCAGCATCTGGTACAGAGGGATGCAGAAGAATCTGTGTCTGGGCTGCATGTGCTCTCCCTGTGAAGATTTCTAAAATGTCTATTCCCAGGAGAGTTGTCTCCCCTCTGTCATTAATTACTATGCGGTTGAGAACATTCACAGACTAGCAGAAATTCTGAGTGATGAAACACATGCAAATAATTAGAAAAGAAATACGGTCACGTGAAACCTATAATTCAGTTAAAATAATTTTTTTTTTAACTTCTCCAATGGGAAACACCAAGTAAGAGAACTCAAATCTCTATGGTATTTTAATTTAGGGGGAAGTGAATCTTAGTTCTTATTTTACCCTCTTGAAAAAAGAAATCTGGCTTCTTTTGCAGAATCTTATGGGGGAGGGTTAATTAAGTTAACATGGTCATAAAGTAAAATAGAAGAAAAAGCAGTTTATATACTTTTTTAAAACCTTTGATGGAAATATTAACTGCCGCACATTTATTGAGAAGTCCTACTTTCTGTTCCTTGATGCCTGGTTTATTTTTTCACAAGTTAGTGTGAGTCCTAACACCATATGAAAATGGAATAAATGTATCATTGCTCTGTGTGTATATTAGCTTAAAAGTAACGCAAGGAGGTGCATGAAGATCCTTGGGAAAGAAACAGAAAAGTGGTCTGGCTACAAAGGTTGCTCCCTCCTCCTTTCCTGTGTATCCCCTTTCTTGCACAGCATGCCAGACAAAGGCTTTCCCAACTGAGAAATAGCCCCAAGAAGTATGTGATGGCCAGGATCCATCTGGATGTCAAAACAAGAGAGATGTGGGGTCAGATGCTTTGAGAGACACTGGCAAAGTTCAATGATTTACATTCTCACTTTCCACACGTGGAGAACCCGCCCACTTTCCCCCCTCTATCCACACATGGAGAACCCGCCCCTTTCCCCCCTCTATCCACACATGGAGATCCCGCCCACTTCCCCCCCTCTATCCACACAGGGAGATCCCGCCCACTTTCCCCCCTCTATCCACACATGGAGATCCCGCCCACTTTCCCCCCTCTATCCACACAGGGAGATCCCGCCCACTTTCCCCCCTCTATCCACACATGGAGATCCCGCCTCCTTCCCCCCTCTATCCACACATGGAGAACCCGCCTCCTTCCCCCCTCTATCCACACAGGGAGATCCCGCCCACTTTCCCCCCTCTATCCACACAGGGAGAACCCGCCCCTTTCCCCCCTCTATCCACACAGGGAGATCCCGCCCCTTTCCCCCCTCTATCCACACATGGAGATCCCGCCCACTTCCCCCCCTCTATCCACACAGGGAGATCCCGCCCACTTTCCCCCCTCTATCCACACATGGAGATCCCGCCCACTTTCCCCCCTCTATCCACACATGGAGATCCCGCCCACTTTCCCCCCTCTATCCACACATGGAGATCCCGCCCACTTCCCCCCCTCTATCCACACAGGGAGATCCCGCCCACTTTCCCCCCTCTATCCACACATGGAGATCCCGCCCACTTTCCCCCCTCTATCCACACAGGGAGATCCCGCCCACTTTCCCCCCTCTATCCACACATGGAGATCCCGCCCACTTCCCCCCCTCTATCCACACAGGGAGATCCCGCCCACTTTCCCCCCTCTATCCACACATGGAGATCCCGCCCACTTTCCCCCCTCTATCCACACATGGAGATCCCGCCCACTTCCCCCCCTCTATCCACACAGGGAGATCCCGCCCACTTTCCCCCCTCTATCCACACATGGAGATCCCGCCCACTTTCCCCCCTCTATCCACACATGGAGATCCCGCCCACTTTCCCCCCTCTATCCACACAGGGAGATCCCGCCCACTTCCCCCCCTCTATCCACACAGGGAGAACCCGCCTCCTTCCCCCCTCTATCCACACAGGGAGATCCCGCCCCTTTCCCCCCTCTATCCACACATGGAGATCCCGCCCACTTCCCCCCCTCTATCCACACAGGGAGATCCCGCCCACTTTCCCCCCTCTATCCACACATGGAGATCCCGCCCACTTTCCCCCCTCTATCCACACATGGAGATCCCGCCTCCTTCCCCCCTCTATCCACACATGGAGAACCCGCCCACTTTCCCCCCTCTATCCACACAGGGAGAACCCGCCCCTTTCCCCCCTCTATCCACACAGGGAGATCCCGCCCACTTTCCCCCCTCTATCCACACAGGGAGATCCTGCCCACTTTCCCCCCTCTATCCACACATGGAGAACCCGCCCACTTTCCCCCCTCTATCCACACATGGAGATCCTGCCCACTTTCCCCCCTCTATCCACACATGGAGAACCCGCCCACTTTCCCCCCTCTATCCACACATGGAGATCCCGCCCACTTTCCCCCCTCTATCCACACATGGAGATCCTGCCCACTTTCCCCCCTCTATCCACACATGGAGAACCCGCCCACTTTCCCCCCTCTATCCACACATGGAGATCCTGCCCACTTTCCCCCCTCTATCCACACATGGAGATCCCGCCCACTTTCCCCCTCTATCCACACAGGGAGATCCCGCCCCTTTCCCCCCTCTATCCACACAGGGAGAACCCGCCCCTTTCCCCCCTCTATCCACACAGGAAGATCCCGCCCCTTTCCCCCCTCTATCCACACAGGGAGATCCCGCCCACTTTCCCCCCTCTATCCACACATGGAGATCCCGCCTCCTTCCCCCCTCTATCCACACAGGAAGATCCCGCCCACTTTCCCCCCTCTATCCACACAGGGAGAACCCGCCCCTTTCCCCCCTCTATCCACACATGGAGATCCTGCCCACTTTCCCCCCTCTATCCACACATGGAGATCCCGCCCACTTTCCCCCCTCTATCCACACAGGGAGATCCCGCCCCTTTCCCCCCTCTATCCACACAGGGAGAACCCGCCCCTTTCCCCCCTCTATCCACACAGGAAGATCCCGCCCCTTTCCCCCCTCTATCCACACAGGGAGATCCCGCCCACTTTCCCCCCTCTATCCACACATGGATATCCCGCCTCCTTCCCCCCTCTATCCACACAGGAAGATCCCGCCCCTTTCCCCCCTCTATCCACACATGGAGAACCCGCCCACTTTCCCCCCTCTATCCACACGTGGAGATCCCGTCCACTTTCCCCCCTCTATCCACACAGGGAGATCCCGCCCCCTTCCCCCTCCATCCACACATGGAGATCCCGCCTCCTTCCCCCCTCTATCCACACATGGAGATCCCGCCCCCTTTCCCCCCTCCATCCACACATGGAGATCCCGCCCACTTTCCCTCCTCCATCCACACATGGAGATCCTGCCCACTTTCCCCCCTCTATCCACACATGGAGATCCCGCCCACTTTCCCCCCTCCATCCACACATGGAGATCCCGCCCCCTTTCCCCCCTCCATCCACACATGGAGATCCCGCCCACTTTCCCCCCTCCATCCACACATGGAGATCCCGCCCCCTTTCCCCCCTCCATCCACACATGGAGATCCCGCCCACTTTCCCCCCTCTATCCACACATGGAGATCCCGCCCACTTTCCCCCCTCTATCCACACATGGAGATCCTGCCCACTTTCCCCCCTCTATCCACACATGGAGATCCCGCCCCCTTCCCCCCTCCATCCACACATGGAGATCCCGCCTCCTTCCCCCCTCTATCCACACAGGGAGATCCCGCCCCCTTCCCCCCCCTCTATCCACACATGGAGATCCCGCCCCCTTTCCCCCCTCTATCCACACATGGAGAACCCGCCCACTTTCCCCCCTCTATCCACACAGGGAGAACCCGCCCACTTTCCCCCCTCTATCCACACATGGAGATCCCGCCCCTTTCCCCCCTCTATCCATACATGGAGATCCCGTCCACTTTCCCCCCTCTATCCACACATGGAGATCCTGCCCACTTTCCCCCCTCTATCCACACATGGAGATCCCGCCCCCTTCCCCCCTCCATCCACACATGGAGATCCCGCCTCCTTCCCCCCTCTATCCACACAGGGAGATCCCGCCCCCTTCCCCCCCTCTATCCACACATGGAGAACCCGCCCACTTTTCCCCCTCCATCCACACATGGAGATCCCGCCCACTTTCCCTCCTCCATCCACACATGGAGATCCTGCCCACTTTCCCCCCTCTATCCACACATGGAGATCCCGCCCACTTTCCCCCCTCCATCCACACATGGAGATCCCGCCCCCTTTCCCCCCTCCATCCACACATGGAGATCCCGCCCACTTTCCCCCCTCCATCCACACATGGAGATCCCGCCCCCTTTCCCCCCTCCATCCACACATGGAGATCCCGCCCACTTTCCCCCCTCTATCCACACATGGAGAACCCGCCCACTTTCCCCCCTCCATCCACACATGGAGATCCCGCCCACTTTCCCCCCTCTATCCACACATGGAGAACCCGCCCACTTTCCCCCCTCCATCCACACATGGAGATCCCGCCCACTTTCCCCCCTCTATCCACACATGGAGAACCCGCCCACTTTCCCCCCTCCATCCACACATGGAGATCCCGCCCACTTTCCCCCCTCTATCCACACATGGAGATCCCGCCCCTTTCCCCCCTCTATCCACACATGGAGAACCTGCCTCCTTTCCCTCCTCTATGATCTGCGTTTCATTCCAGTTAAGCAACTTTCTGCCACATTAAAAGCAAGACCCCAAATTGGATAAACTTAGAATGATTCTCAACTCTACTGTGCCTTGTAAAAAGCTAAGTGGCAAAAATGTAGACATGCTGAGTGGGTGGCACAGGGTGTTTGCCTCGAGGAGGGAACCAGAAGCTGGAAAACTGCCGGCCAAATGAATTCTTGGTGACTGAGACAGATAATGGCACCGCTACTGGAGGCATTCTCTGGGAATATTGATAGCTGCCTCAACGTGATTTTAAATGTCGCCTGAGAAAGTCTGAGTGTGATGACATCAGCAAGCCTGTACACTTCTGCCTCATAATTAACTTGGGTGACACAGATAAAAGTAAATCAGATGACAGCAAGCAAAAAATGACCATCTAAATATAACATTTCCCACTGGAATCAAATTTAAATCATGACTTTATGTTTATATATTGAATGAGAGTTGGTTATCAAGGAAGTCAATGTTTTATTGTGAAATGTACTTTCCAGTTACCACGTGGTACAGGTCACTTACAGAACTTCCAACCTGTACACAAATTTGTTCTCTGTGTGCCCAGTGAGCACCCTGCAACTCCGTGCTCACCCTCTCCAGCTAAAAGGTTTCAAAGATATGATAAAGGTAAAGGCATGTGCATCAAAGACGCAGAGATTTCATTGTTCATGTTCAAGCTCTTATCTGTATAACTTAGCAATACTTTAATTTTGTTGTAAGTTTAAGGGGGAGGCAAACAGGTTTGAAAAATGGTGCACGGTGGCGGTGGTGGGGGGGAGTGGTCTTCACTTCTGTATTCAGCTTCTAGTTTGGTCTCTGGGATAAGTAGATGCTTGAAAGATAGAGCCAAAGAATTATTTGGATATCCAGAACTTAGGGTGTAATATTCTTCTTTGTTATTTCAAAGAACTGCTTATAACACAAGCAGAATTTCTAGAAGCACATAAATGTTTGAGGGTAAGTACATTAACTGTGGGATACCACAAACAAAGAAGAAATAGATGTGTGTGTGTGTGTGTGTGTGTGTGTGTGTGTGTGTGTGTGTGTTTGAATCAACACAAAGCTACCCTACAATTAAGTCCGTAAAAGCCAATCCCGGATATTTCAATAGAGAACTAGACCATGGGACTAACCACCTAAGCAGCTTAAAGGAAGTCCACATGTGCAAGGCGGACGCAGTGCTGTGGTCTAAGCACCTGGATGTGGCTGCCGGGCCAGCTCTAACCAGCTCTCCAGGCCACTTGCTATCCTTGCCACGGTTGCAATGTGAACTGTCCTCAGAATCCCCACTGGCTCACGTGTTTGTTGATTTGTTCGCTACTTGGTGACACTGTTTGGGAGGCTGAAGAACTGTAGAACCTTTTGGCCCTGGGATCCTCCTGGCAGAGGTGGGTGACTGAGAGGGAGCCCTACGGTTTGTAGCCTGGCCTTCTCGAGGACCACTCTCTACTGCCCGCCACGGTAGAGCCAGTCGCCTCCTACACCTGTCAATATGACCACCCGGCTTCCACCTCCACACTTTCCCTGGCATGATGGACTAAAATCCCCCCGAGACCATGAGTGAAAACAGATCACTTTCTTTCAGTGGCCCAGGTCAGGTACTTCCCCCCCCCCCCACAGGACCAAGAAAAGTAGTTTATGCAACCACCCATCCTTTGCTGCTGCTTCTTCTAAATAAATTTTAAAAAAAGTGTGAGTGTGTTATTGATCTTTTAAAATGAAAAAGAACAGCAGGTATGAAGGGAATTTCACGTATGAAACTGCTCTGAGCATCCATTTGTTATATAAGTGCTAATGGCAAGATTATTTTGTGAGGACCACTATGGTTCTTACATTTAATAAATAAATAAATAAATAAACGCTCCATAAAACTGCAGACCTGTGGAATTCTGTGGCCTTGACTGCTATCCTGAACCACCTCACCTATCTTATGAAGTCAGTAGCACTGTAGGCTAATGCCTTTTAGCTGCAAGGAAGAGGCGCCATTGTTCCATGCCTTAGAGAATACATTGATGAGTTCAGTCCTACACACGGCTCCTTAAGAGAGCGCCGATGAGTGGATTTTTGTAAGGCAGTTATTCTCTGTGAATAGGCTATCCCTCATTTCAAGATACTGAACATATTCTAATGATGGATCGGTCGCATGAACTAACGAGCCATTTAGGAGAATGAAAGTTAACGAGACACAAGCAATAGGAAAATAAAATGTTATCGCTAGGTCAATCCTGCAGCCCACGTGACTGACCACAAGGATGCTCAGGGGTAGGGGTGGGGTGTCTAAGGAAGGGAGAAGAGCTCACACTTTAGCTCCATTTAAACTAGCCGAGGACTCAGCGGAGACATGCCCCAAGGCAGAGTATCTATTTCTATTCATCCAGAGCAGAGGCGAGCGATGCAATGGACACCGAGGAACTGGGAAGACAGGATGAGAAGTCCACTTTGCTAGATGGAGTCCAAACCTGCGGGCATGCAGAAAGCCGGCCAGGGCAGCCCTCAGCTGGCGGGGCTAACCTGGCAAAGCGCCGCGCTGCAGGCATGACCTTGATCCCGGCTTGCTCCAGCCTCCTGTGCTTTCGGCTTTCCACAGCGTCTCTGTCTTCAGGCGTGGCAGCTAGCACCACAGCAACGCCCCCAGGAGATTGCCCCTCGCCATTGCTTGGAGGCGCTTCTAACGCATCCTTAGGCTTGCCTTCTGGGCCCATTAGGCCACTGGGGCCATCTTCACTGGGGGACCCCGCGTCACTTCCCTCCTCCTCTATCGTTTCAGGAAAACTAAGGAGTTGGACAGCATCGTTTACTAAGCTAATAGACAGGTCAGGGAACAGACAGGGCATCGCTTCCAAGACATTTTGATAGCACTTTTAACTTAGAAAAGGCAGTCAGTCACAGCACAGGATGCCATCCTGCTGCTGTGAGGTAGTTTAGTGTAGCTAATTGACACAATGAATTTCTCCTATACATTGATCAAGGGCTCTTGAAAACTTGATATTGAAAGCAAAACAAACAAACAATCCTTTTTTTTTTTTTTTTTTGCTGGAAAGGTTAAACATTAGTTTGGATCATTAAGTCAAAATTTTAACAAAACATTTTGAAAGTAGGAAAACCATAGCTAATAAAAGGAATATATAAAAGTCCTCATAAGGATACAAAAGATAGGGACTATTTCTTAGTACCTTATTATTGGGCCCCCAAATCCTGCAAGACAGCACCCAGCACATAACAGACACTCAAAAAATAATTGCAGAATAAATACTGTCTATTAATATGGATATTAAGATGATAGTTTCCTTCTCAAAAAAAAATGAAAACCACATATTTATTCTGACACTTGTCTACACTTGGGCTTCTAGCTTCCGCCACGTCTCCCATATCCGAGCTTGCACTCCAGGAGTCCCTGTACATCCATATTCTAAAACAGGGTCAGAGATAGAGCAGGCACGTGTGTAGGGCACACATGACATACGTGTTTCCGCATACTGGCCTGAGAGCAGCGGACCCTCAGCAAAGTACTGCACACCAGGCACGGTTCTAGACACCTTCCATGAAATCGGGGGAATTTTAGGGCAAGCCCTCTGGATGCACTGGGCGCTCACTTCCCTTTGCAATGGTTTGTCAGGGGACTGAAACCTCTTTCCTACCTGAAGGGCCTCTCCCCACCCAGGGGGGAGGTGGCCGTGCTCCAGCTCTTCCGGTATTCCTCCAGCTCCGCCTTCTTCTTCCTCAGAGGTGCTGGGACGTAGGCCGTCTGGTTGCTTTTGTTCGGGAGGTACTGGTTAAAAGGCACTGCTGACTTCGGCTCACCGTGGGATGTCCGTCGCGCGGACATATCATCTTTCTTCACATCTGGCAACTTCCGGTGTGGCAAGTCTGATTCAGAATCGCTTCCTCTTCCTGGGGACGAGAGGATGGATACTGCGCGTGACGGGCTAGCAGGAACACCCCAATGGCACCTCTGTATAACCAAGGGGAGCACGCTTGTGTGTTCCAGAATTCTTACCTTGAGTTAGAAACTCGGGAAAATGGCAGTCTAAATTAGCCACCTCTGGAAAAGGGCCTCAAATTTCAGGGAGGAAAAATATAAAACTACAAGCATGATTATTTTTTAAAAATAGAGGTAAGCGTAAGTGTGCCAGGAATTATAGTAAGTGACACATCTGTGTGGAATTGTTGGCTTGCCAAACTTTGAGCTCCGGCTACTGTCAAAAGGAAATCTCACCAGTGCCCCCAGTGAGAGTTTTCCTGATCTCTAGCCAGAGTCCACTGTGTGAGACATTCTGACAAGCATGCCGTCTGTGTGTGCCTTCAAGCCTGCCTCAGAACAAGGAAAAAGATGTAAATTATAATCTAGTAGCAAAGACAGATGAGAATGGCAGAACTTAGAAAAGCGACCAGGTGGACGTCACTGAGGGCCGGCCTTCCAAGAGGCTACATCCCCTTGTACGTGGAGTCTTCCCAGATCCTGGGCTGGGACAACCGTCTTCCTGCCGTCCCGACCAACCTATGGTCATGGGTCTCCTCTCCTGTGCCTAACTTTTTCTCCTTTTGTTTTCCACACCAGAGCTATCCAGCATCCGGCTTCTAAAGCACACTCGGTGCAGCCAATGGGCATCTCAAACCCAGATGGACACAGGAAGTGGTTTGTCTAACCCAGGGGTTTTTTGGTTTTGTTTTGTTGTTGTTGTTGTTTCTGCCAAGGAATTCAGCTCTGCCAACATCATCAGCCTGGCTCCTAGATAACACCCCCCAATAACTACAACACATTCCTTTTTGCCTCATGTTGTTAGGTTTCTAAGGTCTCTAAGAAAGTAGCTATCAAGAAGCCAACCATGACCGTATGAGTAACTGCTGTTTTGATGCTGGTTGAAAACTCTTTAATCAGCGATTGAGAGCAGGATACCGTTCTGACTCTGGTGACAGAAGAGACATTTATGCTTAAGAAGCAAGCCAAGAGCTGGGACAAGGCAGAGGGGAGGGCGGATGAGGTTTTAGATCAGGTCCACTTCACTGCCGGCTCTGCTACTCCTTAGTCTCGTTAGCCTGACTACTAAAGCCTCCATCTGACAGTGTGTACAGTGAGGGTGACAATGTGGTCCACTTTGCCACAGGAACAGATTCCCACCTACCGCTACGGATCTGGTATCTGGCACCTAGCGTGTAATACCTGCTGCCTAATCTTTATGTCGTGACAGCTCCATGTCCACCAGATATGAGCTGCGGCCTCCTAAATCTTTCTCTGGACACTCTTCACTGCCCTCTCCCATGAGACTGGAATGTAAGGATTTACCCCAGAGATGAGATAGTACGATGACGTTTAAAAGACCATACTAAAAGCATTGGCCGGGAACAAGTTGCTCATTGTACGTAAAATGTTCCAGACTATGAATTATTCATGGCGCTCGCTTACAGTCCCTCTTCTGAAATTTTGGCCGTTTCCTGGCTTGTTAGTGTCTGATTCATTACTTAGCCCCCTTCCCAGCACAAGTGTTAACAAGTGTATTTGTCAGTGTCAAAATAAAGTGTTGCCTGTAAATAAATACTTGCACCATCTTGCCTTGCCAAGCATGTGGGTCTGTTTCTCCACTTGATGGCGGCCTCTCTTTATAAAGATAGAAATGGGCTCAGAGGAGCCAGCAGGGCCCACCCCGCCCCATGGCTGATTAGCACTGGGCTCATGGACACTGGATTCTGCTCTCCAGACACCCAAAGTTCTGTCCGGTCAGCACCCAGCACTGAGGTGAGCGTCTTCTTTAAATGCCCTGACTAGGGGAAATTCTACAGTGTGCTAAATAAATGAATGAAAGCAAAAATATTCTAGGCACTATGACAGCTTAGTGAGGTGAGAGTCATCTCGAATCCCTCAGTTCTAAGAACGTACAGCCTGTGGGCCATATCTCTGTACAGCATCTAAAATATTATTACACTATACCGAAAGTCTCAAACTATGCTAACATGTAAACACATCTTTCCCTCCCTTGAAGGACTCTCCAGGACGGTCTCAATAGACAATTTAAGAAGCGTTAACAAGCCTGTGTCCCAGAGCAGACCGGCGTAGCTCTCAGGTGGACAGCTTCACAGACTCATAGCCAATCGGTTCCACCACACGCTCGTTCTGTGACACTGGGACTTTAAACTCCTTGTACTCTAGGTCCCCATGGCTTGCAGAGAGATGACGCTGGCACACCCCTGGGCTGCTATGAGGATTCCATGAAATGACACAGGGGACCTCAGAAAGGCTGGCATGATATGCCTGCATGCTCTAAGCCTAGACTTGCAAAAGAGTTTGATGTCCCTTCATCCTGTGGATATGGAAATTTACTAGGCTGGCTTCTCCCTGAATGTTCAAAGTTAGGGAAACATAACAGAGCACACGGCACATTATTATTTCATTCCATGTGGCTACAAGCAATTACAGCCACCCTGCTGCCTTCCCCCTCCTCTTCCCTCCACGTATTTGCCAAATACCCCCAGATTACAAATACTTTGTAATTTTCTTCTAGCGCTTTGCCTCTGCGTATTCTTTATCTCTATTTTGTAATACACCTTTTTTGATAAAATATAAGCACACTGAATCAATGCAATGAGTCAGACTTATGAAATGTTCCTAATTTCCAAGCACACGAGTGTTAAGACTGTGTTTCCTGTTCAGCAAAGCATCCTGACTGACTGCACAGGTGATGTTTGTAGAGGCGGGAGGAAGCCTCGAACTCCTCGCCCGAGTGCTGGGATCATAGGCGTGCGCCACTGTGCCTGGCTTAGTAGTGTCATTTTTAAAGGAACACACGAGAAAGAATTATATAATTAATATGTATTTGGGAAAAAACCGATGCTGCATTAAAAAAAAAGAAGATTAAACAATGTGCTGTTTTTCTTTTAAAACATCACTAGGTCTTGATGATTTTACAGAAAGACAAGCCATAAGCTGTCAGACTCATTGGTGACGCATGTGTAAGATGCAGTTTGTGAGGGGGGATGGGGGGGCTGTAGTCTACATTGTTTGTTTGATGGAGAAAGCCTTTATAAATAGGCTCTAGTCTATCTCTCTTCATTGCTGCAACTAAACTGCGCTTTGGGATATTTTAGTATAGTATTACTAACCACCAAACCCAAATCTTTTCAAGATGCAGCTTAAAGTCTAAACCTCTCAAAGCTGGTGACAGACTAAGGCATCTATAGTACCAGTTACAAAAAAAAAAAAAAAAAAAAAAAAAAAAAAAAGTTAAAACAAACAACATGGGTGCAGTGGTTCCATGCTTGGATTATAGTAAAGCATAATTAGATCAGAGACTTGGTATTTTAACTTCCAGTGCTGTGGGTGGTACTTACGATGTCAAATAAAATTTCAGAAATATTTTTCAAGCGGCTCACAATGTACCATGGAATTCTTTAGGAGTCACACGCTATGTGGCCCAGAGGCTAATCTGTCAGCTGAAAAGTGTACGTTCTGAGCAAACGCATTTGTTCAGTGATTCTAGAATAAAACTTCTATTGGGCAAAGAGAAAGTAGCCTGCGTGAGTTAAGAGCACCTATTTGGACCCACACTTCTTGAGGCTGATAGGAGTTCAGCAACTAGACTGACAGTGATTTTTGTCATTTAGAAATGTTGGGACAAAGACTTAAACTCCGGAAGATACATCTGTAAAATAAGGACAAGGTTGTGTGGTCCAGCTCCGAGCAAGGATGAGTTAAGATGTGACCAGATGCCTAGCTGAAGACTAGGGCGAAGATTAAATAAATATGATGCTGCGTGCTAGGTGTCTAATATGGAGCCTGGACCTGTGAAAGTGGACCTCAGGATCTCAGTGTGCAGCTGAGGGGCTGGGGACATAGCTCAGCAGTGCAGCACTCACCCAGAATTCACAAGGCCCTAGGGTCAATCACTAATACTTGACAAAAACAAACAAACACAAAAAGCTACATAAAGAATTTTATGTTAGAAAGCAACACTGTAGCCGCAAAAATAACCTTGATCTCAGACAGCAGAAGGTCCGAAAATATTACTATCAACTAGCAACATATGCAAAAATAGAAACAACTTCCCCAGCAGCTGAGCTGTCTTTCTACAAGTTTACACACGCAGGGCTAAGCCGCACACCCTCCTGAAAAGCCAAAGGCACAAGAGAACCGTACAAGCAGCTCTTAGACTGCCCCTGAACGCACACCAGGCTGCAGGACCACACATCTCTGTAGAGAAAATATTGACCATTCCACACAGGTAATATCAAATCTACAGGATTTAAATAAAAATCCAGCCCTGGGGCCAATGGCCAGTCTGGGTATGCACTCTGCATCTGTGGCCCCTTGCACTGAGCTAGCCTGCCACTCAGATGCACTAAGCACCCAATTGATTGATGCTGAAACTGGCACCAATCAAAAAGGGCCCAGCTCCAGGCTCTCGTTTTTTTGTTTTTTGTTTTTTTTTTAAAGCATCTAGAGCTCACTGTGGGGAGTTGTGCCATTTTCACTTATGTAGTGTGCTGCTCACTAAACATTTCCCTTCCTTGTACCCACAGTATATAAACTTGAGTACATTTTATGAGCCAGTGGTCTGCAGAGCATCTTGATTCAGGGAGACCCAGGGAAGAATGATGCAACATATTTTCCAACAGAAGACACGCTCACTGAGGCAGTGTTCAAATGAACTGCTGGCAAGGCCAGTCAAAATGTTGAAAGCCATGAAAAACAGCAGTTAAAGACTCCCCCCCTCCCCCCCACCCCCACACCACCACCAGTTTATAGAATTACCAGGCTTGAGCCAGGTGGTTATGGAGTTTGCCTTCTCAGCACTCAACTCTCTCACCTCGACCCTGAAACGCCTATGGATCATTAATTCCAAGATGTACAGTGTATGAAGAGAAGACCTACCATCACTGCTTCCCCTGAGGACTACATCTGGTGACGGTGTCTGCCGGGAGCGGGAGCCAAAGGAGTCCAGGCTGTCGAAAGAGTCATCTCTGCCGTGGCGGGGAGGAGAGAGGGAGTCGCTGCGCTCCGAGTCCCAGCAGTCGATGTAGCCACTGTCTCGGATACTGCGCTTGGGGCTCTCAATGTCATCGGTCTCCTGTCCCAAAATAAAACGAAAGAATTTCAGATATGACTGCAACATACATATACTATTCGGCATCCAGTGGTCTGTAATGATACTTGCACAGACAGTCTGTGTGGGAAAGTCATAGCAGCCAGCTAACAAAGCTAACGAGCATCATCAACGGTGATTACTCAATTCCTCGACTTTTTTTCCTGCTGCATCCTTTCAATTGGAATATCATGCACAAGTTTCTTTTTTTTAAACCCCCAAGTAACTCACATTCCATAAAGCTTTTTTTTTTTTTAAAGTAATTAAATATAGAGCCTCACAAAGCTTGGATTCACAAGAATGCAATGATCACTGACAACAAAGACAAAAACCTTTGACCTGTCTTTCGGAATCCATAGCCGCATGTCTGTGGGACGAGCCTCTAGTTCACTGCCACTGCCCCGGGCTATACTATCTGGCAAATGCAGGCAGAATCAGGGCTGTAAAATTCTGGCGCGGCTTGCTTCCATCGCCTGCTACCTTGGAGGGAAATTCCTGCTCTGAAAGCGAGCTGTCTTTCTGAGGCAAAAGTTTAAAAAAAAAAGGAGGCGGGGGGGGGGGGGGCAATGAAAAATATGCAAAATGCCTTCCCCGATGCCTCAGAAGAATCCAGGCGTGCTGGCTCTCTCCGCCGGCTTTTGGCGTTGGGGGAGCTGCAGGCACTTGTGGCTGACCCACATGTTCCGAGCAGGAAGAACAATGGCTGTCTTTGACAGCCTGTGATTATAAATTCTTTCCAGCACAAGCGGCACATACTAAAACACTGAAACTCCAGCAGAAGAAAGGTCAGTCGGAGCCATCCTCACCCTCGTATTATAATAAAAGCCTTGTTCCCGCCAGGGCCTTCGCATTCATTACAATAGCCCCGGCTGACGAAAACAAAAATAACTCCAGTCACTCAAAGATAAACCTCCGCTTAACATCCCGAGACTGTCGCTAGAGACCAAGACTGGGGATCACACTGACGGAGGAGTACTCTCTCTCTCTCTCTCTCTCTCTCTCTCTCTCTCTCTCTCTCTCTCTCTCTCTCTCTCTCTCTCTCTCGGACAAAGACTGGAGTGTTGCCCCCCGTAGACTTCCCTGGGGATGCACACGGAGGTCCCCTCTGCGTTCCCGATGGAAGGGCACGGGGGTGGGGAGTGTGGGGGTGTGGGGGTGGGATGGGGGTAGGGGTGGTGGGGGACGGGGGTGGGTGGGATTCAGCCTTCTCCACGTTTGCAGTTTGAGAAGCTGGTCTATTCTGTCTGGGCTGCCCCTGAAGCCTGTGTCCTTGCAGGAAGTATCTTTGCTGGCTGCTTCAAGTAACTGTGTGTGTGTGTGTGTGTGTGTGTGTGTGTGTGTGTGTGTGTGTGTGTTTGTGGGGGTGGGTGGAGGCAGGGATCTTCTGACTCATCTCCAACCCCAAGGGTCGTCGGGGACAGGCAGGGGGACCAGAATGGCTGCAGTTGACAAGGCACACTCAGGTTTCTCATCAGGAGGAAAAGAGTGGGCAAGAGGACAGGGGTAGGACAACTCGGTTAATTCTCCTGAAGAATGGATAGTCAAAATGCCTGGGGGAGCCCAGCAACATGATGCTCTAGGGCAGAGGCCCGCACCCTTCCCAACGCTGTGACCCTCCTGTGGAGCTGACCCCCAAAACCGTAAAGTTCACTGCTACTTCCTAACTGCAATTTTGCTGCTGCCATGAATTGTAACGTAAATCTCTGATATTGCAGGACATCTGATACGCGACCCCTGTGGAAAGGATCATTCAGCCCTCAAAGGGGGTCACGACCTCCGAGCTGAGAGCTGATGCTCTGGGGAAAAGCCCACATGCCAGTTATGGAAATTAAGGCTGTTTACTTGCAGGTCAAAAGTTAACCAGACTTTGGAACAAAATCCAGGCCTGAGAACTTAAAAGGGAATTCATGACTCACTGAAAACTATAGACCTAGTTTAGACAAAGGTTCGAATTTAGCTTCTTTGGAAGTACAAGTTATTATTGTAAGTTACTCGCCAAAAAATGACCAAAGTATGAAGCTTACTTTTATTGAACACTTAATATATGTCTGGGTCATGCGTTTTGCAGGCCATGTTATTTACCCCTGTAACCACCCAGTGAGGGAGTTAACAACATCCCTATTTTATAGAAGAAAATAAAAGTAAGAACTAGAGCGTTCCTTTAACTGAACTCACACAGTAAATGGTAAATATTTAAATATAAAACCTAAAACTATTCCTCCCCAGGAATTGATGCCATGACTCATGATTGGATGCTGTCTACATCCTTCCATGGTACGTGCTGCCAGTCTGGGTTCCGGTTCGTAGCTAATGATGTTAATGACCGAATTAGTGGAGGAGAAACATCACAAAAGAGATGATTAAAAGCTTAGCTTCAGAAGCTGTAGCAGCTGGGTTTAAATCTTGGTAGTTGTGTGATATTAGGCAACTCATGGGTCTTCATCTATAAAATGGGACTTAACAATGTCAGCCATTTAGCAGGGCTTCTGGGACAATTAAACAGGAAATATGTGGAAAGTATTTGGGATGCAGAATAGTGACTCTGAAAAGTATCAGCACTGGTTTTAGCTACTATTTCTTCAATGAGGCATACACATTTTTAATATAGAAACTATACAATGCTTATACACTGGCACCAAAGGCACCTTTCCACAGACTGATCTGCTCCTTAGGTCTAGATGCCTTGCAAAGACAGATACTCAGGGGTGTGGGGCCACTAGCTGCAGCCAGAAGTGAAGGCTGCTTGGTGCCACATGGCAAAACTGAATTCCCAAGAAAATAATATCAGAAAGGCTTTCCTTGAAACCTGGATCTTACTCATATCTCCAACTGCAGAACAAGAGTCAATGAAAAAAAAAAAAAAAAAAGAGGGTCAGTGTGTTTGTTCCTAGAGCCTCAGCAGCTTTCTCCCTGGTGCTCATGTGAAAGGAAAATAGAAAATTCGCCATGAGTTCCCAGTGGGGAACTAAATGGCACAGACAGTTTGAAAGTGAAAATCAGGTTGCTGTGGCCAAGTTGGCCTCCTAGGAGCCCCATATATAAAACAAGAGGCTGACAAGAAATAAAAATGTGGCCATCTCCTGGACTTCCAATTTTACTGGTTTCAATCAAGTCATGACACACACTCTCTATCTCTCCCTCTCTCCCTCCTTCTCTCTCTCTCCCTCCTTCTCTCTCTCTCCCCTCCTCCTCCTTCTTCCTCTTCTTCTTCTTCTTCTTCTTCTTCTTCTTCTTCTTCTTCTTCTTCTTCTTCTTCTCTCTCTCTCTCTCTCTCTCTCTCTCTCTCTCTCTCTCTCTCTCTCTCTTGTTATAAAGTGAACCTTTGGGGGGTAGGTGGAAAATATAAACCAACAAACACAAAGATAGGTATGTCTAAGTCTTTCCTGGGGTCTAATTACATTCTATGCTTTCCCCTTGGAACCCCAGAGCTCCTGTCTTCCACAGAGCTCTCAAGGGTAGTCAAGGGTAGGCAGGCAAGACTGAAATCATCCCACTGTATTAACTGCTCATTGCTCTGGTGAAAGAGGATTCAGAAGAGGAAGGAATGAGCACTGCTAGCCTCCATGAGCTCTAGGCTTCTTTCAGTAATCCCTCTTCTCCTTAGTCCCTGTGGGAGTGTTAATAGGAGCCGGCAAGAGCCCGTGGATGACTGATGGTATCTAAGACACTCCAGATGCCTTTTCTGGACAGCTCAGCATTTTCCTGCTTGCTGCGTGATTTACAGGGTGGCTGAGTGCTGCTCCCAACATGTCTGAGGTTTAGCTTCTCCAACATGGTTTGCCCATTCCTCACTCATCACACTGGTTGTGGAAGCGATTTGTTCCACTGATATTGCCCAAGCGCCTCCTAGATAGTGTTCTAGCGAGACACAGCATCAGAAAAATAAGTCAACAAATGCCTTATCGGAAGGAGCCTTGTGTTCTGATAGGGAAGACTGTAGGTGAACAGAGAAAGGTTAAGTAGACACAAAGTGGGGGGCTGAGTATGACGGTGGTGACTATGTTGCGCACTTGTATCTCTTGCGTTAGTTTGACAGTCACAGCCCCCACCTCCCTTTTTAAGAAACACCTTTCTTCTATTGATGCTTTCATCTCTAGGAACAGGAGTGGGGTGGGCCAGTCACAGCATGCCACGACTGGTCACGATGACTAGGGTAGGAACAGGACAGCCATTCCTTCCCTTGACTTGCATGGAAGGAACCAGAAGCATCTTCCTGGGAGGTGCTATTGGCCACACCCCTTTTTGAGGGTTGACTTGCTCACAAGAAGGCGAATGAATTCCAGGAGAGACAGGGAATGACCAGCGAAGGACGCAGAGATACCCCGCATGGCTCACAACCCTGAGACCTTGTGCCCCCTTCCACCTCAGAATTCTTGCAGCAAACTCCTTTTGTTTATCTTGGACACCCTTTCCTTCAAGAGGCCCGCCATGATATGTTCAGGCTTGGTGACAGGCTACAGAGTGTACAAGACTACCTTAAAGGCTTTCTATATGTTAAGTATAGAATAAGCACCCTATAGTTACTGAGTTTGCATGTATTTTCCCACTAGAAAAAAATGGAGATTAAAAATTTCTAATTAGTACCCTTTGAGAAAGACACAAACTTAATTTCTAATTTATTTCAGCCAATGTCAGGGAGTCCACTTGTCCCTTGAAACCGTCTACTTCTCATCCAGTAAAACTTTTTTTTTTAAACTGAAATAAAGTCTTTCTTTTCACTTGCAAACGGGTGTGAGTATGTGACCAACTTCAAGTTAGTGAGATGTGAGTTGGAAGCTGTTACTGTCCCTTTTCTGCTGCTGGAACAGAATTCCACAGACCAGGTGATTTTCAGAGACTTCACACATCAACGTTCTGAAGTCTGGTGAGTCCAATATCAATGGGGCAGCATAGGGAAGGCCTTTATAACATGACAGAAGCCAGTCTCTACCGAGAGAATGCCTGTGCAACGGAGAGGTGGCCTCGACAACACAGTCGGGACAACAAACCCACTCTGGCAACCAGAGCATCAATCCACTTGTGAGAGTGTCCTCCCCGTGGCCAAACAGCCTTGTGAGCACAAGCTCCTGTTACTGCCACAGCAGTCAAGTCCCAGCCTGAGCTTTACAGGCAGCAGTCAAGCTGCAGCAGGACGCAGCAGCGTGTGATTTTCTAAAAGTGTGCTCAGAGGCTACGCTCTCTCTCTCTCTGTCCCTCCTTCCTCCTGACTTAAATATAGACATGGCATCCAGAAAAGTCCAAGTGGCTAGCTTGAGGCAGCAGGGAGAAGCCAGGGGCTGAGGGGCTGGCCCATGGGATAAGAGGGTCTGGGCTTTCTGGAGTCACCCAGGTGTAGAGCTCCTTGCCCTACCAGCTCCGGACTGCATGCTCACACCCGAATCCCACTTATATGAGAAGAAAGCTGCGACTACTTGCTCATTTATATGAGAAGAAATAAAATATTTCCCAGCTTTTATTTTGAGGCTTTTGCATTCTGTAGTAGAACCCAATCGTAAGTGAGAATATGAAAGAATGCAGACCATACATAAGATACTGCCAGTGTTTGGACAGGTCATCTTTTCTCAAGCACAGCTACGACATAGGAGGCCCACCACCGGTGGCCACAGTTGTGAAGAGCCATGCTTGCCCCAGCAGCGCTAACCACTGCGGCACAGCCCGCCATGATGTCTACACTCACTCAGAAGAGAAGCGGCTGTTACCATCAGGCCCCTCCAAGGCGGCTGGAGGCGCTGCCTCGGTAGCACAGGAACCGCGAAGGACAGACTAGGTTCTCCCCCAGCTGTGAGATTTCAGCAGATGACCCATCTAGTATTACCCAATACAAATTAATAGGGAAGTAACCATTTACACTTCCAACTCCCAACCAGGAACAACATCCTGAAAAGTTAGGTGAAAGGTTACCGGGCCATGGAAAGCTAAGGAAAAGATACAGTGTGCTGTGCTTACTGTACGGGTATGTTTGTTTTATATGTCATGATAAATATAAAGGTTTTTTTTTTCAGTGCTAAGGATCAAACCCAGGGCCTAAGGTACCTTTGAGTACTCTGCACTGAGCTGCATGCTCAGCCTTGCTTTGTCCACTTACAGATAGATGAGCCAGCCTGGGTTTGGGCAAATACAGAGACTATTAGCTTTAAGGCAGTGGTTCTCAATCTTCCTAATGCTGCGACCCTTTAATACCTGACATTGTGGTGACCCCCGCCAACCACAAAATTATTTTCATTGTTACTTCATAACTATAATTTTATCATTGCTATGAATTATAATGTAAATATCTGATAGGTGACCCCTGTGAGGAGGTCATGCCCCACAGGCTGAGAACCAGATTTAAGGAAAGGAGAGCAACTTATTATAAAGTTGAAATAAATTCTTGCTTTCATAATTAAAAATCATAAAGTTCTGAATGCCCTATTTTTTGCATTTATTTATCTTTCCTCCCTTTCCTTCCTTCTCCCTCCCCCTCTTTCTGTGTGTATACGTGTGTGTATGTGTGTATGTATGTGTGTGTACATATGTGCATGTATGTATATGTGTGTGTGTGTGCATGTGTATATGTGCATGTGTGTGTATGTGTATGTGTGTGTGCATGTGTGTGTATGTGTATATGTGTGTGTGTGTGTGTGTGTGTGTGTGTGTGTGTGTGTGTTATTTGGGTATATGTGGAGATCTGGGGACAACTTGTGGGAGTCAGTTCTCTCCTTCTACCATGTGGGTCTCAGGGATGGAACTCGGGTCATAAGGCTTGGTGGCAGCATCTTTACCCACTGAGCCCTCTTGCTGGTCCTCTGAATATCTTTCAATGTGTTTCATTAGTGGATTTATTCTGTATGGTAGAGAAGCGAGGAATAGCTAGCTTCAATTCTTTGTGCTCAAAGATGGCCTCGGTCAAAATATATGGATGTTAACCGCAAGTGAGCCTTCCTGCCTACCAAGGCTGCTGGGCAGGGATCCTCCTGTGCAATACTATGGTATGTGATAACTATATTGCTGGCCCTTTAAGGGGCAGGCACATGCAAAGCATTCCACTGCTTCCTTAACAAACCCTTACACTTCGTCAACCTCTCCCACAAGCCAACGGACTAAGTTTGTAACAATACACAACCAAATATTTTGTCAAATAAACACATCAAGCTTGAAAACAGGTGCCTGAATTTCCAGATCACTCGGATACAATGGTCCTCAGACACCAGGACATCAGGAGGAGCTCTAACATCTCAGGCCCATCCAAGGTTAGAGCTGAGGCAAGGGCATGGCTGGCATCACCGAACTCACACCAAGTCCCTAACAGGCTATCACAGTGGCCTTTAGGCTGAAAGTGCAGAGCAAGGGTTTGGTTTTGTACGATGCCACATTGTTTAACTCAGGCACGAGCCTGAAATGCACAAGCCATAAGCTCCACGGTGTGCCAAGCCACACACCAACATACTGAACTCGGTCTTCTGAAATTCCAGCAGAAGCCAGCTCAGATCTCCTGTAAAATATAGAACTTGAAATGACGTGAGACACAGGAGGCAAAGATGCCCTGGGTGAGACAAATGGCCCCTTTCTTGAGCACCATACAAAATTGTAATTATCTTCATTTTAGTAAAGATTTTTAAAATTGTATGTATATGAGTGTGTTCTTTGTATGTGTGCCCACAGGGGTCAGAAGAGGGCATCGGATCCCCTGGAACTGGAATTACTGATGATTGTGACAAATAAATGTGTCGCTTTCCCACTTTGCCCAGCTCTTCAGGGCATGAGGAAGAAACTGCAAGTCACCTTCCGCATCTGAGCCAGCAGACCTTCAAACTCCCTCAGGTTCAGTGTGACACCACTGTAGGACGCACAGCTGTTGGCAGCTTTCCCCAGCCAGTAAACGGTCACTAACACCTGCAGGAGAAAAGCACTCGTGAGAGGGGTTAGGTTTCGTCCTGAAGAACGGTAGTTCAACACAGGGGTCAGTAATGCTTCAGGGACAGCAAGGCAGGAGGAACAACTCAGAGACACGCAGTTGTGAAAACCCATGCACACTGTGGCCATTCAACGGAGGGCATGGTCATGAGGACCCAGTGCTGCCTCAGTTGACTCAGATGCACGATTCGGTCGACTAAAGTCTCTAGCTCTAGGAAAAAGGAGGCTGTGAGAACGTGATCTCTGAGTGAGCAGGAAGGGAGAAGAAATGCTTCAGAATGACCCTCTCATCAAGCAGCCTTTTCCCACAAGCTCTTTCGAGTCTTTGCCCAGACTAGCAACACAGAGACTGTCACTGCATTTGAGATGGCATCTGACATGCCATAAGTTCCACTTGTCTGTGCATGGAGGACCTACTGGAGTGGATGGCAAAAAAAAAAAAAAAAAAAAAAAATCTTAAAAAAGTGATAGGGGTTAACAAGCGTGTCCCGGCACAGGCTCAGCACGGTGCATCTCAGTGAAGTCAGCGTTGCCACATCCCCATTAATCTGAGATGGGAAAATTTTAGCCTTGACACAGTTGCTATCAATTAAACAAACTTGGCAGCTGTAGAACGCTTATGACTATCCAGCGGTCTGAGGTTACTGTCTTACATTAGTTTTCTGTTGTCTCTCCAGAGTTGTCCACAAAAGCACAAGTGTTCTTTACTTTGACTTGGGGAAAGAAACAGTCAGTAGTTGGCTAAAGACACGCTCCTTGGCTGAGTTATAGATCAGAAGCCCGTGCAATAAGCTGAGGCTTTATGTTTGCTTTCTGCCCTTTAGCTTCATCTACGCCAGGAAGGACTTATTACCTTCCCAACGGTGGGCCAGAAAATGTTCCAGATAATGGGACATAGCATGTGGGTCCAGCTGGCCATGGGCCCAAAGTATAGCTGTACGCATGAGTACTCGGATGCGATTCGGTTTTCTGCCTCTGTGGGAAACTTACATCGTGACCCCTTCAGAAACTTCCAGAAGGTCTCTTATTAACTGTGTTCTCACAAATAAATTCCCAGAGAACAGACAATCCCGAATGTCAGGACATTAACTAGAACCATAACACACCCGGCGTGTGCTGACTGCGATCCCATCTGGACCACAAATGGAAACAGCCAATGTTAGCGCTGAAGGCGACCGCTGTGTGCTTTAGGAACATGAAACACACACACAAGCTTTCATTTGTTTATTTCTAGGTTGAACTCTGATTAGAGAGAAACCCCCAAATCTACTATTTTTAGTACTAGCACAGTTATTAATTATTCTAAAAGAGATGCTTATACTTTTTTCCTAAGAAATAATCTTTCTAATAAGGCCTATCAGATGCACCGAATTTAACTAAATGTCAACTTTGGCCCACTGAAGGCAAAAGTACAGCAATGTGGAGAGAGAGGTCAAAACACTTACGTTTTTCAGTTTCCTGCTATAATCAAGGTTCCTAGGTCAGGAAAGAAAAACAGAACATTATTAGAATAGCAGGGTTTTGTGTGTGTGTGTGTGTGTGTGTGTGTGTGTGTGTGTGTGTGTGTGTTGCTGCGGTCTTTCCTTAAACACCACTAAGACACACTTGGAAAAAACACATAAAATAAAGCCAGAGACTAGTGTTGGTCTTTTAAGGCCCATGGCTGGTGGTTTCAGGTATAGGATAAAAATTGTTGAGAAAAACAAAACAAAACAAAACAAAAAACATAGGACCAGGTAGGGTTGAAGTTGTGCAGTACGCTAGGAAAGGTGGATGTTTTTTAACATATGAAAGATGAGAATTCTGCTTCAAATTGGGAATTTATAGTTGAAATGGCAAAGGCTGACTGTTGAAGATTCTGCCTTGAATGAAATTTGATCACATCTCCTATGTCTTCTTTATGTAAGAACATTTAATACAGGTCTGAAAACTTAGTAAAAATATCCCTGAAAATCATGGATAAAAAGCAATATTACCCCAAATTCCCCTTTTTCTGCCCTGCATAGAAATCAGGATGAAAAACTGTATACAAACAAAAAAGTATGCATGCTATTTCCCAGTGTACGCACATGTGCTCTCACACACAAATGTTCACTCCTTAACTAAAAGCCACCAAAGCTCTGACTATTTATACCATAAAACACCGAAATGTTTCCAAAGGCATTTTAAAGACTCCATGAATACATCAACAAATAAATATTAGGAAGACAAATGCTGGATTTCTTTCGTCTGGTCATTTTGTTAGGGCTAAGGAGTAGAAATTCCACCATATAATCTAGCCAAGAACGCCTCAAAGCACTGAGGCCATGTTACTTGGCTCTGACCTAGTCTAACAAACTCTATGTGATGAGTTGGCGGGCAGTGTTAAGTTGGCTGATATTGGAAGGACTGGTAAACGCTAGTCCTGTACTCTGGAGAGGAGCATAGGGTTGGGTGTTTCAGTTAAAACAAGCATCCATTCAATTTGCATTTGATCAAGAAAATATTTTATATATTTTTGAGTTTTAACAGAAAGAAAAGGCACACCATTCTCAGCTTACCTATCTGCTAAATTTTATTTTTTCATTTAACACAGAGACATGAAAAAAAAATTTCTGCTGCATTTGAGATGGGTGCTTCTGACATGCCAGAAATATAAAATATCTTAGAAAAACAAGAATAGGGAAAACAACCCTTTTTGTGCATTGACAACAAAAGTTCCCTGACTGAAACTGTGACTGGATGCTAAAAATTGTATGTGCTGCACAGTAGAGCCTTACTAAATATTTATAGAGCGATTTCCACATAACTACTAATTACCTAGAAATACTTCCCAATTTTTAGAGACTTCCTGCCCCGGGAGCCATCCACAGCCTCTCCATATGTCTGTGTGACTGCGTTGGTTCACTGGATGCCTTTGCTGTGTTTGCATTTCCTCGTCCTTGTCTGGCATTCAGTACAGGTAGAATTCATGCAATTACACAGTCTGTAATGTAATGATCTGCAGGCTTTTCCTCTTTAAAATTTTTTCTCTTTTGTCTATTCAAGTTACATTTTGGACAGAAAAGGTAAGAAAAATTACCTACAGTAGAGTGTTTTATTTTTCAAAGACAATTTTAGGAAATACAAATTTCCCCCATGGGCTCTATCACTCATGCCAAAGTGATGCCAAAGTGATGCTCTCCCTCTCTGCGTCAAGCTGCTCAGTTCCCAGTAGGGAGACCAGGGATCTGCAACAGTGGTACCTGGATCTCTCAGAGCTACAAAATCAACGCTGTAAGAACCAGGCCCTGACTCGTGCCAAACTGAAGCAGAATCACCTACGATAACATTGTGAAGTCGACCCAAGCTCCACTCCTACACTCCTGCCAAAACCAGAAGAAAACCAACCTAGTGAAAGAATCTCTCTACATAAGGATTCCAAGTTCAGCATCGCCATCACCTGCACATGGCTGCTCTCACCGCGCTTGCCCTCAAGCGTGGCCCTCCAACCTTACTGGGTTCTTTGCCTTTTCTTTTAAGCATCAACAAGCTTCCTCCTCCTTGGCCTTTTCTTGGTTTTCTTCCACCAAATCTCCTCAAGGTTGATGCTTGCTTCTCATTCTTGTCTCAGCCTGAAATACCACCCCTTCAGATGGGCTATTTTCGACCCCCTCCAGATGGGCTATCCTCGACCCTCTCCAGATGGGCTCTCCTCGACCCCTTCCAGATGGGCTATCCTCAACTCCCTCCTATCTTTCTTTCTCATCTCACTATTTTATGCTCTTCTCAGTACTCTCACTCCCTATGGTTATTTCCTTTCTTACAACTTATTTCTAAGCTCTTATTTCTAGTTTGCACCGCAGTGTAAATCTAGTATGGACAGAGGACCCTGGTCATCCTGCCTGTGCATCTTCTCCAGGAAGGGAAAACTATCTCACACACAGTATCTACTCAGTAGGCATCTGTTCAATGGATGAATGAAGGTACCAGAGGCATAAAAGAAGGTGATGGGGAAGTGGCAGCTGAAGATGACAGTGGACAAGCGAAGGGTATTTTAAAAAGGAAAGAGACAGAAGAAATGCCAAGAGGGGTAGGTTCAAGACAAAAGGATAAAGAAGGGAAAGGGAGGTGGAGACGGGGAAGGAGAAGAAGACAGAAAAATGGAAAGATCAGAAAGACAAGAAAAGATGACGATGGCACCATCTCAAAGGGACTGTGACCACCTGCGGCTGGCCTACGTGACTTTCTCCTGGTGGGTTGCTTCTAGTGCCTCTGAATTGATGTATTTCTTTAGGAGCCAGTGGCCTTGCTTAACTTAAGAGTAACGTCTAGAAGACGATTTGATCCAGTCCCACTCTGTAGATGAGAACACAGTGCTCAGTAAATGTGCTTAGCAAGGCACAGATCTGGGGAGCACTAGACCTGGGGCGATACCCAGATTTCTGAAGCCTTGATTGTTGTAGATGAGCAAAGAAGAAGACCTGAGTTTCTGAAACCAGAATTCTCCTGCCCTGGTGATTTATTGTAATTTAGAGGCAGGCAAGATT
This sequence comes from Acomys minous, assembly GCF_964271855.1. Lineage (NCBI taxonomy): Eukaryota > Metazoa > Chordata > Mammalia > Rodentia > Muridae > Acomys > Acomys minous. Next base: position 5,221,839 of record NC_140491.1, read on the forward strand.
AATAACCATAGTGAAAACATTAACAGTAGTAATAATAAAAAAGCAGTTATAACAATGAGCTAGAGTAAACCACCAGAGTGAACTTTCTGTCACCCTCCACGCAGCGCGTACATGACTAACCATCACCTATGGCTTTCCACAGTTGCTATTCTTCTTTGGCCGTGGCCGTGCAGGTGAGACTAGAAATGTGAGATGAGGCAGAACCTAAAATGATGTCCCGAAATGAACAAGAACTTAACAGAGTTAAGATTTACCTCAGTAACAAATGGAGCATGTGATGGTTATAGCGGAGCCTATGGAGGCTTCTATCATGAAATGCTGTAACTTTCATTATTATTTTTTCACTTACGTTCACTTTCCATGAGAAATACTAAAGAACGGTGTATTAAAGACACAGAAGTAACTTTAGACCATCAATCATGGCTGACTCTCCTTGTTTCCGGTCATGAACCATACAACCCTCTGTAAACTTCTTAGCTTTATTCATATTCAGTAGTTTCAAGTCTCCCATCGTCATAATTATGAAATCAAGATCAAGAAACAGAGGAAAAAAAAAAGAATAACTGTGAACTGCAGCTTCTTTCCCTTGTGCATCCTATGGTAAAATGTCTGGGATGATCAAATCACAGCTCCTTCTACTCAGTTCAGCGTATTGGGTTTTGCTGCTGTTGTTGTTTATAGCGGGGCTGCTCTATGGAGCCCTGGTTTGCTTGGTGTACGCATTAGGCAGACCAGGCTGGCCTGAGTCTTATAGCAATCCTCCCGCCCTGCTTCTAGGTGCTGGGATTATAGGATATGCCACGACGCCTGACTTTCAGATACTTTTTTTTTGGATTTTCAAAACAGGGTTGCAGGTGTGTGCTACCACGGCCAGCTCATAATAAGGATATTTTTTATTTTGCTTTGTTTTGTTTTTTGTTTGTTTTGTTTTGTTTCTGACAGGGTTTCTTTGTGTAGTCTTGGCTGTCCTAGACTCACTTTGTAGACCACACTGGTCTCAAACCCACAGAGATCTGCCTGCCTCTTCTTCCCCGAGTGCTGGGATTGCAGGCATGAACCACTGCACCTGGCCAGATACTTTTTTAAAAAGATTTATTTTTAAATTATGTGTATCTGTGTTTGTGCGTATGTGTGCACGAATGCCGGTAGCCTATGGGGGCTGGAAGAGAGAGCCAGATCCTTTGGAGCTGGAGTTACAGGAGGTTCAAAGTCGCCTCATGCGGGTGCTGGGAATGCACTGGGGCCCTCTGCCAGTGTCACCCCTCCTAACCACTGTGCTGCGTCTCTCCAGCCCCACGGGAGCATCTGGCTTAGTACTCAACTACACTCATGCTACATACTGTTTGAATAAAATGACAAATGCTTTATATGACATCACAGGCTCTGTAGAAGCTCCGAGCTACAGACAATTTATTTTTGCCATCCTATAAGGATGAATCTCCTTACTCTGGTCATGAGCTTTCTCTTCATACAGAAACTCATCCAACTGCTGCAAGAATTCTTTGGCCCCAAATATGGCTCACTAAATAGACACAGGCAGAAATGACCAAAAGGCCAACGATCCATCTCTGAAAAGCTTAATCACTGTCACACATGAGAAAACAGTTCCAAATGCAAATGAAGGAGCCAGCTCACCACCATCAAATGCCTTCTTGGCCTCATCAACAGCGCTCAACCTGTTTCCTTCCTGTGCAGTCTGCCAAGAGCCTATTCTACTGCCCCACTGGAGCCAATGAGAGGGATGCTGTCTGGGGCACAGAGGTTTTGTGCATATTTCTCCGTAGCCTCTGCTAAACTTTACTTAACATCTTCTCTTCTTAAAATTCTGGTTCTACATGCATTTGAACACTTGCATTAGCTCAGAGTCGGACGAGTCCTGAACAGAGGACAGGACACTGTGCTGTGAAAGCTTGATTTTTTTGCTTGTGCATTTTTAGTTTATTAGGTATGCCTAATATTTTACCTCTCAGAACTTACAACATTCCCCTGCCCCCAAAGCTGCACATCAAAACGCCAAGGGTTTCCCTTAAGCATAAATCAGGCATTACTCACTTGACAGTGACCCTGTTGGACGTATCCTGGAGGTCACTCGGGTCAAAGAGTTGAGATTCTTTAAGGCCAAGCTCTTTGCAGCCTCTCAAGAATAAGATGGTGTTGTCCTGGGAAGGGAAAAAAAGCAAAGTGTTATTCTAGATTATCTCTGTGAGCCAATCCCACTTCGTTAATAGTCCAAATGGCTGTCTAGATGCCAGCCGCCATGGCTGCTAACGTCACATCTAAATCACTGTGCGTCACACAATGAAACTCCAGTTAGGAAACACCAGAATAAACAGACACTTCAGACGTCCAAAACCCTAGCCACACCAAATTCAATTTGCCCTTTAGCTCGATAGCATTTGTAAACAACTGCAAGTCAAATGCTGCCACTAGGGGTGGGGTGGGGTGGGGGGAACGTACCATCTTTTTAAGGAACAGCCATTTAAAGAGCCAGGTGTTTTCCATTTACCTCCTAAACCTTTACCTATGCCATATTGCTTAGAACTTGGTATCAAGAAATATTTAAAAATATAATTAGTGTTGGGGGGTGGAGGGGAATGGGTTAACTGGTAAAAGTGCTTGCTGAACAAACATAAGGACCTGAGTTCAGATCCCCCTCCCCCGCCCCCAAGGAACAAAACCAGGCATGCCAGAACATTCCTGAAATCCCAGCCCTAGGAAGCTGGAGGCAGAAGAATTCTTGGTGCTTGCTTGCTTGTGTGGCTGGTAAGCTCCAGGTTCAATGGGACACAAAAGGAGGTGGACGGTTGCGTTGGCTCCAATGAGAACTCTCCCATCGGCTCATATAGTTGCATGGTTAGTCCCCCAGCGGTGGAACTGTTTGGGAACGGGTAGGAGCTGTGACTTTGTTGGAGGAGGTGTGTCCCTGGGGGTGGGCTTTGAGGCTTCAAAAGCTCCCACTATGCCCAGTGTGCTCTCTCTGCCTCCTGCTTGTGGGTCAAGGTGTGAGCTCTCAGCTGCTCCCGCTGCCGTGCATGGTTGCGCTGCCATCATGGGCTCGGACCCTCCGAAACCGCGAGCTTAATCAAACACCTTCTTTCGTAGGTTTTGTTGGTCCTGGTGTTTTATAACAGCAGTAGAAAAGTACCGGATATAACAGTGATAGAGAATGATGCATGATATTAACCTCTGGCCTCCGCAAACACCTGTACACGCATAAATGTGCAAAGGCACAAATACATGCACACATAAACGTAATAGCACACACACAAAGTAAGACGCTGTGAAACTAGAAATCTGAAAGTAATAAAAGGTTTTATTGAATAAGTGTTCTCACCCTCAAGCTTTTTCTTATTAGTTGATTTATTGATTTGCAAATTTTACACCCTTCATACATTCATTATGGGCTTTGACCAAAAATTATCTTCTTAATGGAATGTAAGATGAAGTGTAGATAAAAGAAATCTACCCCCCCCCACCCCCATCTTCTTTCATGGCACATTTTCTCCATCAGCCGCCCTCAAGTATTTGTGGGGAGGAAGGGAACAGCAGGTCAAGGAGATGCGGGAGGAGAGTAGGGGCTGGCACAAGATGTGACGCTATGCACGAAGGTGTTATGCTGGAGCACACTACTTTGTGTGCTAAAAAGAAAGTAATTAAAAAAAAAAGAAATCTAGACTTGATTGGGAAGGAAGATGAGAGGCAAGAAAAACTTCTGAAAACATGCAAAGACGCCCCCCAGGGTGACCCCCCCACACCTACCCTCCCAACCCTCGCAGGCACAGATTTACTTTGAAGCAGCAAAGAACAGGCCTGGCTGACAACTGCACTCACAATGAAGGGGTTCTATCTGGGTTACCCATCTGTTGAGGTTCCTAAGAGCAAGTGAATGGTTCTGAAAGTGAATGCAAATTGTGGGTCATCCTTTGAAGCTCCCAGGACAACTGGTCAACAGATTTACTGCTATGAAATCTCTAGTTGTCCTTCTCTTGAGAGACTTTCAAAGGCGCTGATTGACTCCATCAGTTTGTTTAAAAAAACAAAAAAACAAAAACAAAAACAAAAACAAAAACAAGACACGGAGTGTCACTTCCAGGACTACATCAATAAGAAGCCCTCTAAATGCTGAAAGAAACTGCTGTAAACACATGAACTCAGGGGGTGATTACTCAGTTCATCCCAGGTAGTTCAAAGGGAATGGCAGAGATAGTATTTTTAATTACCCAGTGTGTAGGCAGGGCTCTCAGGTCCCCAGATGTACACATCCTAGGTAATCTCCCCTTGAGAGCAAGCGAAGCCCACGGCTGTGATAAAGTTATGGCATTTAAACAAGTGCCTGTAAGTTAACCAAGAGAAAGATTATCTGATTGGCAATGGTATAATTTAGGGATCTTTTAAACAAAAGGAGACCTAAGAGTTCCTGCCGGCCCTGAGCTCCACAGCTGCAAAGGCTTGAATTCTGTTAACCGCCATGAGCTTGGGATAGGCTTGGAAGATGCTCATCATCCCAGACAACCAGGATCTTGATTTCAGCCCTGTGATACTCTGAGCAAAGAGCCTGTATCACTCTATCTGAACATCTAACCTATAGACAATGAGAGGTAATAAATAGGTATGCTCTGAGATGCTAGTTTATAGTAATTTTAAATGTGGTAATAAAAAATTAATGCCTGGGCCCTGAAGAGCAATAGTAGGAGGCTGATGACCTTTTGTGGCCCTTGTGATCTGTTTCCTAGAACAATTACACAATTGTCCAAGGTTGCAATCAGCAAAGGAAGCAGGCTGTAAAACAGTGGGGAATGTCTGATGAATCCAAGCACGGTGCCCGAGGTCTGTACCAAAGAACAGCGGAAAGTAGGGCTGATCTCTGAAGGTCTCACAGGTGTAGAAAACAGGCTACCAGAGTCAGGGGCTGGAAGTCTGAGAGGTGAGCATCCAGGTGGCACTGGAAGGGGATGGTTGGTAGTGGAGCTAGAAGGAAGATGACCATCTGCAGGAAAGAGTTAAGAGGTGTCAGATGAGACAAGTGGGGAGACACGGCAGCCTTTTCTGAAAATGAGATGCCTTCACCCTGGTGTGCTTTCCTCCTGTGTGAAGTTCTGGGCTTCCTGCGTAGGTAGGATGTGTCACCACTCACAAGCCCTGTGCCGCTCCGCACATGATCTCTTTGGGCAACAGCATATCTGAAGCCGTTCAGCTCCTTGCCATTGTCTTTAGTTACTTTCTACATGGTTAAATATTTAAATTTAGTAGTTCACACCTAACTCCTGAGTTTTCATTTTCTTTCTTTTTAAAAATTTTTTGATTTAACTAATTCATTCAGATAGCATCTCAATTGTTATTCCCTCACTTGTATCTTCTCGTTCCTCTCTTCCTCCCTCTTTCACCCTATTCCCTTCCCCTAGGTCTGTGACAGAAATGGACCTCCTTCCCTACCATATGGTCACAGACGATCAAATCTCATCCTGGTAGCCTGTTTATCCTTCCTCTGAGTGCCACCAGGCCTCGCCACCAAGGGGAAGTGGTCAAATAGGGAGCACCAGAGTTCATGTCAGAGTCAGTCCCTGCTCTCCACACAACTATGAAGAATGCCCCGTCCATTGGCTAGATCTGAACAGGGGGTCCAGGTTTATTGCCCTTGGTTGATACAGTAGTTTGAGCAGATGCCCCTGGGTCCAGATCTGCCCATCATGATGTTCTTCTTGTAGCTTTCTAGGACCCTCTGGATCCTTCTATTTCCCCATTCTTCCATATTTCTCTTACCTAGGGTCTCAATAGGACATCCTCACATCTATCCCAATCTCCTGGTAAGTGAAGCTTTCATGGCCTAGTGTCCAATTATAAGTGAGTATACACCATGTGAGTCTTTCTGGGTCTGGGTTAACTCACTCAGGATGATCATTTCTAGTTCCATCCATTTGCCTGCAAATTTTAGGATTTCCTTGTTTTTAATAGCTGAGTAGTGTTCCATGGTGTAAATGTACCACAGTTTCTTTATCCATTCTTTGACTGAGGGATTTTTAGGTTGTTTCCAGGTTCTGGCTAATACAAATAAGTCTGCTATGAACATGGTTGAGCATGTGTCCCTGTTGTGTGGTGGAGCATCTTCTGGGTATATTCCAAGGAGTTGAATACCTGGGTCTTGAGGAAGCCCTATTCCCAGTTTTCTGAGAAAGCACTAGATTGATTTCCAAAGTGTTTGTACAAGTTTTCACTCCCACCAGCAATGAAGGAGTGTTCCCCTTTCTCCACATCCTCACCAGCATGTGCTGTCACTTGAGTTTTTGATCTTAGCCATTCTGATGGGTGTGAGATGGAATCTCAAGAGTTGTTTTGATTTGCATTTCTCTGATGGCTAAGGATGTTGAGCATTTCTTTAAGTGTTTCTCAGCCATTTAATACTTCTCTGTTGAGAATTCTCTGTTTAATTCTGAGCCTCACTTCTTAATTGGGTTATTTGGTTTGGTGGTGTTTAATTTCTTGAGCTCTTTATATATTTTGGATATTAGACCTTGGTCAGATGTAGGGTTGGTGAAGATCTTTTCCCAGTCTGCAGGCTGTTGCTTTGTTCTGTTGATAGTGAAGAACATCTTTTTAAAAAAGATTTATTTATTTAATGTATATGAGTGCTCTATCTGCATGTACACCTACAGGCCAGAGGAGGGCATCAGACCATTTTATGAGCCACCATGTGGTTGCTGGGAATTGAACTTAGGACCTCTGGAAGAGCAGCCATTGCTCTTAACTGTTGCGTCATCTCTCCAATCTGAGTTTTCATTTTCTTAGCAATATATTTTTCACTACAAAATTTTGTTCTGTGAATAAATTGATCAAGGGAAGGATAAAATGGTAAGAAAGATATCAAGTCCTGTTTAAAGGACCGGGATTTTTCAATTTATACTTTGACCATCCTGTTATTAAATAAATCAACCAATTACTTTCATTTTATATTTTGAGACAGAGTCTTATTCTATGACCCAACCCAGTATTGAGCTCCCTATAAAGGCCATTCTGGCCTTGAACTCACGGTAATCCTCCTGCCTTAGCCTTCCAAGTGATGATATTACAAGCATGAGCCACCATGACTGGCCAAGAATGACTTTAACATGCATCTTTCCTTTTAATAAAGATTTTACCTTAAGATTTCAGTTTTTATTTGCAAAATAAATTATTTTGGATTCTTTTTTTTAAATTTTTTTTTCTTAGTTAATTTTGTTCCCAAGCATTTCTACTTCTCGGTAAACTTAAGTTCATCAATACACCACCCCACTCATTTGCTTCCAGATCTCTCTCCCACTCTCAGAGCATGTACCTTTTCCTCAGTCTCCAGTCCCCCTAACTGAACCATGGGACTTCCCAGAAAGCAAAACTCAGACAACTCCCTAGAATAGAGGGTCCCAACCCCCATGGGTCATGACCCCTTCGGCAAACCTCCATCTCCAAATAATATTTACATTATGATTCATGACAGTAGCAAAATTACAACTGTGAAGTAACAGTGGGAACCATTTCCTGGGTGGGGTCACCGCAGCGTGAGGAAGTGCACTAAGGGGCCGCAGCATTAGGAAGGGTCAGGGCCACAGGCCGGGACTCGGTGATTCTCGCTGTGGTGGGAGAAGCAGTCCAAGGGCTCTTAACGGCACATTTACATATGTGACTGTTAGAAAAGCAAGGAGAAATCATAACAAGGCACCGCTTAGTGTTAGCATGTGTTATGGAAAAGTTGCTGCGGTAGTTTTGAAAACTGGGAAAAGTACTTTGTCGCTACAAGACGACTCCAAGTGTCCCAGTGAACTCTGTCCATGCAGGCTTCGACTCTGACATTTTAATTACTCAAGTCAGGGGAACAGGCCCCAAAGCTCAGCAAAGGCTTTGGCAAAGACCAGACTGTCTGGGTGGGTGTCACGGGGCATCTGTGTCATGGACGGAACATTTGTAGCCTGTGTGCGCTGAGCACTTGCCTGAGCTGCCCCTGCTCTGTTCTAGGCAGCAGGGCTGTCTTTTATCATCCAAACAGTTCCACAGATAAGACACTCCTGCCTCCACTTCCCAGATGAGCAATTGAGGCACAGAACAGTTATACATCATAGGGAACCAACCAGCGAAGCCCGCATCCCAGCTAACTCATCACAAAGATGGAAATGGGGTTCTCCAGAGGCAGAAACTCTAAGTCCCCAAGTAGCGATTCTTTTTCCCACCTCTACAATTTCGAGTGGTTTATACTTACTTCATCCATGCTGAAATCCCCTTCCTCCTCTCGGATCCCCTCTCCCTCCCACCTCCCTTCCCATCTCAGTCTTTCCCTTTCCTGCTTTGCCTCCCACAGAACACAAGTATGCTTTCTCATCCTCCCTCCCTCCCTCCCTTCCTTCTTGCCTTCCTTCCTTCCTCCCTCTCTTCCCCATCTCTCTGTCTCTCTCCCATTCCTTTTGGCTCTGAAGCTCATCACGACACTACTGGCCCTGGGGCTGACATGTTCAACATAAGGCACGCCTCTGTTTTACGAGTCCACATTTCAGAGTAGTAAATAGAAGGCAGCTGCAAACAAGGCAGTAACCGGTACAGATGCAGTGGGCCTCAGTGGGCAGCCGAGTGTCTTTTGGATTGAAGTGAGTGCCTCTCAGGAAAGTGAGGAAGTGAGTCGGCACTCTCTAAGAATCATCGGTGACCACAGTTAAGGGCGGGCCTCTGACCTCCACACAGTCCTCTAGGACCGTGGCACCCTGGATCCTGAGCACGGACAAGGAGGTGCTCCCCCTATGCAAGTTCCCAGATGCACACACGCTCCCTGGAACACCGCACGCCATTCAGCGCACAGCCTACAAACATACGAGCTTTGTATGGCAGCCAGCAGGAACAATTTGGGCTGCAGGATTTAAATAACTGCAGGTCTGTTTCCAACTCCTTGCTATAACCTAATGATGCTGGAGGAGAGCCAAGCCCCAGTCAGAGGCAAAGCCAGAAGGAAGAGCCACCCAGCCAAGAGCTAACGGAGGCCAGCCCCTGGAGCAGGCACGAAGGTCCATGCTCTTAGTCACACAGGACGCACCTTGTACTCTCTCATCTGTCTTCTCTATACACCGAGATGTCTCCCCATTTACAGTCTCAAGCCAAGCACTTACATCTTCGTAGCTCAAGTTCAGAACTGAACCATTAAACAGTGTCTCAGTCCCACGGGAGAAGTGGGAGAGACAGATTTACTATGATTGTATGTGGTTCTCACCTTACATAGAGCTAATGATTCCACTAAAACTTAGTAACCTTTGGGGGAGCTTTTCAGAGGCTTGGAAGAAACTCATTGTTATGAAAAAAAAATTTTCTGGTAGCCAAAGATACATGCTGACCAAGTGTAACGCAGGAGCCTTCACTGGACTCTGGAAGGAAAAGTAAACATGGCAATGAAGTAAATTAAAGCAGTGAGTGGATGCCTCGTTTTTGAGTGTGCACTGGGATTATTTAAGGGTGCCTTGTAACTGTGACACAACGTGTAAATGGCTCAAATAAAACTGTGTGTGCACGTCTGTGTACATGCATGTATCCTCATGTTTGAGAAGAGGGAGACCAAGAGAGCATGACAGGGGGATGGAGAAGAGGGGAGGGGGGGAGGCTGCGCGTGCTCTGTGTGTTCAATGAGAGGACTAATTCAAATGGCAAAATATTAAGAATTAGTGAGTGTAGATGGGGTCAATAAACATTATAAAGGGCCAAATAGTAAATGTCTTTGGCCTTGGCGTCATACAGTGGACTCTCAAAATGTAATTCAGCCCTGTCATTGTAACTGGGCAGTATGTATGTAAAGGCACATATCTGCACTGCAATACATGACCTACACAGGCAGATTCCGGGCAGGGTTTGGCCCACACGTGATATCTAGATCACTATGTCCCAAGTGAGAGTGTTCAGTTATCCACCTAACACTCTAACACGTTTTCCTGAAGTTCCCCCCTACCCCAACCCCCCACCTCCCCCACTAGGAAATATATGGGGAAAGCCCTCAAGTTTATGAAAGATTCATCTGGGACTTTATTGAGAAACTCAATTCTGCAAAATTCAAGGCAGGCAGCTTTGCCTTGACTGGAGGCAAGCCTAGAGACAGACAGACAGCTGTCATCTCTGAGTGGACAATTGAAAAGCCACTGGGGTCCCAACCAGGTGCTATTGACAAAAAGTAACTCTGACCAACTGGAAAGGATATGTGAGTCTCAGGTAAACACAGGCTTCTCCAAAGGGAGCTAGGCTGCGACTGACACATGGATGTGAACCACTGTGTGTGCAACACCATGAATTAACTTCTCAGTTAGGCCTCACTGCTCTCCCAGTCCACTGATGTGTGAGCCTGTCGAGTGAGTAGAAATGCTTTCCAGGGTCCCGGTGGAGACCTGACCTTCCTGGGAACTCTTTTTCACACACACCCCCGCCTTGGTTTTTCAAAACAGGGTTTCTCTGTGTAGCCTTGGCTGTCCTGGATTCGCTTTGTAGACCAGGCTGGCCTCGAACTCACAGCGATCCACCTGCCTCTGCCTCCTGAGTGCTGGGATTAAAGGCATGTGCCACCATACTCAGCCCCCTGGCAACTCTTGCTCTGAGGATTTTATATCTTGACTCTTTTTCTTTTCACTCTAGGATGGGAGAACGGTCCAGCTTGGGTATATCCCCTAACCCCAGCATAACCTCCAGCCTCAGAGTGTAACTATCCATTGCAGGGAATACACATTCATTAAATATTTAAATATAATGTGCCAAGTAGTCTTCTACATATTTTTAATGGTGAATAAATCCAAAGATTCCTTTGTCTTCATGATCCTCTACATATTTATATTTTCTTTTCCAAACTCCATATAAACAGGGGAAGGCTGATTGAGTGAGTAAAGGCTCTTCCTGCCAAGCTTGATGACCTGACTTCTTGATTCCAGGGACCTAGGTCACAGAACAAGAGAACAGACTCCTACAAGCTGTTCTCTGACACACACACACACACACACACACACACACACACACACACACACACACACTAGCCATCTTGGTTATCAGATCGATTGAGAGCCACCACAAGGTTAAGCATTCCTTATCTTAATTGATGATGGCCCTCAAAGCACAAGAGTAATAGTACTGACAATTTCATTATGGTTTGCTATCATAATTGTTTACTACTAGTTGTTGCTAACATCTTACTGTTCTATATATTAAACTTATCGTTGGTACGCATGTACATCATTTACACTCGCGTCGCTATGAGAGAGTGCATCCCAGTCGAATTAAAGGAGAAGAGCCTTACTTCAGCTCAGGGTCTCAGAGATCTCAACCCACCATGGTGGAGAAGTCTTGGCGTTCATGGTGGCAGGAGAGACAGGTGGAAGCTGCTCACAGTAGAGTGGGCCAGGGAGCAGAGAATAAGGCTGAGCCAGTGGCCGGGCTCTCCCTTCCAAAGGCGTGCCTCTTACTACTGGCCTGCACATCTCAGAGGCACTGCCGAAGGGTCTGCTGCCTCGTGAAGCAGCAGCGCCAGTTAGGGTGGAAGACAGTTCAGACTCAGCCATGATTCTGTGTGTTGGGAGGGAAAACCCCTAGTACAGACAGGGTTTGGTACTAGATGTGGTTTCAGGCATCCGCATCTGCAGATGAAGTGAGGTCTCTGTACACAGAAGGCATCATTAGGACATTTTTTGCCCACTCAGGTCAAGAAAAGACTGTGGAAGATGGAACGAGAACAGTTTGTGCATCTAAGAAAAGAGACACAGCCTGCCAGTTACGCAGGGAGATTTTTTTTTTTTTAAGTTAAAGTTCTGTTGCTGTTATTTGCTCATTGTAAGTCATCAGCTCGGCCTTTACAGGCAGCCTTGAGTTTTGGAGCCAGCTAATATATGCAAAGGTCATGTATAACATATGTATGTATGTATGTATGTGTGTACGTATGTATATATGTATATAAGTCATCATTTATAATTACTGCACAGATATAAATCCTTAAGCCATCTTTCCTAATTCAGTCTAGGAAAGCCCACATAAGCCAAAGTGTACGTGTAGGGCTATTAACTACACGACGGAGCAAAGCCCCACAGTGGGTAGACGCACGCACAGATGCCTGCCCAGTACTCACTGCTCATGGCTACAGTTGGATCACAGATCCCTCAGCCTCTGTCCACAGGAGAGGCTTGCTTTGCCCTTGGTAGGGCTTCTGGATAGAGGGGCCAGCAAGACACTCAGGGCAGTCCCCGGGGAACACCCCACCTCCTCATCCACTTCTGCTTACTGCTTTTCGCTTCCTTGAGCTATAGGAAGGTTTCTCTGTCTCCTTGACCCACTGTAAGGGGCAAGCAGCTCTCCAGCCATCAGTGGACCCCTTTAGGTAGGGGTGACACAGGTGCCCAGCCATCAGTGGATCCCTTTCGGTGGGGGTGGACCCACTTTCCTCAGTTGTCTTTCTTTTACTCAACATGATTTGCAGTTCAGGGAAAATAAAAGCAGTGCACATTCAGGCTGCTGACAAACTCACGATGGCCAGGTACTTAAAACTCAGTATATAAACACATCCTTGTGACTTTTAGTTTCTGTAAGTGAAAAAAACTAGACGGAAACTACGAAGATGTGAGCTGTGCTCGCCTGTGGTGGGTTCATCATCTTAATGCGCATCTACAATACATGTTGCTTATAAACCCTTACTGAGCAATAGGACAGCTCAAAAGGATTTGGAAATATGTCAGAGAAAGCCAGATTTCATTAGGAAAAATCAACAACCACGATTAATGTTACTTTTCTACTCTACCTTATAAAAGTCTTTTTAAAGTGTGGGTCTTTTTTTTTTTTTTTTTTTTTTGGTTAGATTTCATACATGTGAAGCAAACTCCCTTCAAGACAAACACAATTAATAAGTTCAAAACGTAAGGAATACATTATCAAAACATCTCCAGGAACTTATCCCATAATTAATAGAATACGAGGGTTTTCCTGGACCCGCCGTGCATGCTTGCAGTTGCTGCCCAGTCTGTACGGGCTCCAGTCTAACTCCTGGGATTGGCTGGGGTCCAACAACAACCAGTGCTTGCCAGACTGTCAGTGCGTTTCTATTTGCCAGGAGCACTTAACGAGGATACCAGTTCTTCCAGTAAGAGGAAAGAGCGACTCAACTGCGCTTGGGAGATTTTAGGGAATTGAACCAGAAAGGTGGAGTCTGGGTGGGTTCTTAAAGGGAAAGGGGAGGAGAAAAAAAAAACACGGATGGGAAATAAGCAAAAGCAGGGTAGGTTTCTGAAGAAAGAATGTGGGGGGGGGGGGGAAGCATGCATTTTAAGGCTGATGGGGAGGCAAGGGCTCCTCTGACAGTCCCTGGGCGGTGGGGGAACCTAAGCTGGTTCATGCGGGGTCTTGGAGCCCTACTGTATCTTAGGCAAATATGCAAGGTTCTGAGGGAGAAATTCACTGGCCAGGGGGAAGGCCCACCACAAAGCTTCTTCGAAGACCCTGGGCAGAAGAAAACCAGAAACAACAGGAGGAGAGACGATGGGTGATGTAGGAACCAGTGGGAGAGACTGCAGGCGCTGCCAACGTGGTAGCCATCGAAACCATCTTAAGGAACAAGAGGAGGCTGAAGAAAAAAAAAAATCACCCTCTGCTCCAAGAGCCACGGCTCGCTTGCTGGGAGCATCCACTTGGTCTGAGGTTCAATGGTGTGGCCCCTGAATAGCAACAGAGGTTTAGGGGTCAACTGCACATGGGCACGGGCGCGGGGAGGAGGGGGCTGCGATCAGCTAAATGTCCTCAAGTGTCTCTGTAGGTTTACCTTACTGCTTTTATTCTGCGTGAACTTCCTTACTTGGGCAACTTGATTTTCATCTTACTGTCTGCTTCAAATCCCACCTCCCCAATTCAGCACTATCCTTCTCATCAGAAAATCCATTCATAGACGATTGGGCAGTTTTCACCCAATTAATAGAAATGAGTGTCGTACGGGAACCACTTATTGGATTACTGACGTGTGCCAAGCGTTTCTGTTGTAAGTGCTTTTCTTATGTAACACTGCGCAATGCCCTTGGCACGATTGGACGCCCCCTGCTCTGAGGATCACGCAAACCGTGCGTTGTTATTGGGCGCTTCCTAATCGCGTACCACCTATTGTTCTGGGGGGGGGGGAGCAATGTCAAGGCCCTGGCAGGGTGCTACCTGGCTCGTCTGAGGGAGGCCATTTCCACTACACTCGGAATGCCTAAGCTGTTGCTATCTAGCCCCTGCCTATGGGCTTCTCTCCCCCACATGCCCTCCTTCACACCAGCTCTCCCACTCCTGGCTCCTCATTCTTGCTTCCTCAGGATGCTTCCTCCCCACCCCCACCCCCCACCCCCGCCCCTCTCACCCCCTCCCCCGCCCTTCTCACCCCCTCCCCCCCACCCCTCTCACCCCCTCCCCCCACCCCCTCTCATCTCCCCCTCCCCCTCCCCTATCCCTCTCCCCAAGCTGCCTTCCCATAGGGATCCAGTCCTGATCAGCATGGCTGTTCAACCCCACTTCCTGTCTCCAATATTCGAACACAGGACAAAGCGTAGGGAAAAGAAACAGTACACGTTGAACAGTTAGGCTTGTCGGCTAAGCCAAACCTCTCTTCTCTGTACTGGAAGGGGAACCGGCCATATGTCCACATAGAGGGACGTTGACTAATATGATACTCCTGGCCCCTCATCCCCGTCTCCTGGGTCGCTTCACGAGAAGAAATGGGGCACACACGCAGCTCAGCTGGTTTGCGATATCGTGGCCGTGGCTGTAGACAGCCTGTCTGTAGGACACATGTGTTCTGTTTGTCTCTACCATGTGGTAGGGGGCCTCTCTGTGGGGGATGCCTGCGGATGTCCAGCTGTGTCAGGAATGGATGCCTGGATCTGTTTAACTCAAGAGCGAGGAGGACGGAGGATCGGCAGACCGGCTTGGCGGCAGCTCCAAATCCCTGCGCTCCAGTTTGCTTCATGGCCAGTAGAGCTGATAGTCTGCTCTCCGGCTCCTGTGCTATTATTTTAACTTTATTGGTGAGGGGGGCACTGCTTACTGACAGCGCTAAGCCCCTCGCACACAGCTCCCAACGCCACCGGACATAGTAATCCTGTTCCGGATCTGGAGAGGCTGTGGATGCATGCGTTCCCACCTCAGTGGGCCCACCAGGCACAGTGTATAATCCTTCTAGGCATCTGGTCAGCTCCCTCCCCGTCCCTTGAGGATGCTTCCACAAGCCCCCCTGCCTGTCCGTTCCCCTCTTTGGCATCTTTCACTATCTTCTCTCTCACAGATGACATTATATTGGCCTCATCTCACTCACCTCAGGTTCTGCATCTTTAAAAAATTTTTTTTTTCATTTAAAAAAATGAAATGGGATATCTTAAGGCATTTTGAAATAACTTATTAATGGTTTCTCAACAATTGGAGCAAGATGTATCCCTTGGCTGGGAGGAGATTAATGGGCCTGAGGTTAAGCCATATTCACTTCCATTCAGTTTCTAACATTTACGTTCAAACCTATTCACTGCCTATTTCCTGTGTGAAAAGCAATGTGTGTGAAGTGCCCTGAGCGGCGAGGTTCATCATGGGAGCTGGATTCTTATTTGCAAGCAGGAGAATGGCAGAGGAGTAGAGATACCTGTGGATCACAGAGTTGAGCACAATCAGGCCCAGAAGCACCGGCCCAACCGTAAAACACAGCGCCAGGAGTCCCTACGCTGGGGCCTTATATGGCTGTGACGTGGGCACGAGTTACATGGTGGCTTTCAAGAGGGTGACTCTTTGAAGCAGCAGGTAGCCAGGGCTTTGTGATTTGGGGACCCACCCTTCATCTCTCATATGCCTCCTCTGCTTGTTGGCCTGTTGGCCCTCACTGCAGTTCCCAACTGAAGTTGGTAGTCACCCTACAAGGAGGCCCACTTTTTTCTCTCTCTTGCTTACATTTGAAAAATATGCCAGGAAAAGACCCCTTCTAGGCTTGCACAAAGTTCTCTCCCATAATGGCTAAAGAGACTGGGCAGACACGATCGTAATTCCTTTCAGTGGATGAAGAGAAAGAGGAGAGGCACTGTTTCCAACGCGAGAAAAACGAATCTGGCCCAGGGGGCACTAGCTTCACTCTCAGAGAAGGCCAGAGATGGACATGTCCCCCTAAGTTCAGTTCTCGGGGAGCAGAACGCCTGGCTATTAATGCCACTGGTAACATACCAGGCAAAGCTAATCAAACTCAGGGTCCCTAAAACACACTCAAGTCTCTCTACTAAGCCACGATGCTGCCTTGGCTTCTCAAAGCTAACAATACAACTGCTACCGAACAAAACAGTAAAGCTCATACAATTAGCTCTCTTGCAAGAGCCTCTCCAGGCGTGGTCCCCTGCTATACAGCAACTGAAGGCCATGCCTTCCTCTGTATAGGGTCTGTAGGACGTAGAGCGTCCGGTCCCAAAGACAGCATGGCCCTTGGCACTTTGCTTTCATTCGCCTCTGGATTCCTGACTCAGTGCCATGCATCCAAGCCTACCCAGAGGTCGGCACCATGGGGCTCTCAGAAGTAGGGGTCCAGACAATCAGGAAAGCTGTCTCACTGCCACGGGATCTAATCTTCTGAAAAAGTACTGACCTGTTTCCTAAACTTCTTAAACTAAGCCTAAAACTCAACGTAAGTGTGAAAGTGTTACATTGGCAAATTCCATTAATCGGGCTTTGGGAAATGAATGAAAAAGTGTTGTTGTTGTTGTTGTTGTTTTTGTTTTTGTTTTTAACAGATATTAGGACCAAACAGGCTGCTATGGATTAGCTAGTGCTTTGTGATAAAATGAAGAGTTGAAGAAAAAAAAAAAGCACCGAGAAATGTTTAAAACAATTCGGCACTGTAATCAAGTCTTATTGTAGGGTCGACAGACTTGTCGCGCTGAACAGAGAATAAACGCACCACGGTGGGCATCTTCTATATGCACAAGTCGTAGCTTAGCAGTACCAAGCAACTAATACAAGAAGAAACCAGTGTCCACTGAGTGAGCAACCAAAGTTAAAAGCAAAGCAAACACAGTAAGATACTCATTAGAACGGTATTACACAAAAAAATTATAATGAAGAATTGGTAAGAAAGTAGAGGAAGAAAACTCTGTGTCTTGCTGGTGTGACTGAAAAATGGCACAGATGTTGCCGAATATAACCCAGTAGCTCCTCCAAAAGTTGAATGCAGAATTACAACACGATCCGACAATTTCAGTTCTGAACAGATACACAAAGGAATGGAAAGAGGGGAAACAAAGGGAAACCTGAATGTTCACATCTATAGTCACAGTAGCCAAAAAGTAGATGTGATCCAAGTTCCTTCTTTCAGACAGAAGGACACAGAGACTGTGTATTCACTCTTAAAAAACATGCTACAACAACGGGCATTAAGCCAAATCGAATAAGCCAGACAGAAAAGAACAGCGACTATATGTGTTTGCTTACATGACGCACCTCGGGCGGTCATGTTCAGAAGGATGGAGGGTAGAACAGAGCCATCAGGGGCGGAGAGAGCCAGGAATAATGGAAAGTGGCTGTTTAATGGGCACAGAGTTCCACTCTGTGGCCATGAAAAAGTTCTGAAAACAGTGCTAACCATGAAATGCCTGCATTGCCCAGAACTCACACATTCTAACCTCACCCTCAGCAGGTATTTGGAGGAGGTGATGAAGACAGACCCCACATGGATGGATTTTCCTATCCCTACACCCCCTATGAATGTGAGGTTACAGACAGAAGAGATCCATCTGTGAGCCAGGGGCCCAGCTCTTACCAGCCTGCTGGTGCCTTGATGTCGGACTTCCCGGCCTCCAAAACCATGAGAATCAACTTCTCTTGTCCATAACCCAGCCAGTTTACAGTGTTTTGTTATAGCGGCTCAATGAACCAGACGCATGACAGTGGTCCCAGGTGTCACTCAACTGTATATCTAAAATGCTAATCTGCATTATATATTTTAATATAGAAGGAAAGAAAGGGAGGGAAAAGGGAGGGAGGGAAGGGGAGGAAAAGGAAGAGAAGGGGGAGGCCATTACCAGCAAAATATCCGCTTTGTCACATAGTACATTCCTTAAATATATGACCTAGGAAAGTGTGGATCAAGTCAAGTAGGGAAATTTGGTAGTCAATATTCCCCAGCCAGAGGTCATGGAGCTTAGAATCACTGTTAGGAGATGTATGTATGTAGTATGTGTGTATGTATGTATGTATTGTGTTACATATATATGTATGTATGTATGGTGTGTGTGTGTATGTATGTATGTATGTATGTATGTATGTATTGTGTTACGTATATATGTATGTATGTATGGTGTGTGTATGTATGTATGTATGTATGTATTGTGTATGCATGCATGAGTTTCTGTGTAAGGATCCAGATCCCAGATCCCCAGTGACTGGAGTTACAAATGGTTATGAGCCACCACATGGGTTCCGGGGACTGAACCTGGGTGCTCTGTAAGAGCACTCAAGTCCTTTAAGCACTGGGCCATCTCTCCTGACCTGGAAACATCTCTTTAAAGACTCTTGCAGCTCTTCACTTCCTGCACCTAGCAGATTCCTTTGTTTCCACCACCTGCCCTTCCATTCATAAACATGTGGCTTCAGAAGCTAACAGTGTTGACACTGTCACGTGACACTGAAAACAGTGAAATCACATCACTCTGCTGTGACTGTATTCTCTCAATTCCTCTAGCGGGCATGCCAAGCCCAAGGCATGCAAGGTTCACAGGACTCCAACCGCCAGGGCTGCGACTCATCCCTGCCCTTCGAGGAAGGAGGCATTTCACACAGTCTCCCTAGACAAGGATTTACTGCTTAACGCTGACCTCAGGAACAGAATCCCTCACCATCGGGGTCAGGCATGTGGATGACATTAGGAAAAAAGAAACACGGAGGAGCCACACGGAAAGACTCAAATGTAGTCAACCCTTTTGCACTCGCAGGTCACAGCCTCTCCACTGAGACGGCTAAGAGCTGGTTAGGAAAGGAAATGCCACAAAGTAAAACGCCATCAGCAACCTTCACCCTGACTGACAGAGACAGTGGCCCAGAGGAAGCTTAGCACTTAATACATTCAGCTGAGGCAGATGCTCACTTCAGATGTTCTGCTAATATTCAGACGTGCATGGGAAAGAAAAAGGAGAACGAACTCAAAGGGGCAAGGAAGGAAATTGCTGGAAACGCGGCTGCCACGCCTTCTGTTCTCTCGTGTCTATCAGTCTACCAGATCCTCAGCTAACTACAATCTGGGCGCCTTCACTGTGCTAATTTTTTTTCCTAAATAACTCAAAAGGGGCGTGGAGAAGAGACTGCCTTCAAATAACCCATAAGTTCCCGACCTGATAATCATGGAATGGAAGACACGACGTATCATTAAGTATACTCAAAATTTGAAGAAGAAGCCCACGGGCGCTGGAATATTTGATCTAATTCATACAATAAAACTAATGGGCAAGTTCTCTCTCTCCAGTAGCATCCAGCACATTCTTAGCATCTGACTGGAGCTGACATATTGCATATACTGTTTGTGTTCACACAACGGTAACCAGAGCGAGGGATGAAGAAGACAAGGGGGAAAAAAAAAGAAGGACCGTAGCGCCACCAATGTGGCTACGGAGGCGCCTCCTCCAAGCACTGGGGTTCCGGAAGGAGCATCTGTAGGTACCTAAGGACGAGTGATGTATCTGGAGCTTTTCAATCTCTTCCATGCTGAATTCTAGAAAATTAGCACTAAATGCCTTTCAGATGCAGAAGAGGAGCCTGCAGACAGTGTCATCCCCAAGGCTCTGTGCTTTACCACGCATGATGCTGTCTTGTGGTGTGCATGCTTCAGCCCACAGTGCATAAAGACACGACTGTCACATGTCTCAACATGATACACCAACCAAGCACGCGAGGATGTCATCAACCATGTTTAGATAGGCGCCCAGGCGGCCATGTACATGTACCGAGAAAGATATAAATAAAAGCCTGCTCGGATGTCTCTCACCATGTTGATGCCCACGTGTCTCTGGATCATGCTGTTTGGGCACCATATGCCACGGTCATACTAACAGCACGCATGTACATTCTGGCTTCCAGTCGCCCTATGAGCTCCCATGTGTGGAGTCATACTCAGGCTATTTTAGGACTAGCTCTATGACTGACAGGCCACAGGTGTTGGGTACATTTTTAAAAAGTTCACTTGGAATAGTTCAAATAACTAGCTTGTGCCTTCAGTATTCCCAACAGCCAAGATACGGAGAAGCAGCTGTGTCCTTCAGTGGGTGAAGAGATACAAAGAAAATGTCGGTCCCTGAAAAGGGAGGGAACGCTCATCTTTTGTGACAGTGTGGGTAAAATCCAGAACGTTCGGCGTGTGAAGTCAGGCAGACATAGGAAGACAAGTACGATCTGCTCTTGCTTATTTGTGGAATCTTAACTTATCAAATGCAAAGACATAGAGACCACAGTGGAGAGGAGCAGCTGCCAAGGGCTGGAGAAATAGATGCAGGCTGTGGGGTAAAAATCCTCAGTCATAGGAATTCTAAGACTCTAGGATACGATATGGTGACTATGGCTAACAATATGGTACTGTGTACTTAAAATTCGCCAAGGAAGTAGATATTATGTGCTCTAACCATACACATGAGAAATGTAATTATTCGAAGGACTGATATATTGACTGTGGTCATTTTACATGTATTCTTAAATCATTATGTTATATATTTTAAATATGTATTACTTTTATCTATCAATTACAAATCAATAATGCTGGAAGATGTTTTTAAAATTCATCATTCATTCTTTTAGGCCTGGTTATGGAGTATTTATCAATGGTAACATGTGTGTGTACGTGCGCATGCGCGTGTACTCACATGAATATATGTACACATGGAAGGCAACTTTGCTCATCTTTCCCCAGGAGCCAGGGTCTCTCATCAGCCCAGAGTTCTCTGATTTGGCTACGCTGGCCAGCTGGCCGGTCAGCCGCAAGCTTCTCCCTGCCCCCGCCTCATCCGTGCTAGGATCACAAGCGTGTCTCACCACACCCTGCTTTTCTACACAGGTTCTGGGCATCAAACGCAGGTTCTTGTTCATGTACAGAAAGCTCTTTACTGACTGAACTACTGCCCAGACCAAAGCTCACTCTCAATTATGATACCAGTACTTGGTAGAGTAGTGATTTCTATCTCAGGAGTTAATCATTTCTATTTTGCCTTTTCCGTTGGTGATCAAGCCTCCTGTCATAGGTTTGTATGTATGTACGAAGATCTCGAAGTAATCTCGTGTGTGTGTGTGTGTGTGTGTGTGTGTGTGTGTGTGTGTGTGTTTGCGTTTTGGGGGCTTACTGTCTCCTGTGTTCTTTTATTGGGCTTTTATGGGGATTATCTATTTTTTTCTCTCTCTTTTTTTTTTATATTGATGCAAAATAAGTTTAATTTTGATACATTGGTATGGAATTCACACACATCTATGGGGATTATCTAAATTACTAGTGTTTGCAAAGAACTGACTTTTGGATATTTTACCCATCATTCTATTTTTTTAAGTCTCGGTTTTTAACTCTTAATTCGCTTCTGCAAATCTCTGAGATTTATATTACTCCTCCTTACCTACAAAGCCGAGCTCATGATTTGCTCTGTTCCTTTCCTTTTTTTTAGAATTTCTCCTTGGTTGGGACTAGGCAACACTAAATAGGTAGCACCCATTTCCTTGTTTTAAAGATCCACCGACAAAACAAAGTTTGGTTCTACCAAACTCAAGAGTGACTTTATTGGGCCGACTTCCAGAGCAGGAGTGAGGGGTTGCTGAGGGGAGCACGCATGACTCTAAGGCAGCCACTTAAAAAGGCCTGCCCCCAGCACGGATGATGGATTCCCTGTGGCTGCATATATGCAGCCCCCTACCCCTAGTATTCCCCACCTAATATCCTGTGGCCCTTCCCTGAGATCACAAGGCCATGTACATTTAGGGCAGAATTGCATACAGCTGGCTGGGAGGCACGGTTGGACACTCGGGTGGACACTCGGGTGAAGAGGGTCCCATGACCCTCTCATCACCTCCGCCTAGGAAGGAATGCCCACAGTCAGCAAGCCCAGCTGTGATGATCCTTTGCAGGCAGCCACAGCTGAACTCAGAAAAATGGCAGCTGTTTGGCTTAGATGATAGTGCTATATAAGACCTTCACTAAAAAAAAAGGGAAAAAAAAATTCTTCTGAGAGCATCATTCAGTGTTCTTGGAAAGGTTCTTATTATTACCTTTAAGTTTGTGTGTGTGTGTGTGTGTGTGTGTGTGTACCAATGTATGTATGTGCACCTGTCACCACATGTGTAGAGGTCAGAGGACAACTTGGAGAGTCCATTCTCCCCCCCCCCGCCCCCCCCCCCGGGCTGCCCCACCCCCGCGCATGTAAGTCTCAGGGATTGAACCCAGGTCACCAGACTTGATGGCAAGCACCTTTACCTGCTGTGCCATCTCGCCCACTCTGATAACACATATACTGTTTTTAATTTCTGTCCTAGTAAGTTTAACCTCCCCTTGGCTTCTCTTTTCCATCCAAGGCGATCACCAAGTGTGCTTCCCAACTCACAGACTGGCTTCTTTTCACTTTGATCCTGTTGCATCCTGACCAGAGTACAACCTTTTGAGTCACCCCCTTTTTCTCCAAACTTTGATGAGCTTCTTTGCCATCAAGCATAAGATTTAGAGGGAAGAGGCTGCCGGCACGGACATGTAACAATGTATTTTTTGTGGTTTTATTTACATCTTTGGACACTGCCGTGAAACTCATTCTCCTAACAATTTCTCACTAGCCACCTAGTGAGATGTGATAAGAAAAATTGCAGGATGTAGGACATAAAAAAATCCCATCGCCTTCCTCCATAGGTTTAGATGCTAACATAATCTTAAAGATGACATGGAAGTCAGAGCTGGATGACCTAATGAGAGCTTTGCTTCCTGAACCACAAGACCATGAACCGCACTTCCTACTCCACTCTGACTGGTGCGAGACTAGCTCCTGACCCACGTATTCTCGCTGGTCTTGGATGTGCTGTCTCCTAAGGACCCAGGTAGCTACTAAGATGGGGAGCACCTCCTACCCACAGTCCCACATCCAACAGAAAAAGCTTTCGAATGGAGACTGGCTATGGCCAGGCTCCTGTGGACCACATAGTACAGAGAAAAGGATGCGTCTGACACACTCTTGGGGGTCCTAAGGAAAGGAAGTCATCCCTGATCAAGTGTCTTTTGAAGCAGTTAAGTGTTTAAAATCCTTTTAAAGCATGCCGGAGTATACAGCGCAGGGAGGGGGGCGGGCGCACACAGAAAGCCATTCTGCTTACCACTGTAGAGAATAGTTCTGAAACTAAAGACTGATTGAAAGGGACATCAAAGGAGTAAGATTTGTTTGATGTTTAGACATCCATATATGATGCAGATCACTGCTGCATTAATGGTGCCTGTAAGCCAGATGGAATGGCAGGCTCTCTCAACAGGCATCTAACTCAGTGCCATGGAAAGGCAGGGCAAGGTAAAGCCAGCCTAAGACAAAGGATTCACCACCTCACGCTTAAAGATGCATCTCTCTATTGGAGTGTCATCTCACAATTCAGAAAACCCCAATTGATTTCAGGAGCTTTCACGGCTGAGTCGGCATTGTGTAAGAACTGGGAGTGACGACAGACCCTACCAAATACAGCGGCAGTAGGGTTCTTCCAGGATGGCGGACAGGGTGGGGTGCCTGGTCCTGCTGCTCAGATAAAGTCAGGTATACCTCAGGAGCTGGCCTGAGGAGTCATTACATCATATTTTCCTTAAAAGTTTTAAAAAGCAACTTTTAATCCAGATATCTAGCAAGCAAAAGGGAGAAAGCCAAAAATTAGTACACTTTCCTCCTTCCAGAACATTCTTCTAAACGTCTGATCTCACTATAACACCATTTATTTCCTTTTGTTGTCTTTATTTATCAGACTATAAGCACCTGATAAATACACAGGAGGAGAAATTTAATGTGCTCCAAATTTTTCACTGCACATGAAAAACATGATATGAAAATAATTCAATCCATCAGACCAGCCAAGAATAATAACCAGATTCCGTGTTGGGGAAGGTATGAGGAAACGGACAGCTTCGATCCAGCAGAGAGGGGAGTAAAGCAATCCTGTCCTATTGCTCAGAAGGGCAATTACAAAGTGAGCATAAAAGCTGGAGTTTTGTGTGTTTCCTGGACGCTGTGATTCACCTTTTATTAACTTGACCTAAAGATGTACACAGCGATCACTCACAAACATTTTTTTCCTTCAAAACAACACTGCAATATGGTTTAAAACAATGAAGTGCAAACAAATGTGCAACAACAGGATGCTTTGGTGACCATGTAGCATACACTTAGGTCAGAAACTACAGTGCTGTTGATATATTCCTATATTCGACATTAAAATTACTTGGAAAGGTTTAATTTTGAAGTTCAAATTATACAGGCATTCAAAGGCACAATAATAATAATAATAATAGTAACAACAACAACAACACTAATAATAATAATAATAATAAATAAAAACATTCATGGGCTGGAGAGATGGCTCCACTGGCCGCTCTTGCAGAGGTCCTGAGTTCAATTCCCAGCTACCATATGGTGGCTCACAACCATCTATATTGTGATCTGATGCCCTCTTCTGGCCTGCAGGGGTACATGCAGGCCGAATACTGTGTACATAATAATGAATAAATATATCTTTAAAAAAACATTCACAACTGAACTCAGAATGCACATTGTTTATATTAAGACAGCAAAGTTTTAAAGTTAATTTTCTGGGAATACTTATAGTGGTTTCCCCATTTCTAAAACTCTCGTTGGGGTTTATTTTGGCTTAGTGATTCAGGGAGATAGAGACCAGAGTAGCACGAAAGGTGTGGCAGCAGTTGAGGAAAGGATGGCGGCCAGGGCAGGACGCTGGCGAGCCACCTGTTATGAGATCAGCCAGGAAGCGAGGCCAGACTATAAACTCCCAAGCCTGCTCTCCACGATGTACCTCCTCCAGCAAGACTTCACATTCTAAAGGTTCCATAAACTCCCCAAAACAGAACCTCCAGCTGAGGACCAAATGTTCAAATACACGAACCTATGTGGGATGTGCCTCACTCAAGCCACAATACTTGGTATGGTGGTGATGATGGTGATGACGGTGCTGGTGCTGGTGATGATGGTGATGATGATGACACTGCAACAAAAATCTTAATAAACATTTCATACAAGTGGGTAAACTAGTGGAGGATATAATAATTAAAGTTAAATAACTTGGCCAAAGCAAACAGTGCAGTGGCTTACAAAAGTAGTCCCAGCATTGAGGAGGCTGAAGATGAACACATACTATATGTTCAAGGACAGCCTGGGATAGAGTGAGTTCAAGGGCAGCCTGGGATAGAGTGAGTTCAAGGGCAGCCTGGGATAGAGTGAGTTCAAGGGCAGCCTGGGATAGAGTGAGTTCAAGGGCAGCCTGGGATAGAGTGAGTTCAAGGGCAGCCTGGGATAGAGTGAGTTCAAGGGCAGCCTGGGATAGAGTGAGTTCAAGGGCAGCCTGGGATAGAGTGAGTTCAAGGGCAGCCTGGGATAGAGTGAGTTCAAGGGCAGCCTGGGATAGAGTGAGTTCAAGGGCAGCCTGGGATAGAGTGAGTTCAAGGGCAGCCTGGGATAGAGTGAGTTCAAGGGCAGCCTGGGATAGAGTGAGTTCAAGGGCAGCCTGGGATAGAGTGAGTTCAAGGGCAGCCTGGGATAGAGTGAGTTCAAGGGCAGCCTGGGGTACAGAGCAAGACCCTCTTTCAAAAACCAATAAAAAGAAAAAAATAAGATCTCTGAGCCAAATGTTTTTTTTTTTATGTTGCAGATATTCACAGACTGTCTGCCAAACTGTTGTCATCTTTCTACATTAAGCAATCACCACTTTTATAACAATAAAAATGCCTTGAGAGTTAAAAATTGTGAAAAACATAGATTGAGTGGGTTTAAATCATTCTTAATCATTAAGGTACCTAAAGAGAAACAAAAATGTAAATAACTAAAGTTGTGCCTATTTAAATTACATAGATGTTTCCAAACCAAGCATAAGCTTTCAAAAGAAGCATGTGCAGGAACTGGGAGACAGACAGCTCAGTGGGTAACAGCACTTGCTACAGACTCAAGAGGGCCTGAGTTCAAATCTCCAGCCTGCATGTAAAGGCTGGGCGTGGCCACGCATAACTGTAACCACAGCACTGAGTTCAAATCTCCAGCCTGCATGTAAAAGTTGGGCGTGGCCATGCATAACTGTAACCACAGCATTCAGTTCAAATCTCCAGCCTGCATGTAAAAGTTGGGTGTGGCCATGCATAACTGTAACCATAGCACTAA
The DNA here is from genome assembly GCF_964271855.1 of Acomys minous. Lineage (NCBI taxonomy): Eukaryota > Metazoa > Chordata > Mammalia > Rodentia > Muridae > Acomys > Acomys minous. Next base: position 5,248,202 of record NC_140491.1, read on the forward strand.
GTTCAAATCTCCAGCACCCATGTAAAGGTTGGGTGTGGCCATGCATAACTGTAACCACAGCATTGAGAGACAGAGTCGGGCAGAGTCAGGAGCTCACTGGCTAGCCAACCCAGTCCAAATGTGAGGCTTCTGGTTTAGTGGGAGACCCCATCTCAACACCATGAGGAAAAGAGTGATTGAAGATGTTTAGTGTCCTTCTCTGTCCTCCACCTGCGTGTACATGCCCATGTAAACACCCCCTGCATGAAGATATACATGTAGACCACATACACATACAACACACACCAGACATGCAAAAATTAGAACTAAACAAAGAAGTGTGTCCAGACGAACAAACATGCAAAAAGGGTCATAGTATATATATTGCTTATTAGCGTACATGTGTGTCTATGGCCTTATTTTGATTTTTTGTCTTACATTCTTCTCTATCTATGCAGGCTAGTTTTCATTTGAAGGCAGTAAATTACAAGAAATGGCTAACCAAAATGGCTGGTGTTTTGTTTTTGTTTTTGTTTTGTTTTTGTTTTTTTACTTGTCAGAGAATAAAGAGACCCAATGAGACTACCTTACCTCCTGGGGGGGCGAGGGAGCTAACAGAGGATCAACAGCACCTTTTGTAGCTGCTGGATCTGAGGAGACTGGAAATTTCTTGTGAGACCCACAGATAGATAATATTCACTATAAACTGCATCATGTCCATGCTGCAGGACAGACTCATTATTCCTGCACTGGGTGTTCACACACGGGGGAGGGGGGGAGTCATACATCTTTTATTTATTTATTTATTTATTTATTTATTTATTACTTATACAATGTTCTGCCCTCATGTGTGTTTGCAGGCCAGAAGAGGGCACCAGATTGCATTATAGATGGTTGTGAGCCACCATGTGGTTGCTGGGAATTGAACTCAGGACCTCTGGAAGAGCAGGTGGCACCCTTAACCTCTGAGCCATCTCTCCAGCCCCAAGTCATACATCTTTTAACTTTAAAAAACTGAAATGCACACTTGGCAAAGTATGTTCAATAATGTCCCATACCAGCACCCGTACCCTTAAGCCTCTTCCTGCTGTTGCAAAGACATTCCTGACTGGAGTTCTATACTCACCGCCCCCCAGGAGTCAGGAGACCAAGTACAGAGTTTCTTAACTACCCATGAGAGGGTTCCAGAAACATTTCATAGAGGTTCATATCCACACAGATGAAATAATGTTCTAAAAGTATTTCCAGAAGAGCATTTACCAAAATGAATATAATTTAAAATTTTGGTTTTGTAATGAGTATGTAAAAACCGACACATAATAAATATCAGTTAAGAGAACACATCTGGTGTGTGACAGACATCCACCTATGAAAACCACACCTGACGACACACGAAGCTGACTGCTGACTGGCCAAACTGCACTTTCTCAGGGATGATGCCTTTAAAAGTCAAAAATCTTAAAGAAATGCAACCCTAGCGGGTGTTGCTCCCCACTTGGACTCTCGTTTCTAGGGAGTCTTGGGGAAGCAGATTAAGAGCTCACAGCCAGTGAGAGCCAAGCAGCTAAACAACTATATAACAGGAATAAATAAATGGATTTAAAATGAGAAAGGCTGTTCTGTCAGAGTCTTTACACTTAAGCAGTAACCGCAGTTCCTGGCCCCAGATTCGTCACGTTTTCTACTGCTAGACACATGCCTGCTGCTTCTAACCTTTGCCACCATGAATGCTGCTTCTAACCTTTGCCACCATGAAACATGCTGGGGTGGGGTGGGGGTGGGGGGTGTTGTAGAGGAATGCTTTGAGTGGATGTAGCAGTTGTCAATAAAGGGCTGTTTGACCAATCAGCTGGGCAGAAGGACAGGAAGTGGAAGGCAGGGCTTCCAGGAGAGGAGGAGGAGCCAGGAGTTGAAGTTGATGGCGGACAGTTGGTGGAGCGCAGCTGCCCTAGAAGCATCAGATTGGCAAGTGACTGGGATACAGTAGGCTATGAGGATTAGACTAGTTTATTTTAGTTTACTAGTAGATTAGTAGCAGTTTAGATTCTGCCTAGTGTAGTGCTTGCACCTTTAAATTACAGTTCAGCCTCATTGTATCAGTTTCTGGCTTCCTAGGCCATACAGATACAGTAACTGCAACAGTTATGTGTGGTGGGAGGAGGAAGTCCAATGGGGGTTCCCCTGTGGAAATTTAATTGTTCTAAACATCTCAGGTTTTAAGACTAAGTTTAAGAACTAAGGTCCGAGGGTGAGCTGATTTCTCCCAGGGTGGTGTAAGTCAGCCAATGACAGACCCCCGCGTCCTGTCCACTTTACTCCCTTCCACAGTGAAGCAGATGGCCTCACAGAGCGTAGAGGAACACGAGCCACTCTGAAGATCCGCACCGCTGCAAGACAAGGAACTAACCCTTGGCAGCAGCGGCTGCTGACCAACCTCCCAGGGAGGGCTCTGGATGCCGCAGCATGAAAGGGGGCCCACGTGAACAGCATTCAGATCTGGGATGCTCTCCCACATAAGCTCAGCACGTTTTGTCCTGAAAATCTCACTGGACCATTGCTGCCGGATCCCACCTGATGCCCTATAATAAAGCCAGTGCAACAAGACCAGGGCGTTTCCTGCCTCCACGGTTTGCGTTAATCACATGAGGTGCATTCAGCTCCTTTGGCACAAACTCCCTCGCAGATGGCATATGTAAGAGATTTTTCTTCTTCATTACATTATAGATGAGAGCTTATGGCAAAGATCCAGAACTCAGGCCTTTAAAAATAGTTCTTAAAGCTAATGACCTCATGCCCATCAGCTTTCATAATCAAATGTCTCTCTTGGGGGCTGTATAGCACTTTTCACATGCATCATGTGTATTGCAACGTTTTTGAGGAGGACTTGACAATGTCTCAAAAACCATAAAAATGTGGGTTTTCTTTGATGTAGCAACTTTACCACTGGGAATTTGTCCTAAAAAAAAAAAAAATGGCTAGGAAAAAGGAGAAGATTTATGCTCGGTATTGTTCATCTTAAGTTGATTTATAATAGCTTAAAAAATAGAAACATCCCCAAATGGCCAAAAAGAGAAATACACAAGTAATTTATTGTACAACCATATGGGGAAAAGGTTATATAGCCATCAAAATAGCATTTTTCAAAGAATTACTTAACAGCATAGGGAAATCCGCATGATCAAGGCCTAGGAAGAATAAAAGAAAGAACTAATGTATATTATAACGTTGACCATGCCGTTTGTATAATAAGTTTATATAAACACAGAGGAAAAACCTGGGCTGCAAGCTACAATGCTAATATATAGCAGACTATTACATATGCTTTTATTTTCTCATACATTAAGAAATTTTAATTTTCATACAATATAAATATTAAAATTCAGTCCAGAAAAATATGACAAATGTTAAGAATAAATTGATTACTGGTGCTGCTAAGTCTCGGCTAGGGGCCTTCTGAAGTTACAGCCACGCCAACATGAATGACCACACCCCGCTGGTTCCTTATTGCCAGCTCATCCCTGTGTGACAGTGAGTCCAGGGCCATCTTAGTTGCCACGTTTGAAAAGGACCTGAAAGTCTTACCTCATCAGCATTAGTAGAGATCTTTCTTAAGCCATACACTCTTTGACATACAGATTGCCTCATTGTTGCAAACGGCTACATTTTGGACTCAGGAAAAGACCTCACTGAATGGAACCAGCCACTGGGGGTACCTGCCTCCTCCTTTGAAGGGCATTGCCTGCCTCCTCTACTCTCAACACTTTAATTGCTGGAAGCCCTCATCTTAGATGGCCTTAATTACTCTAAGGGTCACTAAGTCTTCCCTTTCTCTGCATCCGAAGTCCGAGCTAACCAGACAGTGAATGAGAACGTGAGCTCCCCGTGCCAAACTAGAAACAATTCATTCAGCCTGAGAGTGATCACTCGCTGATTATGAAAGACTGTTTGAAACCACTTTCCTCGGCCCTCTTCCTACCCCCCCCATGTGCTACCAGGAGCCTCACTTTCTTCTGCCAGAAAGCTTTATCTCAGAGGTCCCTTTTGTTTATCTCCCTGATCTCCCTGTCAAATTCCGTATCACTCCAGCTCACTCCCGGTTTACCTCTGGGAATTAAGGCATCTCATTTTTTTGTTCAAAGACTAGGACTGAGGGCTGGAGGCTACAGCGCCATGTTAAAGCACATGACTGGGTAAGCCTGAAGCTCTGGGTCACCAAGAAACAAAAACAAAACAAACAAACAAGCAAGAGCATCAGCAGGAAGTGGGGGAAGGCTGCAGAACAGACCAATTTTGACGGTAAGAATCCCCTGAAATCCACTCTCAGACTAAATCGTGGAGGGGGTGGTTATTTTGCTTTGTTTGCCCCCTACAGTTCTAACCCGCCCTGAACTTTGCATTTATAAGAACTTGAGTGGGGCACGTGCAGCTCATCATCTCGTATCCACGAAGCAAGGGGTTCCCACCCTTAGCAAGGGGTTCCCACCCTCAGCAAGGGGGCTCCCACCCTCAGCAGGTGGGTTCCCACCCTCAGCAAGGGGGTTCCCACCCTCAGCAAGGGGGTTCGCACCCTCAGCAAGGGGTTCCCACCCTCAGCAAGGGGGCTCCCACCCTCAGCAGGTGGGTTCCCACCCTCAGCAAGGGGGTTCCCACCCTCAGCAAGGGGGCTCCCACCCTCAGGAGTTCCACAGAGCTGCTCTCTGTTGGCACTACAGTTGTCTCCCTCACACTCAGCACCCACACCCCTCTCTCCACCTGTTCCTCCTTCCCCAAATGCACAACACAGCCAGCTCACACATGGAACCCTTCCTCCCCCATCATCTCTTATTCATGCAGTGGGAGATAGCCTTCGAGATGAAAACATCCTCCATGCTAGGCCGCTTCTGGCTCCCTATAAATTGCAGGCAGGCGTAATCTGTCTTCTAGGGAATTTCAGACTTGTGTGCACTCTATATGAGGGCAGAGGTGAGTTTTTATGCAGGGACAGTTTCCTGCCGTCTTGATATGGAAACACCCACTTTGGCCTTCCTATCAGGCCAGGCTCTGCTTCAGAAGTTACGTGAAGTAAAGCCATGGGAAATCCAACCTACGCCCCATGGTTAAGTGCACTGTCCCTCCAGGTTTCTCTCACCCTTAGCGTGCAATGGTCCTTGTGCCCCATAAACTTCCAACCTTTCATGGTAGTTCCCTCACTATGTTCACTGCTTTTCCAAAGCCAGCCAATTTTTTTTATTGAGATCACAGTCTTCTCCCATCCATCCCCCTCCCCCAACAACTAACTCAGTACAGACTTCTCTCTCTCCCACTTCCTGTGGGATACACTCTGTTGATTTTCATATATTCTGCCTGACACTGTGAGCTCTCCAGCCCTTATGCACATAGCCAATATGGCCGCCTCCCTTCCCTGCTCTGAAGACAGGTGTATCCTCCCTTGACAAGCCTTTCTCTTCCTATAATCCAAGACTCTGCCCTGGCCGCTGACCTAAGCAATGGCCCTCCTCCATACATGGTGTGGCTTACTCTGCCCCCCATGATTCCCCCATCTCTTGTGCCAGTGAGAACGGCCCCTACTTAGTCTATTTCTCTTTTCCTAGTGGATTCCCCACATTCTAGCTTCAGGTCCCACCACTATTCATGCTGGGAAGGTTGACCATCGGGCCCTACTTGCTAATCCAAGGCCACTTCACAGCTCTTGCCAGGGTGGGCGCGCTGCCGGCCACTGGCACACCTCACGACGATTTCCTTGATGGTTGTAACGGTCCATTCCCCACCATATCTCTGCTTCCTTTTCTCAGTCACTTCCATCCCACTTCCTAAGTGACCATTTTTCTTAAAATACCTCCTAGCCAACTATAGCTTCCAGTCTGTTCTTCCTGGGCAGTGTCATTCACTCTTATGGCATCAACATTTTCCTTAAACATCACTGACTCTTGAACTCTTCTTGTCCAGAATCATTTATTGGACATCATCAATGCTACAAAAATGTTCAGAGCAGGGCTGCCACGAACTCGCCTGCTTTTTTTTTTGGTATATACACACCCAACACCACAACTCGTTCCCTTTTCACAACCAGTGGCCCCAAGCAGAAGCATACAAACCAAAATAAATAGGATACGCAGCTCTTCAAATGGTGCAGGAGGAATCTCTTGTGTCTGTAGGGGAGCATCACCTGTCAATGATAAGCTAAGGGCCTATTAGCCGAGGCAGGAAACAAGGGCGTGGGAGTTCCCGAGAGAAAGAGATGAACTCCGGGGTAGTCAGAGGCGGGCATTCGCCCTGGGATTCTGAAGAAGACAGATGTATGAAACTGAGCAGAGGGGACCAGCCACATGGCATAACTAAGAATGGAATAAATAGAATATTAGTTATGAGCAAGTCAGAGAATGTGCCTAGCTATACTGGCCTAGGCTTTTGTAAATATATTTATGGCTCAGAGTCCTTACTTCGGGAGCTGGGGTGCGGGAGGAAAACATGCATTTACAAAATGCAAAATTCCCCAAACAAAAGAGGGCTAAACAGACCAAATGTTCCTGCTGAGGAGCATCCCCCAGGAGTGAGTGGGTTATTTCTCACGGTGGACTGGATGCGCGTCCAGGCTTGCGACTCTGCTGTTGGCATCATCGATGGAGTCCTACATACCATTATCTCTGAAACTATCTTGATCTTTCTCTCTAGTCACCTGGGTAGCAGTGAAGATACAGTGAAGAGAGCCAGAGGTCTGGGTTTTGCTTTGTTTTAATCACAGGTTTCAGTGACATGCTGTGCCATGTTGTCCAGGGCAGGCCTTCCGAATCTCATTTCCTGTTTCTGAGGCGAAGGAAGCCCTTTAGATTAAGGTCCCCAGGTATTTTTCTGCCACCTTGCTCTTGAGTTACCAGAATGCTGTGTTCTGAGGCAGGATGAGGGATGCTCTGCCAAGGCCCTTCCTTGGCACCTGACAAGAACAATGCTTTCTCTTCTCCTGCACATTATGCTTTGTGGGTACAGTCTCTGTAGGGGAGACCTCTGTGTGCCTCCCTTTCCTGCGCTTAGTGGGTAAGAAAGAGCAGCTTAGTTCAGCGTGAAACAGCAACAAGCACATTCGCTGCAGACCAAAGTCATGGCTTTTAACCTGCCTTCGGTGTGTCTTTAAAAAAACGAAGCTGAGTGGGGTGACTCACACATGAGGGCTGCTGCAAATCTAGGGGGACACAGTATTTTCCCCGAAAAAGAAAGAAAGCATCCTGGTCCTCTAGCTAACTCAGACGCCTGCATCTCCCAGCCCAGCTGTCAGACATCGTGAGAAACCAACTAGTTCCTTCTCAACATCAGTGCTGGTTTAGATTCAGGTATTTGCGCAGTCAACTCTCAGCTTCTCTGGCTTGGTAATCTCTATGCAGTGTAGCATTAAGAACCACAAAAGTCAGTTACATGGAATGTTTCTCTAACGTTCTATGTGTATTTTCACTGCCCCATAGCTGGGAGGTCAGCAGAACGAAAAGGTGGAAACACAAACAGACAAAAAAACAAAGAGAAATATAACAAGATTGCCAATGGCCGAAGACAGGCACCTCACCTGCCCTCACCTGCCCTCTCCCGCACCCCACCTGCCCCTCACCTGCACCCCACCTACCCCTCACATGCACTTCACCTGCCCCTCACCTGTACCTCACCTGCACCCCACCTGCCCCTCACCTGCACCCCACCTGAACCCCACCTGCCCCTCACCGGCCCTCACTTGACCTGGGTTGTCACTAATAAACCAACGGAAAACACAGAAATTGAGAAAATGATTTAAAATGTTTGTCCCTGTACTCAATTTCAAACAACCTTTTTTAATGGCTACCCGCTTTCCATAGGGCCTGCCAGCACCCAGGCTTGTAGCCCCACTGTATTTTGTGACAAAGAACACAATTTACATTTCATTATACCCAACAACATTCACAGACATTTCATCAACATCTTGGCCCATTTTTTTTAAAACAGCATCATATTTTTCTTACTTGCTCTTTCTGAAGGAAAGCCAGAAGAAATAATCTATTTTAGAATATTTTTCTAGCATGGGTGTTTGAAGAAATTTAGATCCAAAATAAGTAGAACATTATGTCACAGTTTCAAGAACACCCAGTGTTTATGTGGTCAGAGCCACGACACCCCATCACAAGTGACAGCCACCATCCTTGTGATTTTGGGTGAAGGGGCCTGGAGGTGGCTCAATGGGCTGGGCTTTGCTGGGCCAGCAGGAGGATAGGAGTTTGGATCCCACCTCCCACGAAATGCAAGGTGGGTGTGGCGGCTCACCTACACCACCCCAGGGCTAAGGAGGCAGAGACAGGTAATTCTTAGAGTAGCTGGCCTGGCTGGAGTTAGATTAGCTGAATGAGAGAGCTCTTTGTTTAAGTGAGAGACCCAGGGTAGAGCAATTGAGACAGATATCCAGTGTCAACCTCTAACTTTCTTCCCCCCACACACTGAAACACATGCATGTCTACACACATACACCCAACACCACCGCCATCACCACCGCCATCACCGCTGCCACCGCCACCATCACCGCCACCACCACCACCACCACCACCACCACAATCACCACCACCACCACCACCACCACCACCACCACCACCACCACCACCATCACCACCACCACCACCGCCATCACCACCACCACCACCACCGGGTGTTAATAATCCTTTCTGGGGTGAGGGGTTACCGTCACTCTCAGGTTATAGAATGTACTGTCAAGTGGTGGGTGAGTTTCTTTTGTGCTGAGCTTGTTTATCCACTATTGCTTTTGGTTTAAATACTGGATCCTTCGCCATTTGTTCCTCAAACATCATTTGCTGGACTGTTCAGTAACGTCAGAGACATTGCTAGGAAGGTAAGCAAGACATTGCTAGGAAGGCAAGCAAACCATCACACTTATAGAGCTACCCAAAATCTGTCTGCCATTGCTCTCTGATGCATTCATCTTAGAACACATTCATTTACTATTACCTCAATAACATCATAATACGGGAGGAAAATCAAGGCACAGAGAAGTTACTTGTTTTTCCTTCCAGTTTTATGTGTATGGGTGTTTTGCCTGCATGCATGTGTATGCACCAAAGGGTACCTCGAGCGCCTAGTGTTTGTGAAGGTCAGAAGATAGCACTGGCTCCCCAGGGGCTGGAGTGCAGGTGTTTGTGGGGGCTGGGAATCAAACTAAAGTCCTCTGAGAGAACAGCAAGTGCTCTCAGCCTCCCGAGTATCTCTCTGGCGCCATGTAAGGTGACTTTAGAACGCACGCACGAGTAGCTCAGACAAGTTCACGCCCTTCTGCTTTCTCTCTGCTTCCTGGTGCCGTGAGGTGAGCAGCATACTCTGCCACAACCTCCCACCATCACCACGGTTTTCTCCCCTACCTCAGCCCCAAAGCAACGGCTCCAGCTAATTCCAAACTACATCTTACGTCATTTCGGTTGTTTCCCTCTGGTAATTTGTCATAGTGACGTAAAAGCTAACTAGCGTAGGCCAGAACAGGGAAAGCTGGAAGCAGCCCAGACCCAGGTTCCCATTCCAGTTCAGCCAGCAGGGCAAGTGGGTGCAAGGAGTCATCAAGGTCACTCAGTGTTGTAATACCTGGCCTTTTAAACTTTGAGCATCACATCATCGCCATGGCTCGGTAGCCATGGCAACTAATTACAGTGACAACCGGTCACCTGCTTTTTAATTCCAGGCTCCTACCCCTCATGGGTTGAGTAAGTAAGTAAGTAAGTAGATAAGTAAGTAAGTAAAATTAGGGGAAGAATATTATCTCTACCTTATACTAGAAGCAACTGGAGCAATATACAAAGCATATGGAGTGCTTTTGGACATGAAGAACATTCATTACATATTAGCTACTGTTTCATCACTTGATACCTAAGAGGCTTGAGGTGAGTCACTTCAGCTCCATCACTTCCTCAGGTGTAAAACAGAGAGTAGCCATGTTTCAGAGGCCTCTCAGCGCTGGGTGAAACGAGGAAGAGGACTGCTAAAGTACACAGCATTTCCTCAGCCTCAACAGGACCTCCTGATGGTAAGATTTCTCACGGTGGAAGCCACAATAATGAAGCAATCAACATGAAGTGGTTCCACCTCTGACAGTAGTCTCTTAGGACTGAGGTAGTGACTGGGATGTTCCCTCACCAGGAGGAAATGTGGGCATGCCAATCTGAGTTATACATGGCTCCTTCACAGCGAGGGAAGTAGGCACAGAGCTCTTCAGGGAATCTACGGACGGTGCTGGTTCACATTTCAAGGGGACATCATAGTTACTTCTTGTTAACCCAACACATCTAGACAAACCTAGGAGGAGGGAATCCATGTTAAGGTGTCCCCACCATTAGATTGGCCAGATTTCTCAAATGCTAATATGTGTTCGAGGGCTCATCCCACTGTGGGTGGTGCCACTCCCTACACAGGTGGGCCTGGGCTGTGTAAGAAAGGTCACGGAGCAAGCTGGGGGAGCTAGCTGGTAAGCAGCGTTCTCCGATGGCCTCTGTTCCAGGTCCAGACTTCAGTTCCTTGCCTTGAGTATTGGCCTTGGCTTCCCTCAGGGATGCACTACAGGTTACAACCTATAAGCCAAATAAACCCTTTCCTCTGCAAGTTGGTTTTGGTCAGTGTTTTATCACAGCAAGGGAATAGCGAACCAATACAGCGAGGAAGGGAGGGACTGTTCTCCAAAGCACAGTTGCTTTTCAAGCCATGTGCATATCGGGTTCCCTATAAATCCCCCGAAGTTTCTCAGTAAACTATACGGACTCAGGCTCAACAGTTCAAGGCCTTGCTTGTATAAGCATGAGGCTCAGGTCTCCAGAAGCCATGCAAATGTCAGGGGGTCGTGATGGCCTAAGTGTAATTACAGCCTCAGAGGACACAGACAGCAGATCTCCTGAGCACTCTGGCTAGCATGACCAGCCATATCATGATCATGGCCTTCTGGGCTCGATTAAGAGACCTGCCTCATTGAATAAGCGGGAAAGTCAAGGGGAAATCTCCCAACATCAGCCTCAGGTCCCCAAAACGCACATTCACTAATGTGCATTTGCGCCCATGTAAGTGTGCCTCCACTTGGGTAAATACGTGAACCTATACGCAACACACACACATACACAGATAAAATATTACAGAAAAACTATTCAGACTAAGAAGAACAAAAGAAAGAAATCTGCTACCTTTTTGATGTCTTTCAAGGTAATTCATTTAATTCTGCCCTTTCATATAAGAAAAGCATTAAAATGTATCAGCTGGCAACTTGAGTTTGGGGGAAGCTCCCTTCACTTTGCAAGCTAGATGCAAGGATTTGACTGCATATGTTTAGGGCATATCTTGGAAAGTAATAGTGTACATGGATAAGACACACAGGATAACAACAATGATACTAAGGGATGCTTATTAAGTGCCTACTGTGTGCCACATGGTGTCGGTCATTTTGCATATGTCACATTTTCTCGATGTACTAGCTCCTTGACTGTACAGCCACAGATGAAGGACACTAAGCACTGGGAAGGTGCTGTGACCTAGCACTGTCGCAGAGCTGGAGGGTGGCTGCACTGTGATTGGCCCAAGAACTGTACAGTAGTATTTTGCCACAGACATTCAACTTCTGCAGCAGATGTGTCTTCTCCACTTAAGCACAGTATTTGAGGTTTATGTAAGAACCGATCTTCACTAAAGTCGGTGTTGCTTAGTTAAACCTAGTTCAGAATTGAGGGGACATGGCTCAGTGGTTAAAGCGCTTACTGCACAGTCACAGTGGCTTGGGTTCAGATCCTCAGAATGCACATAAGAAGCCAGGTGTGGCAGCACACATCTGTAACCCCGTGCTTGTGGGTGAAGATAGGTGGGCCCCAGGGGTTCACTGGCTAACCAATCTAGCCAATCAGTAACTCCAGCTTCAGTGAGAAAGTCTGTCTTGAAAAATACGAGGGAGATGCAGTGATGATTCAGTCAGTAAAGTGTCTACTGTGCAAACACAAGGGCCTGAGTTCAGATCCCCCGAATCCATGTAAATAGCTGGGCATGGTGGCATTAAGCCTGTAACCACATGGTGGTGCTGGGTGGTAGTGGTGGCAGTGGATGGTGATGATGGTGCTGGGTAGTGATGGTGGTGGTGATGGTGATGGTGGTGGTGGGTGGTGGGTGAGGGTGGTGGTGGTGGTGGTAGTGATGGTGGCAATGGTGGTGGCAGTGGGTGGTCATGGTGGTGGTCATGGTGATGGTCGGTGGTGGTGAGTGATGATGGTGGTGGTCATGGTGATGGTGGGTGGTGGTGGTGGTGGTGTCAATGGTGGTGTCAATGGTGGTGGTGGTGGCGGTGGTGGTGGTGATGGTGGTGGTGGCGATGGTGGTAGGAAGACAGGCAGATCCCTTACCCCTATAGACACTGGCCCAGGCAGCCTATATTAATTTGTGAGTTTTAGGCTTAGCGAGGATCCTTGTCTTAAAATGTAATGACGGAGACGCTGGAGAGATGGCTCAGAGGATTAGAAGTGATGCTGCTCTTGCAGAGGACCAGAGTTACTTCTGAGCACCTACATGGGTGACTTACAACTAATCTCCAGCCTCAGGAGATTCAACACCCTCTGCTGGACTCTTGAGGGAACCATGCATGCTCACAAAGCAACACATCCCTCTCTCACATATGTGTGCAACACACAGACACACACACACTTTAATTAATATTCATCAAAAAATAAGATAAAGGTAGACAGTGAGCATGGAAAAGCAGCTGATGCCAACCTCCATCATCCACACATATGAACACACATTCACATACACTCACATGCATATATGCACACATAATTCACATACACTCACATGCATATATGCACACATAATTCACATGCTCTCACATGCATATATGCACCCCACACATGCTCATACCAAATTTAAAATTAGAGAAGAAAATAAAACCAAGTGGAGAATAAGAGAGGAAAGCATTCAAAGTCAACCTCTGGTCTCTACAGATGCAAGCATGGCTATGTACACAGAGAAACACCTGTACACTCACATGTGTAACACACACGGAAAAATAAGACAAATATGCTTTAAAATGCTATAATTGAGAAACTAAGTTCTTTTTATAATCCCCTACCCAACACGATGACACTGTTCACTCCATTTTAGAGAACCTTCTAGCAAACGTCTATCAGTTCTGGTGTCAACAGTGCAGAAAGGGCAATGTTCCCAGGACCTCATATCCTGCTCTCTGCCAAAATAAGATGACGATGTGACACATTAGCCCCCACAGAAGCAGATACAGAGTCTCACACTTATTTCCAGGCTTTGCCTACCCTTTCCAACCCAACAGTTCTTCGCCAATAACCATGGCCAAAGTGACCATGTCTTGGGCTGCTAGATATTAGGGGGTAGCAATGTGAAATTCTGCTATTTGCACTTGACTGAGAGTGAAATTTATATTTTTAGGGCAGGCTGATGGGATCCATGCTAATTTATGATAAGGTGACATTATTCCCTTTCTATTTTAGCATTACACCGGAAGTGTTATGCTTGCACCAGACTCCCCAATATTACCCCATTTCTTTTCACTTCCAGGTAGAAACCTGACTAACAGATACTGTCAGCCTTCTTTAACTGCTACCAGGGGGAAGGGAACGTCAAAACACACCACATTGCAAAGGAGGAAACAAAAGTTTTCATCCAATCCCTTACTGGTCATAAGACAAGGGAATTCTACAGGACATCTACACAAAGTCTGGGCTGGAGATCGAGGAAGTTCACTATATGAAAAGTTAAGGAAGAGGTTTTTAGAGCTACACACACAGAGGGGGGGGGGGAGGGAGAAGCTGCCCAACAGAAGCAAAAGCAACCCAAATCTCAAGCCTGCAAAGCAACCCTGAACCAGCTACAAAGGTGGAGAGACAGCAGAGTGCATTTTACAATCAGAATCCTCTCCAGACAGGAGCGTTTCCTTAAGGCCCCTGGGGAGATCTCTGTGGATTCTTAAATGCCATTTCGGGAAAATGTTTGTTGACGTGCGTGCTCTTGTGACATCCTTCAATTTCTTCACAGTGTAATTACGAGACATAAAAAATAGGATGGGCGGGTAATTTCCACATCTCCTTTCCCTACGCCTCTTGTTGATTAAACTCTTGGTAGACACTCATCATCCACCATTGTTGGGATTTTCACAGCGTAACCCTTCTCTTTCTTTCTTTTCCTTTTCTCACATTTCTCTCTCTCCTCTCTCTCTCTCTCCCTTTCTCTCTCTCTCTCTCTCTCTCTCTCTCTCTCTCTCTCTCTCTCTTTCCCTCTCTTTCTCTCTCTTTCCCTCTCTCTCTCTCTCTTTTTGGTCATCATGTTTTAATGCTGAAGAATAGGAACTTAAGATCAAGAGGTACTTAAGGAGATGCTATAAACTAATTTTCACAGAGCAATGGCAGGCACACACTTCCCCTTGAAACACACACACAAAGCGTGGACACCGGATACATTTACAGCCTCCTCCAACCACTCCCACGAGTGCCATGACTACACATCCTGATGAGCTCGGCTGCGTTCTATGCACGCGCTGCTGGCCGCACAGAGCCAACCTGAATGGTCCCATCAGTTATGAACAAGCCCTGACTCACCAAGATTTACAAAGCACCCAGAAGCATAGAACTAGATTCTTCTACCTACAGAAAATTCCATGAAATTCTGAAGAAGAAGAAGAAGAAGAAGAAGAAGAAGAAGAAGAAGAAGAAGAACAACAACAACAACAACAACAACAACAACAACAACACAACAACCCGCACACAGCATTTAATTGTAACATTTCTCACCTGGAGAAAGAAGCTGAAAGGGATAACCACCCTCGAAGGGCTCTGACATATGTCAGGACAGCACTGTTTCTAGTCCTTTCACGGAGAGGTTTGGTGGAGCAATAGAGGGCCAGGAAGAGACTGGCACCTCTACAGAGGCAAGCCACACCTTGGATCTGCTCATGGGTCTCAAATGGGGCAGGAAAAGGTCATAATTGCTTTGTGCCTGAATTTAGGAATGACAACAGGAAGAGTCGTGCATGAGCATCAAGTGCTGGGAGAAGAAACTCCATCTGAGAAAGGAGTGGACCGGGGTCTTCACGCATGTTCAATAGCCTCGGAGCCTGTTTGATGATGGATAGGGCTCGGATTTTCCTTGTGCCTTTACTTCGGTCAGTCTTGTGTGGCCTTGAAAGGCCTGCAGAAGAGTGACATAACCCTAGCGTGTGGCAGGAACTTTGGCACAGTAAGTAGAGAGAGGTGGCTGTGACAGAGGGGACTCAGGTAGAATTTACAGGCCTGCGGACAACACTGGGAATAGTTTAAGCTTTGATGGCCAAGAATGCAGGGTGGCTTTTAAAGGAAAATGGGTCATGAAGAAAATGAAGTATCCTGACAGAGGGATGGGCTAAGAACCACTCTAGTGGAGGGCCATGCAGCGGGAAGAGCAGGCCATATGGGGACTGAGCAGTGAAGCCGTCCTGTAGGGTGCCGCAGATGTATCTTGGTCCCTCAGGTGCAGCTGTAAGCTCTGAGGAGGATGGAAAGCAGATGGGGTTACCATGATGGGAGATTGTGAGGAACTGTGGTGCGGGAGTCATGAGTGTGCCCGAGAGAGAAAGCAAAGGTGGAGCCAGAGAGATGCAGCCAGGCTCAGGAACGGGGAGAGCAGGACAGGGGAGCTGATGAGTTCTGTAGACTGACGAGAAGGACATGATAAGGTGAGGAGGGACAGAGACCACGACAGTGACAGGCTTCAGTGTGGGCCTTCCCTGAGGTAATTGAACAGGGTCAAGTTGAAACACAGAGGAGATGACCCTTCTTCCTGCAGGCCTGGGGGAGGACAGGACACAGGCTACAGGACTGTCGGACGAAAGAGGGAGGAGGCTGAAGGGACCTGAGGAAAAGGGTCACTTGAAGCTGGCCTTCCAACTCATACTTAACATGGTCTGCAGGTACCCGTGGCAAGGGCACTTTACTAAGGTCTGCAATTGTTAGAGGATTATCTAAAAAGCACGAAACCAAACCTTCCTCCTCTACCCACCGTCCCAACCCTCCCTACCCTTCAAAATTAATCTACCAACCTAGACAAAAGCTACACAGAGGAGGCCCTCTTGGGTAGCACAAAACAAAAATATATCTGGTCCACGAAGTTGGCTAAATATCAGAGGGTGACAGTGTATTTATGGAAATGTGTGTTTAAATGCAAAACCCATTCCTTTTAACAAAGGCAGCCCCCAAGATACAACAGGGTGCCTCCTTCTTAGCGCTGCACTAACTCAGTTGCCAAGGAGAGCTATAATCAAGCCGCACACTGAAGGAACAAAAAGGCGTGTTTCTAACTTCCACAGAGTTTACAGTCTCAAGGGAAGAATCCCAGACACATCCTTCAATCTGATGTGAGTAATCCCAGCAGGGAGAGCTGTGCTGGGAGAAGGGAGCCCACCCCAAAGTTTCCAAAGGGGACTTCAGAGAGGTGACATGAACTAGGTCACTCTAAGGGTGGTCAGTGGAGTCAGGCTTGTCTTGTCGCTGAAGAGGGAAGGGCTGTAAAGGGACGACAGAGAGGTGGGAGGGTGAGACAAAGGGGCAGGAAATGATGCTGCTGAGAGGAGTATGGGTTGCATCCTGCTGGGGAAGGAACCAATAAACTTCGAGCTGGGTGGAAAGTCTCATCAGCATCCAGGCCACTTCCTTAGCCGACAGTTCGATGGATGCCAGGCCTGGTTTTCAGGGAATGCCTGCAAGACCTAAGGCCAGTGCTTCCGACTCCTGCCTTTCCAGCCCCGAGAGACGCGCTTTGAAGTTCTGAAAAATAATTACTGGTGTTGGCTCTTAGAAGAGGAGTAGAAGGGCCTGAGGGCTGCCACCAGTGTGTGAAGAGGTTTTCTAAAGGCACGGAATAGTTACTGGTGACTTCCATCTGGTCTAATGTGTATGTAGCAGCAGCAGCTATGCTTGAAGCTTTAAGGAAACTGACAGCCAGGCCCCGGGAGGCAACCCTGAGGTGCTCTGAAGTGCCAGCCCCACAAGGCCAGTGCAGGGGTGCACACTGTGACCATGTGACCAGGCCACCCTTCAGGGGCAGTCGGAAAGAGTCTGTACTGGTGCCAGGATGGCTCTCCAGTTCTTAGCACTTAAGCCTCACAAGTGAGGCCTGCACAAAGGCTCCTTACTCAATAGACTGCCATGGGAGTTTGCATTTTGACATCCCACTTCCCCCATAGAAGAATCCCTTTCAACTCTGTAGTGTGTGCAGGGAACTCTGGGAAATCAAGGTTACCAAAGTTTCTCATCATCTCATTTGTGTGTGTGTGTGTGTGTGTGTGTGTGTGTGTGTGTGTGTGTGTGTGGTGGGCTATTCGAGACAGGGTTTCTCTGTGTGGCCTCTACTGTCCTAGACGCACGAGGTACATCAGGCTGGCCTAGAACGTGATCACAGCAACCTGCCTGCCTCTTCCTCCCTCAGTGCTGAGATTAAAGGCGCGTGCCACCACACCCACCTCATCCTATGTTTCTAATGGTGCTTTAATAGCTCAGTGTTTGGGGGTGTACTTGGCCTCACACCTACTAGGCAGGCATCTCACTGCTGATCTATGTCCCCGCTCCTAACACTGAGATGTTTAAGACTGATTTGGTTCTGCCCTAGATCTTAAACACACAGGAGGTATAAACTTTAGCAAAACAAACACATTTATGTGTTCTTGCTTGATTTAGACTTATTCATTGAAAGAAACGACATGAGTTAAAACTGCCTTATTCTCTTAGTTTTTCAAATTATCCCACCCAAATGCTTGTAAATTCTCAGTATGTGGTAGAGTACGGCTGTGTTTTTATTAATGTTCTAATGCACTCACTAACATACAGGGCGCCCTTGTATAACCCTTATTTTATAAGTCTCGAAACACAATTTTACACTTATCTTCACTTTCACAACATTGCTGGTTCATGATGCCTTACGGACCCCAAGTCCCTACGCAACAGGTATGAGGGGCTCCATTGTCACACGGTACTACAGGGAAATGTGACCTGTTCTGCAGCAGGCCACTCTGTGGCTGGGTTTGCCACAGTGGAAGCCGAGGAAGGGCTGTGATTTCCTGTGGCCCAAGCTTTTCAAGCCTGGGTACTCAAAGGAACTAGAGATACATCCCAAGAGCAGACATTAGTAATCAAACATGGACAGAATGAATTCATGCGTCAGGCTATGCAAAGAACAGGGGTGGCCTCACTGGATGCTTTTTGCTTTCCTTAGTGAGACTTCCTAGGAAAAGTTGGTCCTGAGGAGCATTTTTTTTTAGACTATTAGTAATGTCATATTCTGTCTTCCAGGACAGATCGCCGCATATCAAATCCTCTTTTATCTTGGGGAGAAAGCTCAGGGCCTGATGCGTGACAGGCCAGTGCTCTACCAATAAGCTATATCCCCAGTCACTTAAAAAAAAACAACCCACCCCCACCCCCACCCCCAATTCTTGCGTCCATTTTGGGCCACTCTCACTAAGGTTATAAATACAAGAGGAGCCGCCCGGCAAAGAGGAAAACACTCGGGCTTTTGGTGTTAGAGTTCAAAGCCGGATCCAAAGCCAGATCGCAGCTGCTGCTTGGGATCGGTCTTGACTTAATCTGAGTTTTCATTTCCTCACCCGTAAGTGGGTTTGGATAATACAACCCATCTGCAGGCAAGATTCCAAGCAGTATGTGCAAAGTATCCAATGTCTTGTCTCCAGCACTTAGCAAGGAGACGCTGATGTCACCTGCTGGCTGATGGGCCCAGGGACCTTGGTGCTGGCTGTCGTAGCTACACAGTGGAAACTTTCCAACAGATATTTGCATAACTTCTTATTTTTTTCTCATGTCTTTGCCCAAATTAAACTGATCTGATAAAAGGGTGTGCCCTGCCACCTTTTATCCCAGCCTCGCATGCCCTCTGCTTGCCTACCATATTGCCTGGCCTTCCCACATACTAGGTCAGTAGTGGCTGCATGTTTTCGCCTTGGACTATGAGATCCTCAAGGGCGGGTGTTTTGTCCACTGGTGCATTTCTAGTGCTTGCTGGACTCTTGATATGTAAAGAGAGATGAGTGAAGAGTTGAGCGTGCTTTGCATTTTAAATGTCGGGTCACCTAGGGTGAGGCACCTTCAACATTCTCCCATATCAGCTGTTGAGAATGAGCAACACTCCAGGCAATGCTAATGGGGTGCCTGCAGCCAGGGGGGGTGGCTTTCAGCTGGCTCTCACCCAGGGCACACACACGACACAGGGTGGGGGGCAGAAGCGTTCGTTGCATGGAGTTAAGTACACCACATGCTCCCACACCTAAAATGGTCCACAGCTTATGCCTATCGGGCAGCCCAAGGCAAGCCGTTTGCACATCTCCCAGAAGTGGAAGAAAAACTCCTGCTACACAAACAGGCCCACCAGTGCGTCCATAACACGCAACAGAAACCTGCCTTTTGAAATTCGTGGGCAGTTTCCACGTCTGCTAACTGTGCTAGCCTTATTCAGGCAGCTGCATCAACATGTGACCAAACCCCAACTATCAATCAGAAGGCAATGGCTAGAATTTTAAGCAGACACAGGAGCCCTTAAATAGAACAGAGAGGCCTTCGATGTGGAAAGGTACAACCACACTGACAGTGCCTTGAATCCTGATCACCAAGCCTTTAACATCTACCCCAGCCTTCTGAGGTTGGTCCATGAGCTCCTAAAGACAGAGGATGTCATTCACACCTAAATCTGGGCGTGGAATTTGGTGTTTGTAGGTACATGGTAAACATTTACAGAATGATTGAATGAATGAATGAACTTAGTTAATTAAAAAATCCAATGGAAATGGTTGAAGGATGAGAGACTAAAGAGAGATGATTCAACAGGATGGATAAAAGTGAACAACACACACACACACACACACACACACACACACACACACACACACACTTTGTTTTGTTTTGTTGAGCTTGACATAAGATGGAGCCCCAAATGTATAATTCAACTGCTAAATGAACTAATGCCAACTTAGCTCAAATTAACAACTAAGAAAAACTCAGGGTTTGGAGAAACGGCTCAGGGTTAGGAGCGCTTGTTGTTCTTACAGAGGACCAGAGTTCAACTCCCAGTACCCACACGGTGGCTCACAACCACCCAGATCTCCAGTTTCAGGGGATTTGATACCTTTTTCTGGCTTCCTTTTTCTGGCTTCCTCCGGCGTAAAGAATACATGTGTTTTCAGACATGAATATGAGGAAAAACATTCATACACATAAACTCAGACAGAAGTTTAAATTTAAATTAAAGTTAAATTTTTAAAAGAAAAAATAATACATCCAGAGCATAAGAAACAATGGCTTCCCTGCATTTAGAAAAACAAAACAAAACAACAACTCATGAGACCACACCTAGAAAAGAGCTACACAGGTCTAGGTACACATTTCTGAAAAATAAATCTTGGCATAGTGGTGAGTGGTCCAGAAATGAAGCTGTCTGGATATTAGTGGACAGAACTGAGTAACATAAGGATGCGCCTGGGAGAACGGGAGAGACGTGTGAAGCAATGAGTGGGCACCTCATCACTGTGGTCCGAGCAGTGCCCCGGCCCATCTTGGATGTATGAGCATATGTAAGGATGTGCCTGGGAGAGCGGGAGAAACATGTGAAGCAATGAGTGGGCACCTCATCACTGTGGTCCGAGCAGTGCCCCGGCCCATCTCGGATGTATGAGCATCTGTAAGGATGCGCCTGGGAGAGCGGGAGAGACGTGTGAAGCAATGCGTGGGCACCTCATCACTGTGGTCTCAACAGTGCCCTGGCCCATCTCAGATGTATGAGCATCTGACACTTGTTTACTGCTCTTGAGACCTGGGGACCACTGTCCAAGAGCAATGATAGAAAACGGAAGCAGAGATGATGGGAAACTGCAGATCTGGACTCCAGGGGGCGCCTGCACAAACTGCTGAACCAACCAAGGACAATGCATGCTGCAAACCTAGACCCCCTATTCAGATTCTGCCAATGGACAGCACATTCTCCACCACTGTGAGGCGAGTGAAGACTGCCTCAGACATGAACTCTGCTGCCCCCTATTGACCACTTTCCCTTGGTGGGGAGGCCTGGTGGCACTCAGAGGAAGAGGAAACAGTCTATATGGATGGGACCTGATAATCTGTGATCATGAGGTGGGGGAGGAGGTCTCCTTCTGTCACAGGCCTAGAGGAGGGGAATAAGGTGAAAGAGGGAGGGAAGGAGGGAAGGAGGGAGGGAGGAAGGGAGGGACGGAGGGAGGGAGGGGGGAACGGGAAGATACAAGTGAGGGGATAACAATCTGGATGTAATCTGAATAAATTATTTAAATAATAAAATTTAAATTAAAAAAATGAAGCAAGCTAATTCCTTTTCCTTAGAGTTGGTTCTAAGCTTTAATGGCTCTGAAAAGGGGGGGGGGGGGGAAACAACCCTTTGTTATAGGAATTTATAAGCTTCCATGAATTTGAGCTTGAGAACTAGCAACAGACGTGGAACTGTCCCTGCCTTGCTCCACCACGGAGAACTTGAAGCAGGGGCAATATGCATTTCGTTTTTATGTCACCATACATTAAGATAATAGCACACGATCTAGCACATAGTCTGTACACAATAAATATTTAGTACATTTTTTAAAAGAAAAAAAGAAGAAAGAAAGATGCTAAAGCTGGCTACCAGTTCCTAGATTCAAGAGAGACTGTTACAGAAGCTGATTCTAGAACTTTCAATGAGCACTCACCACTGGGCTACCAGGGCTTCCCGTCCACCCTGGAATCCTACGCCAGCTGATTCCTCCACTTGCTTCCCTGTCATGTGTAGTCAGCACAAATTCTTTAGATTCTTTTTTTTATAGTTATATGTTTTTATTTCAGTTGTGAAATGTTTTAATCTCTGAGGGAAGATAAATAGTTCATTATTGATAAATTTTAAAAATGGATTGATATATTTTATTGCATATGTATTTTTAAGATAGAATTCTTTTTTATAATATACTTTATTAATTTATTCATATTACATCTCAATTGTAATCCCATCCCTTATATCTTCCCATTCCTCCTTCCCTCCCATTTCCCCCTTACTCCCCAAGAGGCATGTCCCATGAAAGTCTTCACTTATCAGGAAAGTGGGACAGAGGGGAGGACATCCTATTGGGACTCTAGGTGAGAGAAGCAAGAGAGAATGGGGAAATAGAAGGATCCAGATGGTCCTAGAAACCTACAAGAAGAACATTATGATGGGTGGATCTGAGTTCGGGGGTCCTGCTCAAACTATGGCACCAGCCAAGGAATATACGTGCAGTAAACTTCGAACCCCTACCCAGAACTAGCCAATGGACAGGACATTCTCCACAGCTGAGTGGAGAGTGGGGACTGACTTTCACACGTACTCTGGTGCCTCATATTTGACCACATCCCCTGGATGGGGAGACCTGGTGGCACTCAGAGGAAGGATAGCAGGCTACCAAGAAGAGACTTGATACCCTATGAGCATATACAGGGGGAGGAGGTCCCCCTCAGTCAAATTCTTTAGATTCTTACCAAAATGGATGCCATGCCCTGTTTCCCAGTACCCTGGGCTTCTCAACTCTTGGTCCTTTTGTTCCTAGCCTCCTGTTCTCCCACTACATCCTGCCCTGTTTTGTGGGCTTAGGTCCCTTGTACAGTCTGCTCTGTGTTTATGTACATCTCTTCACGATCTTCCATCTGCCTGGGGCACGCATGCCTGGAAAAGTCAAAGCACTGCAACAAAAACTTGAAACTCTCCTTTTGTCTACGCCAAAAAAAGCTTTCTCCCAAGTCCCGAGTGGGCCCCATGAGTGCCCCTCTCTGTGTCCCCACAGCACCTTGGGCCTATATCCTCCTGAACATCCACTACCCTAAGCTGAAATGCCTGCCTCTTTCAATAGGTGGACATCCATGCCTTTCATGGGTAGAAGTTTGAATTCGCAGCAGTGGGCACCAGACGTGTCCATAAGGTCTGAAATCATGGGGCAAGCCAGCCGCCCTTGACCGAGGAGTGTCAGAGATCAGCGGTCACACACTTCCAGAAAGGGAGGAGATCCTTATGACGCTTGAACACTGATGACAAGGGGCCCCGACGACCGCTTTACAGCCCCCATAATAATCACAGAAGTCTCCTTCCAAACTTTGAAAACTAGAATATTTCCATTTAAAAAAAAAACCCTCAGCTCAGAGTGCTCATGTAATTTTCTTAAGTGGGTAATTTTATAAGTCACGAACCCTGAGCTTTTCTCTCTTAATTCTTCAAGCTGGCCACACCTCTGCTCATATCAAGCTTTCAAACAAGTATAATTAAATAATGACATCAAATGCAGAACCTTACAGAAAAGTGAACACGTTAAACAAATGTTTTAAAAGCCGTTTTAGCCAGGCTCCGGAGAAAAGACGGCAGTAACAAGGGATGGGGTCACTCTCTAAGAGGAGCGAGAATGGGGGTGATATGGATATTTTGTGACACAAAACCTTCAAACACGTAGGCTTATCATCCGTTAGGCTAGTGAGGGGCAGCTGCAGAGAGCAAAACAGTAAGGGAAAAAGAAAAATCAGATTCTGAGAGAACAGGAGCCGTCTGCTCCATGAGCAAACCGATGTTGATTATAAACTCCTGGGTGCTGGGCCCATGGGTGCCAGGTTTCTAGAACACTCTTTCTTCCTCTCATGTAGGTCCTGATGCAGGTTTGGCAGGTGCCGTGTCTTAGAGATCGGTATGTAGGGACACAAAGGGCGAAGCTCACGAAGAGAGCCATTCCCCAAAGGCCTCACCTTGCTCACACACACTCGCAGCAGGCACCCTCCCCACCGCTGTGGGTCTCGGCAAATTTTCTTGGAAGACCAAATGGCGCACTGTCTCAGGCCTGAGGACCCCATGTTTTCTGTCAGAGCCGCTCAGCTCCACCATCATGGAAGGAATGTGGCTAAGATGTTGCACAAATGTCAGAGCACAGCCAGTGCCAGTGTTCACAGACAGAAAACTAGAATTTCACTTCATTTCCACATGCCCCACGGTATTTGCCTCTTGCCATTTCTTCAGCCCTTTAAGGACACAAGAACCAGTCCTAACCCAGGCCACAAAAAAGGTACTGGGTGACAGTCCCCCCGCCCCCGACTCTGCTCTGGTTTGATCTCATATCTGTGTTTTTCTATGGCCAAATGTCAGCAAAATAGCCCCATTTCTGGAAAATTCTCAGGATCTGTCCATTTTGAGTTGGTGAGCTTAATTTTCATTTCATAGAGTGGAAAGCTATACAAGAAAAGTATATATCTTACAAGGCTTATTTTCCTTTTAGCCATTTTCTACAGAAAGTTTTTGAAGGCTAAGCACCATTTTGAATACTCTCTAATTAGTTTGGCAATATAAGTCAAATCTGTAATAAATGTCCACAATTATTTAAAAAAAAAAGGCCAGTGAAACCAGTGGAGGCTATAGATAGAGCGAGAGGGATGAAAGACACATGTCACAGCCCAGGAGCCATCTGCTCCCCTATTGAATCGAGCAGCTGTCCTGACAATGACGCTCAAAACGTCCCATCTTACATGATGCTGGTCTCCATCGGAGGGAGGGAGAGAGGAGCAGCGGGGCCAGAGGTCTGCCTTCCGTGTGTAGCTAGAACAAGCTATCTTTTAAGCTTAGCTGTTAACAATAGCATTCTTTTTTCATGAAAGACTGGTGTGACTCTCTCATGGACATTGAAACTTACATAATTTATAAAATTAATCATATTTTCCATGTTGCTATGGCACTAGAGAACTGAATTGAAAATGCCAATCATAGAAACTGTATATTTATTTTTTGGTTATATTCATATTTTCCATGGTCAAAGCTTTTTTTTCCAACTATATTAATATATATTTTTATAAGCTGTTGGTAGAATGGAAGCTGAGATATCAATTAATTAACTCATTAGGCTTAGCAACCTTGTCTTTTTGTTTAAAAAAAAAAACACATAAAAATCATGTTAGTGACACAGTCCCCTCCAGATGAGGCAAACGAAGGCGTCCTTCCAGTCCCACCTCCCGAGGCGTCCACGGCACCGTATGTTCCTGCTCGTCCTCTGGCTGCTCGCGTTTTGTTGCTATAGCACTTATTATTTACACAAACAACAGGCAAGGGAAGCATTTCTGTCTACTTCCTGACAACTATTACTTATAATTTCAGGCCAAGTGCTTGTTCAGTCCAAAACCAGAGATGGTGAGGCAAGATATGCCCAAGCCGTTTAGTCTACATTTTGAAAGTGGAAGACTGGGGGTTGGGTTTTTTTTTTTTTTAAATGCCTAGGAGAGGACAATAAGGCGGCAGTGTCAGGTGATTTTTCTTATCCACTCAGCCAGCTGGTATTATTTGAGCATACAACATGATACAAAATGAACCAACCAGACTGCCCATAACACTTTTGACTCTTACCTTTTTGTAAAGAGGAAACAGATCTTTTAAATACCTTTTAAGGTAGTGTCTGTGTTGTACACATGTGTGTATATGGTATGCACATGTGTGTGCCCCCCCCCCTGCCTCCATGGACATACATGCAGAGACCAGAGGAAGACATTGGGGGTGTCCTCCTCAATTGTTTGTTTGTTTTTTACTTATGTTCTCTCAACACAGGGTCTCTCACTGCACCAAAAGCTTCCCACTTTAGCTAGGCATGCCGGCCAGTGAGTCCTAAGGATCTGCCTGTAGACACACGTGGCCATGTCTAGTTTTCACGTGGTTGTTGGGGATTCGAACTCAGGTCTTCGTGCTTGCACAGCAAATGCTGACCCACTTCACTATCTCCTCAACCCAGGAAACAGATCTGTAAATGCCAGAGGAATATGTGGAGGATCTCAGGAGCACTCTACAAGAGGGCATGTGAAGCTGTGCTGTCTTGCCATATAGATACCCAGTAAAGTTGTAATTTTGGCAGCCTCATTTGGAACAAATCAGAAAATAAGTTATCCTGTAATATCTTCCCAATTTAAATATATATCTATATGTCAACAGGATGTTTACCATACAGTGATTTCTGTCTGTAAAAAAAAAAAAAGGTTAAAAAAATTTAAATATACAATAACTTAGTATTTCTCTAGCTCACAACGGTAGGTATGAGAGCGGGAAGAAGTGCACTGAGGCATCCAACAGAGCCAGGTGGGACCCGACATGTCACTCTGGCCAAACTATTTATTACTCCTGTGCTCATTATTGTTTGTCAACTAAAATGAATTTGAAAACGAACAAGGCGAAGCAGCAAGTGTAAAGGACGCCCCTGTCTGCAAACTTTGGCTCTTTAGCAGTGGCTATCCATGCTAACAGGGAGCGTACAGGGAGGGTAGGGAGAAGGAGACACCTTGGTAGTTCCTAAGGAACAGAACGTGGAGCTGAGTGGAAGGCCAGAGCTGACCTCCGAGGGGGACATTTGCCGTCACAGCTTCCTTCCAACACAGGGCTGTAATTTATCACAGCAGAAGCAATATGCTCACTGCCTGGAACAATGTGCTAAGTGGAACAGTAAATCAGGGAAGAGAAGGGAGGCTTATGTGCCCACACAAGCCTCAGGAGCAGGGAATGGGGTGGGGGTGAGGTGGGGGGTAAAGAGAAGATGACAGCAGAGATAAAACAAACAGCAAGGCATCAACTCCATTCTACAGGCAGGCAAGTATAACATAATATATGCAGGCTCATAGGAACAGTTCCCACCTAAAAAAAAATACAGCTATTGGGGCTGAGAGATGGCTCAGTTCATTTGGTGCATGATGCAGAAACATGATCACGGGCCAGTGTTCCATCCTCCAAAACATACATTAAAACAAAACAAAACAAAAAACACGGGTACTGCAGCACACGTCTGTAATCCCAGGGCTGGGGAAGCAGTGACAGGAGGCTCCCTAGGCTTGCACGCTAGCACGTCTAGCTGACTTGGCAAGCTATAGGTTCAGTAACAGATCTTGTCTCAGAAAAACATAAAGTAGAGAATGATTGAGAAACACCCTCATTGTCAACCTGTGTGTTACACACACACACACACACACACACACACACACACACACATACACACACGTGCATCAGCATACATGCAATGCACATGTGCCAGGCAGGAACAATCATTCTGTTAATTGTTAATAGTTCATGTTTGCAAACTGAGCCAACCTAAGAATGTGAACTGGCCCCAAACATCTAAAACATAAAGTTAAGTATACAGTAAAATGAAAAAAAAAAAAAAAACCCATCACCGAATATTTTCCTCTGGTTGTTAAAAGTGTAACTTCTCTATTTACCTAACTTTAGAAAGTCAAACCTAGGTCTTACTCTAATGAATTCTTTTCTGACCAAGCATGGGTTGGTGATCAAGTGGCCATCAAAGAGAAGGATGGAGACCTCAGCACCTTCAAGTCAAGATGGAATAGTTTCTTCTCAAGACTGCAGGAGAGCGAGTAGCCATTGGTCAAGGCCAAGACTGCCATTACAGAGAGACACAGTGGCGGCTGCCCCATACTCTTGCTATGGACCTCTCCCAGAGTTCTTTGCTTTCTATCCCAGATGACAACTGCCTTTCACTCTTCTCAGCTACTCTTTTCTCATGCTGACGAACAAGAAAAACAAAACAAATCAGTTGGCTTCTTTCTTACATAATGCATTTTCCTCCCCTTCCCTTCCCTACCCCCAGGAGATCCAGACCTGGAAAGGCCTTGATGTTTGTTTTGTTTTGTTTTGTTTTTTTAATCAATGCCACTCAACGTCAAGGACAGGAAATAAAAATATTTTTCTTTTCCGACTCAAATACAATACCCTTTTGTGGAACTGCTAAAAAAGCTAGAAATAGAAATTTTGGGGGGAATGTTTCAGGTGAGAGATGTTCATCATAATATTCTGTTTTGCTAAAAATATCTCCAAGTTTTTCTTAGCATTCCAAGTCACGCAGTATTGAACTTCAGTGTGATTGCTATGTTTCCCTCTTGGCTGAAAGGGACCACTGAGGTCATCACAAAGGAGATAGCACAGAGCTGCCCTGTGGGACTGAAGTCCCTATAGGGTTGTTCTCAGAAACAGCAAGAGAGGGAAAGGGAGGAGAGAGTCATGCAAATCGCTGCATCCTTGTTACCTGGCAACCAGAGTTTAGATCAAGGACCCAGGAGGTAACTTAGGCAAGCTGGAGAGTCCCAGAAGGCTAAGCCAATGACAGCAAAGTGTCCTCATCAGCTGCCCAGCACAGATAAACGAGGCCCTTTGCTTGGGAAGCTTAGAGGTGTTGATGGCAGCGGGGCCTGACTTAGCTCTAGGAGATGGAAGAGGACAGCCAAAGAAAGGTGCACGGCATCTAGGGTGGGCTCAGACATCACAGCTCGCGTGAATGAAAGACGCAGAGACAGAGATGTATGGTGGCAACAGGGCTTTGGGGACCGGGGTGAGCTTGGTAATGGAAATCCAGGGAGCTGCAGGGCACCAGAGGCTCCACCTGGCCTCCTTTCCTAATGGCCTCTCCTTGCCACATCAGTCTCCCGGGCTCCACAGGAGCAAAGTAGATGACAGCCAAGCCTGTTTCAAGTCCTGCCAAGAGAAACTTCGCAGGGTTAAGAACATACATGCACACATACACAAAGCTTAAAATATCATGCTACTGGGGTTATTTTTTTTTTCCCATAAGTTACCAGGGCACATAGACAGGGAAAGACTGCTTTTATTCAAAGGGCTCAAGAATGTTCACAGTCTCTCAAGGAGCTGCTGTGTTCTTAAGCTCTTTCGCCAGCTGTATCTGTTCTCCAAAGGGCTGTAGATTTATTCCAGAGCAGCTGATCTTTCAGTTCGCCCATTACAACCACATAAAGCCTGAAGCACACGCACGGGCCTGTGGCTAAGCAGGCCTTGGGGATACGGGCGGCACTTGGGAAAACAGCACTCGTGCACTGTTCACTGTGTGACTGTCCCCACAGGAGGGAAGGTCACACTCCAGACAGAAATACAAGTGTGAACATCTGAAGAAGGATGGTTTCCACGGTGAGTTTGTCGACATGCACCACAGTCCTGTCACCCACGTGCAGAAGAAAGGAGGGGGAATAAAACAAAACAAAACACCTGACCAGGCCTTGTGGAATGTCAAAGTGGTAAAGATTAATCAGAAAATAAATGCATGCCACACACTTTCTAGAACAGTGCAGGAGATGATATTATTATTATTATTATTATTATTATTATTATTATTATTACCACTACCACAGACCAATGGCTAAGGTACCAAGATCCAAAATGGCAGCACTGCTCTGAAGCTAGGGGCCTAACACAGAGCCTAAGTTCTGGAAGGGAGAATTAAGATGGTGACAATGTCCCTTCATGTGTTGCTCATTCAATCACTTTCATAAAGAAGATGCAGTGATTATACAATGCACGTCGGCATAATGGACGACCACACACAAGCCTTTATCCCAGTGCTCAAGGACGAAGTGAGAACTTTATTCGATTCACGGTGAGAAAAATAGAACTGAGCTTTGCTGCTCTGTGTACTGAACTTCTCGGTTTCATGAAAAACCCAACTTTCTAGTTCAGATACAAAACACCATCTCCACAGGAGCATAAAGAAGACCTCAACACGGTTAAATATAATTCACCCTTTCTCTCCAGAACGACCACGGTGACTGTAACCCTGTACTCATTTCCTGAAAACTGGAGGTGCAGAAGTACGGGCTCAGGGTGTCTTCAAGGCCCCCATTGCTGTACCTGAGGATCCACGTGTTCTCCATACGTCCCCACTTCCACTTTGGCCAAACTCACCATACCCCTGTTTCTCTACAGAATTCCTCCCAACAAGGTTCCAGCATTTGAGAGCCATGACAGATTCTGTGTGTTGGACCACAACGCCATCACCTATGGTGGAGCGAGAAGGAGCTGTGGAGAAGTAACCCAGAGGCAGGGGCTCATTTGGTACAGTGCGTGGGTTTTGCCAATAGTGACATCGTTCCTCCAGCCAGCACCTGGGCGTTCCCCACCTTGGGCATCATGTGCCACAACAAATGGGGCACTGAAAATAATGCAGAGGAGGAGATGAGGTGAATTCTGGAGCTGATAGGCAGGCACGCGAAGGTGAGGGCTTTTCCAGTGGTACCGAGTGACACTGGCTGATGTCACAGGTGTCTGCACCCTGCTGTGGCTCTATAAACAGCTCTTAGAGCCTTCTCCTCATTAGACCTTCCCCAATACCAAGTGCTGGTTCCTCCCCTGCATTCACCAAGCCCCAGTTCATGGCTGTCATTGAGGAGGCAAAGCTGTGTGAAAAGATGGCTCAGTTTGATGCTAAGAAGTTTGCAGAGAGCCAGTCTCAGGAGGATGACCAAAGAAAAGAAAAGGGTTCGTGGGAAGAGAAGGGAAAACACAGCTGTCACAGCTCCTGCAGATGGACAGATGTGAGCAGGAACTGGCTGCTGAGCCCCTTCACCTACCTGCCCAGGAGGCCTTGCGGTGGATGAGTTTAAGCATTAAGTACTCCAATGAGGTTACCATCTCTGTGGCAGTGCCATATTTGGGGAACACTTTGATGGAGAGTGGCTGGTCCCTGTGGAGTGCTGAGTTCCACTTCCCTGAAGAGCTCACTCAGACCTCCCTTCATGAGCTGTAAGCTCATCGCAGAATGTACCAGAAACTGGACAAACTGGAGGAATATCTTTGCTAGGGCTATCCTCTTAGTTCCCAACAACAGCAGACCCATTTCTGGGGTTTGGCTCTACCGAGATCAAGAGTGTGCCTCTCCTCTAAGTTTAGATAGGCAAGTGGACTTTGAGTCACATACAGAGCAGAAACTGGGTCCTGAAAGCCAGGAGACCCAGACCCTGGATTAAGAGTAGTTTTTCTGCAACATTAAAAAAAAGAGAGAGACTATGATTAATGTATTTTATATCTTTATATTTACACGCACAATTACAGATCAACATAATTCTCTTAAAAGATAACATGTGCATGTTTATAATCAAAACTAAATACCATCAGACAGCCTGAGCCTTGAGGGCCACCAGCTGTCCTGAGGACACTCACTAGAGAAGAAAGACACTCACTGAGAGGACCGACATCCAAATCTCGCAGGCACAGTTCCACATGTGGCTCTCTTCCTCACACATCTGATGCAGCTAGCTTTCACTGAGTCATGATATTAACCATCAAAAAAGCCCACACTGGTAAAAACAAAAATTAACCATCAAAAAAGCCCACACTGGTAAAAACAAAGGCTCGCTGTCCCTTGAGAGTCAACGGATGCATCCTTTAGTAATTGGTACGAGGTAACTAATTCTTCTGGGCTACTGCAACAAGTAGTCTGTAACTTCTTTAGCCCTGCCTTTCCCCACGTGCGGATTCATTTATAGGAGGTTTCTCTTACTTATACCGATGTAAGACAGCTTCCAGACGAATGGAAAGACAGAGCAGTCTCCCTCAAAGTGGCACTGAATGCGGGCACCATGACAACGGGGCGATGTCTGCAAGATGATGAGGTGGGGAAAGTCCCGTGTATATTTATTACAAGAGAATAGAGGAATTTATTGTAAGGGAATAGAACTGGGCCGGTGTCAGGAAACAGCAGGAATGTTTAAGGGGAAATGAGGGAAAGAGCAGTCAGCTTTCCCTCCCCCCCTTCCCTTCCCTCCTTTCCTCCCTCCCCCTTCCCTTCCCTCCCTCCCTCCCCCTCCTTCCCTTTCTTCCTCTCTCCCCTCTTTACTATTTCTCACCTTTCTTTCTTACCAGTCTACTCATGTCACTTTTCCCCCTAGGTATTTTTCTTCCTAAAACTCTTTACTAGAGAAGTAGGTAGGTAGGCGGGTGGACTGGCAGATATAAATCTGTAAACATGTTTAGGACTTAACTTGCCTTGATTTAATAACTCGAGCACAGACACCTCCAACAATCAGTACCACCGACACACATATAAACTCATGTCCAAGAAAATCCTAAATTTTCCCATATTTCTAAGTGAAAATGCAGGGGCAGCAGTGGGGATGAAAGTCAACACACTGGAAACCTCTACGGCTGGTTAGTACAATCTAAGCCGAGCAAGGACGATGAAATAGGATTCTGGCAAAAATGATTCCAGCAGAGTCAGGGCTGGAGTGAAAATATCCCAAGACACGTAACGAGGTTAAAGCGATTCAACGGGCCCAGGACCCAAGGAGAAGCCAGTGAAAGCAGAGCACCTCCAGACCACTGCCCATCCCACAAGTATGGCTGAGGTCACGGTCTCAGAGGTCAGTCCTGGGTTCAGCCCCTCAGAGAGGCAGGGAAACCACAGCGAGACTCTTCAAGCTGTATTCTTTACGGTATGTGCAGGGCCACAGCCAGCAGCAGCCAGGGGGCTGTTTACCAACAGCACTCTCCAGCACCTTCCTGGGAACTGACTGTAGAAAATCCTGCCAAAACTTACATGGGAACCAAGGGGAAGAGACTGAGAGCAGGCGCATAAAACATGCCCCAGTCATTTCGTAACCTCCAGCTCCCTGCAGATGGCCGCTGCGGAAGAAATGACTGCTTACAAAAACCAGAGCCTAGGAACCCAGCCAGCCACCAGAAAGACAGCAACCACCGGGCTCTGAAAGCCACAGTGATGCCTTGTGGGGTCTGAGCTCTATGAAGTCTGGGAATAAAACATTCTCACAAAAGAAGAGGGAATGGGGTCAAGGACAAGTACAGGTCATTGTTGAAGATGCTCAGCGTCAAAAAGGACGAGTAAAGTGGATCCAGTTGGTAGCGCTACAGACTGGAGAAGCCGTATGGAGAATAGCACATCTCACAGATGTGAGAGACTGCGCTCCAGAAGGAACCAAATACAAGCTCAACTGCCAAGGCAGTAGCAGATGCCACGGAACCTGGCCTCCATCAACCTGCCTGCTCAAAGCTGGGCCTTGGGAATCTTGGGACCCTTGGGACCAATTACTTAAGACTCACATCCTTAGTTCTCCTATCCATCACTTTTCAGGACAGTTTGGTATTGCACCCTATACACAGTTTGGTGTGCCACCCTATACACAGTTTGGTGTGCCACCCTATACACAGTTTGGTGTGCCACCCTATACACAGTTTGGTAGTGCCACCCTATACACAGTTTGGTGTGCCACCCTATACACAGTTTGGTGTGCCACCCTATACACAGTTTGGTAGTACCACCCTATACACAGTTTGGTGTGCCACCCTATACACAGTTTGGTAGTGCCACCCTATACACAGTTTGGTGTGCCACCCTATACACAGTTTGGTAGTGCCACCCTATACACAGTTTGGTGTGCCACCCTATACACAGTTTGGTATTGCACCCTATACACAGTTTGGTGTGCCACCCTATACACAGTTTGGTATTGCACCCTATACACAGTTTGGTGTGCCACCCTATACACAGTTTGGTAGTGCCACCCTATACACAGTTTGGTGTGCCACTCAACACACACACAACCAACCCTCCCCGCGTCACCTTCCCGCTGCCTCGGAATGAGTGCAGAAAGACTGCCCTCCGTCTACTGGACACTCCTTTCTAAAGCCACAGGAGAAGGGTCACGGAGCTGAGCTCTTCAGCCTGATGAGCTGTTGGCGCCCTACTCTGCTACACCCTGCAGGGTGTAGACAGCAGCATCCAGCAGGGTGAGACCGGAGGTGGCTGGTTCCAACACTGAGCATCTCACATTGGGTTTAGAGCTTGGCAGGAGCAGGCATGCAATCAGTATTCAGTGAAGGTCAGGAGGAATACACACACACATACACCCTACACACAAACAGACCACACAACTCACATACAACATACATGTGTTTGCATATACACCACACATACACCACACACGTATACACACATACACACACTTGCACACAAGCGTGTGCATATACAGCACACACACACATACACACACACACACACACACACACCCGCCAGTCTCATTTACTTGCTCATTCTCAAACTATCCTTTCTCCAGAAGAAAGGTTTATGACAGGATGTTTGGACTTCACACTCAGCACTAAAATCTCAAAGGATTCCAACTCACTTCAGTACCCACCCCTCCTGTGCCGCCGCCTCCTCTCCCTCTTATTCCTTTTCTCCTCCTTTCACATCCCTTCTTCTCCTGCTCTCGCCTCTTTTCTTTATGAAAACCAACAAGGCAGTTATCAAGCCCGCTTTACAGGAAAGTAAACACGGGCCTCAGGTGGTTAAGGAATCTGCCCGAATACACAGCCAAGAGGCCGGAAATTCAGGGGTTCAGATCAGGCCCACTGGCTGTAGAGAATGCCAACTGCCAACAAAACACACCGCCACCTTCTGAGAGGTAGATTCTAAGCAGGCTGCGGGCGTGGAAAACTGCATTCCCAGCCATTCAGCAAATGCCTAGGACTCTCCGCTGGCTGCTCGCCAGGTGCTGAAGTGCCCCCCTGAGGCCTGAGTTCAGGCCCCACGTCCCCACATTCTCAAGGCCTCTCTAGTCACTCTGTGTCTTCTCATCAGAAGAAGCTGAGGGATAGGCCAGAAAGCAGGGGTTTCCCAGTGTCTTTAGAGAAAAGTTTCCCACTCCTTTTTAGCATTTCGTAGGACTCTCGAAGAACCACTTGGGGACACGCAAGAGCCCAAAGAAATGACTAGTAATGTGAAGGAACACAGGGAAATGCACAGCATGAAGTTGGGCAGTCCCTTTCTGTCCTAACAGCAGGCCCTTGTGTGTCTTCCTTCCCAGTCAAAAAGGGAGCCAGGAAGAATGGCGTGCATATATTCTTGCTCCTTCTATACCTGGGTAAGCTGGAAGAGTTCTGGCCGTCCACAACACCCAACACACCTTCAGAGGAGGCAGGTTGCTGAGTGTAGCCCCCACCCATAGACGGTGCCCTGGGCCTCAGGCAGCCTCAGGTAGCCCCACCCATGTGGCACAGAACAAACCTCCTCTTCCCTGTCTGCTGAGTCAGCTAGGCTGGACGGACCCAGTGAGAACAGTTACAGACCCTGGAGATACTTGGCTTACTCATCACCATGAAGGAAATAACAGTAGCTTGGGGAGAGAAAAAAAAATGAGGAGTTGGCAGAATAAAGGTGATAAAAATAGATTTTTTTCCAGCTCTGCGAAGATGAATCGTTTTGCCACGGGGATTCGTGGAGCTGGCTTCAGTGTGGTTTTCAATCCAGCCCCATAAATTTGATGAAGAGAAATTTCCTGCCCTCGATAACCAGTGCTCAGCGTCCAGGCAGCTTTGCGGGGGCTTCACTGTAGGATTGCTCAGGAATACCCTCCAGCCCTTTCTCTGCCTGCTAGAAACATACATGGTGACAGGCGAGCACCAGTGAGCGAGGCTGGTTATCCGACCGTCAAACCCAGAACCACTGCCTTTTCCTCCCTGCCTCATTTGCTTTTTGACTCTTGCCCTCTTCATTGCCAGAGAAGGGGGGTTTTCCTAATGCAAAGGGCGGCACTGGAGACAAGAGCAGAGTGTGAGAGAGGTCTCAGGGGAGAGGTGCCCCCTGAACACTTTGTCCCATCCCCATGGTACCAAGTGCTGTCGGGCAGGACGTGGTGTTGGTGTCAGCCTTTAAAACACAGCAGAGCTGTGCCTCATCCACAAAATCCTTAACATCCTCCGGAGTTGGAAAAATTGATAATCTGTCTTTAATTCTATACCCATAAGGACGACGATGACAATATTCTGCTTAGCAGAGAAAGCCTATTTAAGATTACTGGTGGCGGGGGAGTGGGGTGGGGTGGGGGGGCGCGTAAAAAGTAATAAAATCCACATCAAGGGCTGAGTGATAGGAAATTGAAATTACTTTAGTGATACCAGGAACTTCAAAACAAACAACAAACAACAAACAGCAAACAAACCCAAACCTAACTTTTTAAACTAAATGTAAAAATCTGTATCCCCTCCTTCTTTCACCCCTGAACACCCACTTTCTAGTAACAGACTTTACTCACCACACCACGTCTTCATTCATAGTCTACACTGAGCTCCAGGAGACCCCACAGGGAGACGGGAGGCGCAGCACCCCTCGCATGAGCCCCTCACAGCAGCCCAGATGCTCCTGCATTCTCTCTTGCCTCACTACGCAGCGCCATGCTCAGAGCACAGCAGCCTGCAACAGCTGGAGTGCCGATGATGTAGGGAAAGGGAATGAAGTGTTAGGGCTCCGATTGCCACACCTATTGGGAGGGGAGGCGGGGAAGAGGAGGAACCCTCCCTAGGGCTCCAGAGACCCAAATACGATTCTGCAAAAACAACATGGTGGCAGCCTCCAGCACACAGTAGGCTTGCGATACTGTCGATCAGTCTGGAACTGGACCAAAGGAAGTGTGCCTCGGGGTACGAGGCTTCCAGTTCTAACTCCAAGACTAACCAGCTGCAGGCCCCTGGGCCAGTTACTGCTTTCTGAGTTTCCCCCCATTTATAAAGTAAGAGTGTTGTTAAACAGCTAGACCGCCCCTAGGCCTGCAACCATGAAAACAAATGCAGGGTTAAGAAATAATAAGCGTGCTATGATTTACTGGAAACAGACTGCACACCATCCACCACCTTCACCTTAAACATTTAATGTGTGTCAGCTTGCTTGGCCCCACAATGCTGAGGTGAGATGTATTAGCTCCATTCTAAAGACGAGGAAACCATCACACACGCCCCGTGAATCCCCATGAACATAAAAGATCATCGTATCCATTCAGTGTTTTGAATTTAAATGGCGGTGTTTAATCTCTGGGCTTGAAATTGAGATGACACCTGACAATGGAACCAGAGCTGGTGGGTGACTGATGTGTTTACAGTCTCTGCTGGTGTGACTCGGAGACACCAGTATTTATGGTGAGAGCCTGCTCATGCTACTGCAAAATCCATTTTCCACCTGTTGTTTTTTATTAAAACTCCATAAAAGGCATGAAATATTTCCTTGTGCAGATTCTAAAAACAGGGTCCTGAAATATGTGAGCAGAAATACTGTCTATGGATTTACTGTTTGGAATTTTCAGGTGCTATAAAACACAGTGTTTACAACCAACCCATCACTTATAAAAGTTTATTAGATTGATAGGCCAGCAGGCTCTCTGGTATCCTGCCGTTTACTGACACCAATATATCACACGGTAGGCTGGGTTTTAACATTTATTAATAACTTCTGTGTTTCCTGGACCATTTCACTGTTTCCTTGAATTGTGCCTCCTTTATTGCTACTGTCGTTTACTCTACATTTTAAATATAATTTTATTTCAGGAAGAGTTTTTAAACCTACAGAAAATTTTCAAAAATAAAAGTGTTTTATCACAAGAATGTGCATCCTAGGTATAACAGATAGGTACGAGTCTATAGAAAAATAAGATAAAATAGTTAGATAAGGTCTTCAAAAACCTCAGAGACACACAGAATATGTCATTTAAAGATGTTTTTATTATTTCAAAGATGCATTTACATGAGACAGGTTTATTCCTGGCAACACCCAGCTTACCTCAAAGAAGATGATGAGCATCAAAGAACCTCCTTATGGAGATGGCTTCAAATGTGGCAAACAAGCCACTAGGAAAAATGTCCTCATTTCTACCATAGACAGAATTCTGCCTAAAATAGGCAAGCTTGGATGCAGGCAGAGTCGACGGCTAAACTCTGCCAAGACAGGGTAAGCAAGTCCTCAATAGTTCCTGCCTCACAAATATGTCTGTCAGATATATTGGGCCAGAAGGCTGAAAATGATGCTCCAACATTATAGAGAGTTTTGGGTGACTGTTCAGGTAGCAAACTGTCTCTGTCATCTTCTCATTTGGGAAGCTGCTAACATGCAACCTCGGTATACTCAGATAATTAATTTTATTCCTTCTCAAGTCTCTGATGGAGTTGAAGAACAGATAGTTTAGTTCTACAATTAAGCTTAGTTGTTTAGGGGTTAAGATGTTTTTAGGTCTAGGTAGATGTTTTAAGTTGATAATAATGAGCTATGATATGGCCAAAACACTATGAATATAACATACATACATACACACACACACACATACACACACATATGTATATATATATATATATATTCCTGATTGTTTCATGATTTTTCCTGCTGTAGGTAGCTTATTGTATATATGTGTAATAATATAAATGTATATGTAAAATATAATTAATAAAAAAATTTTTTAAAAGATGCTGCATTTCATTACTTAGCATCATCTGTAACAGTTGGTGAAGAGACGCTGGTGGAGCACCGTGCACCAAACTCTGTGTTTTACTCATATTTCTCTCTCTTTTTCTTAATGTCTTTTTTTCAGCTCTTTGGTGCCATCCAAGGTAGCACATGACATTGTCAGCAAGTCCCCTTAGCTTCCTCAGGACTTACCATGTTTCTGAAAGTTGCCTTGTTTTTTGACCTTGGCGATTGTGAAGAGCACTGGCTGGGCGTCTTGTTGGGTGTTTTTCTACTTGACTTTGCTATTTTTTTTCCCTCATACTTAGCCACGTGAAGATGACCACTAAGGTTAAGTACTATTTTTACAACATTGTATCACTCACACTGCTTTTAGGTTTTTTTCAAATTGATAAATTACAATTTTATTTTTTATGCATAAAGGTTGATGAAAAAACCATTACTAGTTCTATTAAAACCGAACATTTCAATCAAAGAGCATAGTAAGTATACTTATTAGATACCATTTTCTGAAATATAGCTTTAAAGCAACTAACGTGCTCATTTAATGTCAGCACAATGGACTGAAGACCAAGTACACACATTACATGCATCAAAGCCAGATGACAAATTATCACAGTCGTCATCACCATCATCGTCTCATCATCATCATCTTCACGTTTTCTTTTCAACGCATTTGCTGACTCACTGGCTGTATTTTGTGAGACTAGGCTAGTAGTAATAAGAATGCTTTTGCACCCAGCCAATGGTGGATTAATGAGACCATTCTGAGCTGCTGATGTTGCAGGAATTGAAGGCTTGACAGCAGAGGACCGAGAGGCAGGCATCTGCCCCATGAACCGCCACCCTGAGGGACAGTGGAGTGCCTACTTTAGTGGAAACAGACACGGTCTGTGGAGTTGGTGTGCTAGTGTGGCAGTACTTGGTCTGCTAGAAACTGGACCCGCAGGTAACCGTGGACCTGCTACTCTCCCTGCAGGAGGAGGTGCCTTCTTTTGTAAAGACTTAAGCCCATAGTATGGAGCAGTTAAACAGTAACTATCACGTGCCAATCTAGGACCTGAATAAGGCTTGATCAATGGCAATGGGGTTTGGTTTCTTTGTCTTGAAATATCTAACAAAAAAATTTCTCAGGGGAGGATAAGTGAAAGACTTGGTCAGCTCGGCGCTGAATTGCCAATCGCACGACATCCGCATCAACAGTCGCTTTCTTTGCATGGCTTGAATAAATCTTAGCATCACCTAGAACTGTGGTCACATTTCAGAAGGCAAACCCCAACATCTGATTCATAACTCTTGGCTCATGTTCTGTAACCCACATCTCCTTCAGGATTTGTGCCATCATCTGCGCACCTTTCAACATGGTCTTAGGAGAAGTCATCTTGTCAGACTCCATGATAGCCGGTGATCAGACTTCCCGAGCTAAATCACCCACATTAACACACTTCCATCCTGACCTTGATGCAAGGTCTTTGCCCAGCTCGGGTTTTCCACACCTGCTGTACTGGTGAGCAGGACGTTCGGAAGCTTCACAGTCCTCCATCCCACACAGCCAAAGCCTCAGCTCACACCCCCAACACACTCTCCCCATACTGCGTTTATTTAAAAACTTTTGGTTTTGCTTTTTCACTCTATATGGGTGTGAAGGAGGCTGGCTGACTATGCTTTCCAGGCTGGTATTGAACTCCTGGCCTCCAGTGATCCTCCTGGCTCCACTCTTTGAGTGTGCCACTACGCCTATCATTAGTCATTAAAAAAAAAAAACAACTTTATATTTTGGTCCAACAGAAGCTTTGAGGTGAACAAAATGAAACTCTAGAAAAACAAGTTAAATGTCAAGGTCTTTACTCAGTTATTCTGCAGTCTACACTGCTGAGAGGACGGGTGGAAGAAATGTTTGCATCCATTTTCAGATGACTGTGGAAACAAGCTTCTAGCAGGAAGCCAACTGACTATCAGATAGGTGTCTAGCAATTCTTTTGAAACACTGGCCAAGACAAACTTCCTACAAAAACAGTCTCGGAGGCAGACGGACTGGAAGAACAGTGTTACTTCAGCCAAGTGTGGCCATGTTCGTGTGGTACCTTACCTTGTCGGACTGTAGAAACCCTCATGAACTCAAGGTGGGAAGCCCATGACAAAAATCAGCTCCATGGCAACTTGCGTAAGCTGCGACTATGCAAAACAGGTAAGACTCAGACCAAAATATGTGTCCCTGATTTTACATGTTTTTCTCCCAGATCCTAATTGAAGCTTTCATTCTCAAGGGGGAAGAGCAAGGAAGTGATGTAATGTCACAAGCTGCTGAGCTCTGCCCAGTGAAAGATAAGGGAAAACAACTGGGCTCTTTCTTCAAAGAAAGGTTTGGGTCATGTCCGTTCCCCCAGCACCACCACCCCACCCCACCCCCACAAGCCCTGAAACAGGAAAAGGAAAAAAAAAAAAACACAACAACCCTAAGGCAAAGGGTAAAAATGCTTACAGAACTTCCACATATAACTCCCACCTTTGCAGGGACACAAAATGACCACGGAAGCGAGTTTGGACAATAATCTACAGTTCACAATGAGGCTATTAGACTACAGCGAGTGACTCCAGTGGCTCGCAGCACATGTGCTTGGCTGGCTTAACCACTGTTATGGGGTAACCCGTACCTCCCCCATGGCCATATGTTGAAGTTCTAACCAACTCCTTGTAACTGAGAATGTGACTCTATTTGACTCTTAAGGGGTCATTAAGTTATAGGAGATCATCAGGGTGAACTCTAAGCCAAGCTGTGATGGCGTCCTCATAAAAAGTGAACAAACAAACAAAAAAATGCAGACAGAGACAGGCATGTAAAAATGCAAAAGACGGCAGCTAAGAAACCAGGACTTATCCCACCTTTGATCTTAGACATCTACAAGCCTATAGAATCGGGGGGGACAACACGTTTCTGTTGCTCAAGCTACCCAGTGTGTGGCACTTGTCATAGAAGCAGGGCAAACCAACACACGCGCCTTGCAGTAACAGTAAGGCTCAAGGGCTAGGAGACAGGCTCAGAGCGTGAGCCTGGTGGTGGGTGTGACCTAACAAGCTGTCAATCAATTAGACAAGGGACTTGCAAAGTCTCTATCTGTCATGAGTTCAAATCGAAGTCCAACAGTTAATGACTTCTCCTGTGGCTTGGAGTTCCTCTGTTCTCTCTTTTTTCCTTCAGTACCTAGCAAACACACCCAAAGATAAGACTACAACTGGGGGTGGGGCGGGGGGAGAGGATTCAAAGTTTGTGATTATAGGAAAAGAAATTTATTTATTTATTTATTTATTTTTGGCGCTTTGTTAACCATAAAGATTTAATGTCAGAATTTTTCATTCATTAACTGAGTCCAAATTTTATCATTTTCCCTTGAGTTCCAAGCTAACATGTCCTTTACTTTGCCAGACATCTGCATATGACCGTCTCTTAGAGGCAGCCAAGTCAGTTATGTCCAAAAAAAAAGAATTGGTCTTTGTTCTTGGATCTCATGTCTCATTTCCCGGACTCCCATGACCCCTACTAAAGGCACCAGCATCTTCCAAGTCGCTCAGGTCCAAGACATGGATGTCACCTTTCTAGCATTATTTATTGTGTTTTACTAAATCCAACACATATATATTTTTAACATCTGAAATAAAGTTGCATCTTTCCATCGCTGGTGCCTTAGCACCATGTCAGAACTGAACTGGCAGGTGGCTTTCATTAGCTGAGACTCTTAAGAACGGTATGTCTTATAAAATGACGGCTTATTGCACTTGGAGGCAAAGTCTGTCTTCTCATGTCCATGGCCCCTGGCCTGCATCTGGGCTTAGGTGTGTGTCAACACTCATTGGGAGTTCTTGCCTCCTGGTCAACTGATTTTATTCCTGGTGTCTTCCCATAACTGGTTTATCACACTGTTAGAGTTTAAATGTGCAACGTCTCCCCAGAGCTCATGTGATAAAGGCTTGGTACCCAGCACTGCAATATTAAGAAGTAGGACCCTGGGAGGTGACTGGGTCATAGCTATGGTACCTTACACATAAAGTCATAGCTGGATAGGCTATTAGGACATGAGGCCTACAGGTGGAGATAGGTCACTATAGATGTGCCATTGAAGGGTATGTTTTCTGCAGTCTCTTCTCTGCCTGTTTACTTCTTGTATGCCATTAGGGTAGGAGTCTCCTCTGACACAGACTTCTACTTCTGTAACACTCTGCAGCTTTAGACTGTAGCCTATGAAACTAAGAACCATAAAACAACAACAACCAAAGCCCATTTTCCCTGTAGATCTTCCATCCCTGGTATTTTGTCACAGTGATAGAAAGCTGGCTAGCCACACACAGCTACGCAGTCAGCTGCAACATGGAGGTCCTTTGCTTTCAATAGGTTTCAATGCATGGAAGAGAAGAGCAACTCCTTCTAGATG
Source organism: Acomys minous (assembly GCF_964271855.1). Lineage (NCBI taxonomy): Eukaryota > Metazoa > Chordata > Mammalia > Rodentia > Muridae > Acomys > Acomys minous. The sequence goes on from NC_140491.1 coordinate 5,290,700, forward strand.
GTGTTTCTGACCTCAACGTGCTCTTTCTGGTTCACTTTCCAAAATACTGAGTTCTCTCAGAGACCCTGAGCTCCGGACACAGTCACATGGAGACTCTGGCCACGCCCAGACAGCAGCTAAGCTCTTCTGGCCACGCCCAGACAGAGGCTAAGCTCTTCTGGCTTGACCTTTTACCTTCCCAAGAAGACCAGCCTTTCCAGGTCTCCAACATGCTCTGTGGCCATGAGAGCCCTGGCCACACCTCACCTTCCCAAAGCAGGTCTTGATCTCAGTGACAATGAGCACACCTCCCTTGTTCACTCTTGCATATCACTAGACTTCACCGTCACTCTACAGCTTACCCAATGCTGTACTTGTTTCTTTGCCTCCTAGAAAGAGGCCCCCTAAAAGTTAAGGGTTATCTGAACTCTTAAGATAACCTCTGAAATGCCACTTCTGAGACTAAGGTATAAAAGACTGTAAACTCACTTGGAAGGTAAAAGAGAACAAACCATCCCCTTTTGGTGCAGTGTTTAAAAAACAAAACAAAACAAACAAACAAAATGAGGAAGCAAGTTGAATGTCATACAAGAGAGATTGTTCTAGGAAACTAATCTTTTTTTTTTTTTTAAGATTTATTGGTTACCTATATTTATTATTTATTTATTACTTACTGCACACATACCTACAGGCCAGAAGAGGGAACCAGATCTCATCATAGATGGTAGAAAGCCAGCATGTGGTTGCTGGGAATTGAACTCAGGATCTTTGGAAGAACAGCCAGTGCTCTTGACCTCTGAGCCATCTCTCCAGGCCCCAAAACTATAATCTTTAAAGGCTTATGACCCTAGCGACATGTTTTCAGATGAATGAGAGATTTACAGGTTAGTAGAAATGTTCCTCAACTTAAAATGGGGGTAAGCCCTGACAAACACACCGTAAGTTGAAAAAGCAATTAACACATCTACCCCACGGCACGTCATACCCAGGGACACAGCACACAGTAGTGTCACTCTCACGTATGTGTAGCTGACGGGGAGCTGTGGCTCCTGCCGCAGTCAGGACTTAGAAAGCCGGGCTGTCCATGCCCAGCCCCGGAGATGACCAAGCGGTGGATCCCACTGGATGACCATCACGTTCATGTGGCAGTGACGTCAAACAGTGTCAGCCAAGCCAGCTGCGGAACACACGTACAGTGGCTTCATCCCCTGTGACCAGCAGAGTCCAGCAGTTCCCAGGGACCACGCCTGGTATTCAAGCCCTTACAGAATCTCTTTCCCTGGAGTGTGGGGTGAACCTAGTGACTTGCTCTTAACTGCATGTTATAGTTAGTATAGCAGAAGTGATCAAAGGCCACTTCAGAGAGCAGGGTATAAAGAACTGGAATTTCCCGCCCTCCCCCCATCTCCCCCTGCCCCCTGCGCACCTCTCTCTCTCTCTCTCTCTCTCTCTCTCTCTCTCTCTCTCTCTCTCTCTCTCTCTCTCTCTCTCTCTCTCCATCCCCTCCCTCCTTGTAAGAGACTCTGAACTAGCCATTGCTCTAAGCCTTGCTCAGATTCCTAACCCATGGGAATCATGTGATAACCAACATTGTGGTTTTAAGCTACTAAATTGAGTAAACAATTTGTTATGCGGCAGTGGATAACTAATAAATTCTCCAAATAAGAAAACGAGAAGAAAGATGTTAAGTGCAGGATAAGTAAAAGGAACAAAGCTTCTTATCAAGTCTTCTTTCCAAAACTGAACACGGAGAGTAAATGTGTTCGTCTGATCTAAGCATGTTAGTGAGCAGATAAGAGTTGCACACACAGCACATGCTGGTGGACGCTGTTTGCTCTTATGTGTGTGTGGCTAACTGGGTGCTGTGGTTTCTGCCACTTTTAAGATTTAGAATGTATGTATGAACAACTCTTTCTTCCCCTGTGACTAGCAGAGTCTGATAGTTCCCTCTGCTTCCCTGGCCTTTAGGATGCTCCGTTAACTTGTCTGACTGGCTGTGGAGAAAGGCTGTTACCATTTAACACACCATGCCTGCATATTCATTATGTAGCCATCTCTCTTGGGTTGGTCCTAACTTAATTGTGGTCTGGCTCCTGAAGGATCATGGAGATAAATAAGGACTCTAACTTAGTCCAGGAAGAGCCTAAAAGCCTCTATTATCATAGGCTTGGATTCTATCCCATATGTATCTGATATGACTACAAAAGCATAGGAAATTATTAAGCCCAGGTGATCTGTGCTTTTACAAGCCAGTTGTGGAGACTGTTACAAGCGACACACAGCTAGGAATGACCTGGGAGACATCCAATCAACCACCTCTCTCCTCAGTTAATGTTCCATCATTCAACGTAACACAAGGCTGAACGTACCAAAAAAGCCTCACGCTTTTGACGATCCCCCCTCACCCCCGAGTCTACCCTTTTATGTATAACCCTAGTAAAATGCTAACAACCATCCCTACTGCTGCTTCGCCTTGGCACCAGCCTTGACAGCAGCACACTGAGCATTCCGTCTTGTGCACCATGTGGGAACACAAGCAAGGCTTCTCATACTGTGCCAGGGATGCGGATAAAAGAAGCTGTGTCATGAAATCCAGCTCTGGCTGAGATACTCCACAAGATCTATTCACTCCCCCCGGTGAAACACGTTTCCTTCGCAGAGAACATTTGGCTACCAGTTCTCCCTTGTCTCGCCTACAAAGAGCCCGGCCATCAGCGTTGCCCGGTCACCCCATGCAGTGCCCACCAAGAGCAAAGCAGGAGGAACAAGACTCCAGGATGGGGTTCCAAGGCTCCTCTCCTTCCCCCAGCTAGAGTAGGCATGCTAGGTCTCCATGCCCCGACGTCTTTTTGCTCCAGATCAGAATTCTCAGTTAGGATATCTGTGTCTAGCTAGGGCGATTGGCACTAGGAAAGGCTAGTGGTTGGCACTAGGAAAGGCTAGTGATTGGCACTAGGAAAGGCTAGTGATTGGCACTAGGAAAGGCTAGTGGTTGGCACTAGGAAAGGCTAGTGGTTGGCACTAGGAAAGGCTAGTGGTTGATTAGCCAGAGCAGAGGAAAGGGAAGAAAGACGCAAGGTGGAAACCAGTACAGCGGAGTCCGTGCAGTTCTAGTTGCTGGGTGGAAAGGCTTAGAGGGAACTGGTATATGTTAAATACATGTGTTCATGAGACAGATGTGTGTGTGTGTGTGTGTGTGTGTGTGTGTGTGTGTGTGTGTATACATACACACACACATGTGCACATGCCTGCATGGGAGTGTGCATGCATGTGCAAACAGGAAAAGATGTCATTTTAGAAAGCTTCATTGGATGCCGTAAGTGAAAACATTTTGAATTTTTGAAAAAAGTCTTCAGCAAAACTTTCTAACATTTTTTTAAAAACCTCACTTCATGTGAGTATTTGCCTGTACGTATGTGCACCATGTACAAGCCCAGTGTCTGTGGAGGCCAGATCCCCTGGAACAGGCAGTTGTAAACCACTATGTGAATGCTGGGAGCTAAATCAGGATTCTCTACAAGAGCAGCAAGTGCTCTTAACCCCGAGCCAGCTCTGCAGCCCCCAGCAAAGAGTTTTTAGTGCTTTCTTCTTCTTATGGGTTGTCAGATGATGCTTCACTGACTATAATTCCAACAGCGTGGCCACAGGGAGCTTGATTTTAATAGGGCTGACAGGGACATTTCCTTTAGGGTCCATAATCCCCTGCCTTGAATTCACTCAGTGAACACATCTGAGAGGAGTAGGGGATGGCGTTCTAAAGCCACGTGAGGTCTCCTTGGCGGTCAAGGCTTTTAAACAGATGTCTGGAACCACTTACATGATGGGACCTGGGAGAAATAGTGTGCCGAGGTGGAGAAGCACGGTGCCCGAAGCTGGGTTACCTTGGCTCTAAATTCTAACCCTGCCTCTTAGTAACTGGAGAGTACAAGTAAATAAGATGAGCGAACTGTGGTTTCCTGAGATCCAGCCAGGGTCCAGCAATGACGACATGTCAGTGTGAGCGCAAAGATTAGGAAGCCAGCCCAGGACTGTGTAGCTACACCCCACTGTTTCTCACTGCCTACTTTGCCCCCCCCCCCTTGAGGTCTGAAATAAATGAATTTAATTGGAATAGAGATAGAAGCAGAGAACAGAATTTTTGGTGAGCTTGCTCTGAACTAGCCTGTAAGGTAAACTGTTGGAGGAGGTTGAAAAGCTCTAGAAAATTTGAGAGAAGTGATAGGCTCCCTACCTTAAACACAAGGCTTTCATAAGGCCAGGCTGTGGTACATGAGAGCTCACCTCTAACTCGACTCTGTGAGAGACCTCTCTTTGGCTGGTGGACACATCAAGAGTTAGGGCAGAAATTTACTATCTTGTCCTCTTTCTAAAAATGATGTTTGCATAAGGCTTTGCACCACTGTTTTCAACAGTTTCACAAACCTACCTTTTGTCTAAAACGATGTGTTTAATCTTCTTACAGCCTGGAAATCTCTTCAGCCCTTCCATCACTCCCCCCTTCTACCCCCACCCCCCCGTCCTGCTCTGACCTCCCTCGAACCACTCTGCAGATGCCCTTCTGAAAGTTTCCGAAGTCCACAGAGTTTCTGGAAACTTACATTTCAGAGTCCAGGAAGCTCGGCTCTAACCATATTTGAAATAGTATCTTTGGCTAGAGGAAAAACAGATCCTTTGTGCAAATTTAAAAAAAAATTCTGAGTAGGTTTAAAGGTGACTAGATGGTAGGGCAGTCGTTGCATTTCCTCTTGCTCAGAGAATTAAAATAACCTGTCAATCATCTTCAGCTGGGGACACCTGGGTAGGTAACAAAACAGTGGCTTCTACACTTCATCTAATCTAGGGCAAATAAGTAGCCCCTTACATGCCTTCATGTCCTCAGCTATGAAACAGCTGTAACTACAAGGCCTTTCCATCTGTGAGCATTCCCTCCTCAGCTCAGCTTTACCTTCCTGGTCTCAGATGCAGAGGCAAAGGAATCCTTTAAGATGGCTCTAAGGAGGCACAGGGGTTGAGCGGCACTGCTCTCCCAGGACTATCTATTCCTAGTGACACTTCTATCATGCACGTGTGAATAGCTGTCAAAATTTAAATCATGGTGACTGCCAGACGAAGCTGCACATTCCCATGGTAAGCAAGGTTTGGGGGTGAAATGACCCTCAATGCTCTCACTAACGACCACTGATTCGAACTTCAGGATGTGACTTAGTTGTGCAAAACTAACAAGCTGGCCGACTTTGAAAGGGACACTTAAAAAAAAAATCTTGGTACGCCAAGGCATGAATTTGAGGTCTTTCTCTCTGGCAGCAGCAAGAAGTTTTACTAACACCTAAAGGAGAATGCGAGCATCTGCAGGCAGTCGGCTCGCGGCTTCAGATGTCAAGGGTCGTTACAGAGGGAGGCCAGACAGGGAGCCAGGGTCTGTGGGGTTCTTGCCAGGAAACGGGTTTTCAACTACTTTGTTTTTAACACCTTTGCCCATGAATTCTCTGTAACCACAGCACAGGAGGTAAAATACACCTATTCAGGCCTCTGTGAATCTGCATGTGTTTGTAATTCTGGATTGGTATGTGAAAATACACTTTGCTATTTATCTTCAGCTTGCACAGCTGGGCCATCTTACTGGATTGATTTCTCAACACCAAACGATTAGGAGACACATACATGGACACACAGACACACGTGACACACACACACTGTATACAAGCACACAGAGTTAGGCACACATACATTCACATATATAATATACACAGACACAGTCTCTCTTCTCTCTCTCCCCCTCCCTCTCCTCCCTCCCTCCCCCCCCTCTCCCCCCCCCCATCTCCCTCTCCCTCTCCTCCATCCCTGCTCAGCATAGAAAACCCTTCAGCCATACTTCTTAAGAAGCCTGAGCCGTCATGATGAATAGTTGGTCGTGCTCTGCCAACTCCCTGGCACAAGCATGCCAACCCGGAAGTCTTCAGGCATACTTGAAGCACTTCCTGCATTTTCATTAGTATCATGAACATGACAGGGAAAGACGGTGCAGAGTGTCCTCCATCTTGTATTGTTACTGAGGCCATTTCAGGTTTAGCTAGAATTTGATCTCCATGATTGAGAATTCCATGGAAAACTACCCAATTCTATTCTAGGACCCTGAAGCCAAGATGCCCCAGCTAACTTAGCGTCTGTTAAAATGCCTGCTTGTGCAGACCTCCCCCTCCAGCTAACTGCTTATCTTAGTTTCTGTTAAACTGCTTGCCTGCACAAAACTCCTTCTGCAGCTGCTGAGCAAAATAGCAGGATGTGGTTTTTGCTTTTAGAAAACCCCTATTCTGAACACATGGGTCCTGAATGCCTGAGTGTAGTCACAGTCAGCTAGAATAAAGATTTACAATTGGCTATAACTGTTTCTGAATGGCCATCTCTGGTGGGCTCCCCAAAACAATGAATATGAAGAAGAAGGAAATATTTTAAAAAACATGTTTAATCCAAGGGCGGCAACCTAGAATGTGTTGCTTATTGGGAGTCTCCTCCTACAAAACGGAATTTTCTTTGCATCTCCATCTTTGTGCCAATATGGACATCTGCAAACCTACCCAAACAGTTACAATGCTACTGTAATATCTGTATGTCTGTCTAGTGACACTGACAGTGTTGAAGAGCACAGCCCTGCTACTCCAACGTGTGCCTGCATTTGAATTTGTCTCTTTTGAGTAGTGATTTCTAATGTAAAACTATGACAATTGATGCCGTGGGGGGTGGTTTGAATAAGGATGGCCCCCATAGACTCGTGCGTGTGTGTGTGTGTGTGTGTGTGTGTGTGTGTGTGTGTGTGTGTGTGTGTGTGTGTATGTGAATGTTTGGTCATAGGCAATGGCATTATTAGGAGCTGTGGCCTTGTTGGAGGAAGTGTGTCATCATAGGAGTGGGCTTTGAGGTCTCATATGTTCAAGTTCTACCCAGTGAGGAACAGTCTCTTTCTGCTGCCTGCAGATCAAAACATAGACCTCTCAGCTTCCTCTCCAGCACCGTGTCTGCCTGCACGCTGCCATGCCTCCTGCCATGATGACAGTGGACTAAACCTTTGAACTGTAAGCCAGCCCCAATCAATGTTTTCCTTTATATGAGATGCCTTAGTCATGGTGTCTCTTCACAACAATGAGGCCCTAACTAAGACATCATTATTAGTATGTTTGATCACAGCTAATTAACAGTTAAAGCCACACTGTCTTGTCATAAACAATAACCATTTAGAGGTCTTCCATTTCAAACTGTTACCAACATCTTACTCTCCAGAGCGTATTTAAACAAGGCTGGTGTTTATCTCTTATACGTTAACCCATTTTCTCCTATGTCAGGGGGTGCTATCCACAATCTATATGGAAAGATATTAATAGGCTGCACACACTTCAGGATTCACACAAGCAGTTTTATGTTAGATCTTGATAAATAAGTAGGGTTTTGTCAAAAAGAGTAAAAGGACCAGATCATGTGCCCAAGAAGTATATTGCGAAATGACATCCTGTCTGGGAGTGAACAGTGCCTGAGGAATATGAAGCTGATGAGAGTTATCCAGGCCAGGGAGCTTGCTCTAGGGCATGGCCAAGGTGGTGCAGACAGGCAGGCAGATAGGCTGGGCAAAGGTGCCAAACTGCTTCCCAGCGTAGCTACGGTGCCTGCAAGTGCCACAGAAGGCCACGGGGTTCCAGGTGGGAGGGGCTGGCCTCTGAACTCTGATTAGAATATTGTTACAGTTAAGGGGCCCAGAGTGTTTTCAGACACAGGCCTCCTAGACCAATGGAAGACACTCGGGTGGAGCTGTCCAACAGATGGATGAACAGCCAGGTGGAGCTGTGCAACAGACGGATGAACAGCCAGGTAGAACTGTCCTAGACAGATGTCCAGGCTCGGTGAAGAAGAGAGCACTTGGTGAGGAATGTTTGCTTGGTCAATGCTGCACAGACCTGAGGTCAGGAAGACAGTGGAGCCTATGGGTACAGAAAGAAGGGAGCCTGCGGGTACAAGGAGAGGACTCTGTGGATGTAGCAATGTGCTGGGTAAAGAGGAAGCTGCACTTCTTTTTCCTGTTAGGACCTCAATTCTAGTCAAGCATTTGGAAGTGTTATTCTGAAGGTAACTGGAAGGAAGGATTTGGCCACATTTATAGACTAGAAGACCATCAGCCAGTGAGGCAGTAAGTGTGCTTAGGGAAGCATTGTCTAAATGTTAAGTAACCAAAGGGTAATTTACTTAATACTTAACATTAAAATATTAAATATGATAAGAAGATAATAATTTAGTAAAAGATACGTAAATGACAAAGAATGAAAACAAGCAGGGAAATGTCAGCTAGAAAAGATCCCCAAAACATGAAAAAAAAAAAAAAGAGAGAGAGAGAGAGGAGAAATAGAAATCAAATACATGAGCAGGAGAGCAGCTCAAGCCGCTCCGCTCACCTCAAATCACCTGGCATGTGACGAAGGGCATTTCATCTACGGTAAATAATATCAAAGAAGGGCTTAGGGGATGGGCCAGAGGGTCCAGTGTTTGCTCTAAGGCATCAGCATCTGAATTCAAATCCACAGCACTCGCATAAAAAGCCAAGCATGCCTGCACATGCCTGTAAACACCAGAGCACTCCAAGGTCAGTGAGGCACCCTGCTTCAAAGCAACAACACAAAGAATGAAAAAAAAAAAAAAAGACACCCAACGTCTACTCTGGCCTCTTTATGTGAACATGCACCACACAGCATACACTACATATACCATTACCCCGAAGGAAGGAATATCAAAATAAGGGCATGTATTCAGACCTGCAATTTTACTAAAACTAGTCATGAGGCACATTTGAAACTAAGGTTTCCAGCCCCCTTAGCACCGCATGCAGCTCGTGAGCATTTTCTGGGGCCTCCACCCTGGGCTTCATCTTGTTCCTGGGACACTAGACCCCAGGGCTTCCAGATCAGCAAGGTCCGAGGCTGCCACAGGCTCAAGGCCAAACAGATGTGCATCACTCATGAGGACCATAGCTTCAACATCTGGAAGAGATGGCTTTAATAAAAAGTTCTAAAATAATGGATGTATGTACATACTAACATGTGTGATATATCAATAATACCCATGTATTATTTGCTTCATAGACTTATTTAAGACCACTCTTCCTAAGTTTATCTATCTACCTCCCCCCCCCCCCCCCGTTTATTAGCTTAATGGGCTACATGGTTTTTGACAAACAATATTAGATGTAATTTTAATGATCAATCTGCAACTCTCTACCAACCAATATAGGGGAAAAATCATCCACAGAAATAGCAATCCTTAATGAAAGAATCCAGTTCGCCCAACTTGTTGATACGATGCCTTCCCACCAGGACCCCCAGTCTTCAAGCCCAATGGCTTCATGTCACATCTAATTTTAGCCAGTCATCTTGATATGACTAAGGAACTTTAGAACAATCAGCAAGGCCTATGCAGGAGCCAGCCTAAATTCTTAACATTTTTCTCATTGTTTTCCTGCAAAAACACAGGCAGAGAGGGCGATAACCAAGGAAACAGCCAGCAAATCATTGTCCAGCCACACACACACGTGTGTGTGTGTGTGTGTGTGTGTGTGTGTGTGTGTGTGTGTGCATGTGCGCATGCATGTCCTTCAAGAATAAAGATTTGATCATTTTCCTGTTCTACATTTTTACTTTTTCTACTAAAAGATAGCATAATTAAATAGCTATTATTAGTTGCCAAGAATTAAAAAAAAACCCAAAACATCACTACATGAAAAAAAAATCTACTGTTTGATCTGATGTAAACACATGAGTGCTACAAGGACTGGGGCCATTCTTACACGATTCACCAGGGATGCTGGACAGCCTTGATGCTCCCCGCCTTGGTGCTCCCCAAGTCTAGAGAGGAGCTGGTTTACAACTAGCCAACATTGGAACATTTAAACCAACACAGAGTTTTACCACTGAAAGAGGCAACTTCTTATGAAAGTGATGTTTTCTCTTAGGAATGATTTTCCTCCCTCCCTCCACCGAAGGGCAATGCAGTGAAGCACTGAAAAGTGGAGCTGTAATTAAAACCACATTCCCTTCCTGGGGTCAACTGAATTATCAGCCTCTCACTCCAAAACAAATTTACCTCTTTAAGGCCTGGAGGACTTTATCACTCTTGGGGAAAATACAAACAATGATTAAGATGCCATTCGGACATGGCTGGAATTTTTCACGTTCAAGGAACCTCCTAGTTAAGTGCAATCAGGGCAGCCTCATTCAAGCAGAATACATATTGTCAGAAAGAACTGTGACAAATGGCATGGCTGTGACCCTTAGGTTAGAGTAAAAGAATATTGGAAAATAAATCTCACTTGTGGATACTCACCAATCCTGCAATGGGGGTAGGCAATCTATTGATCTTTTTAACAAGTCCTGGCTTTATAGCATTCAGCAACCTGTCATGAAAAAGGCAGAATGTCAAGTGAGACATAAAGCAAGATGGATCACACAAGTCACCTGTATCCGCGGCTGTGACTGAATTCCTGAAGAGGGAAAATTAGTGCACGTAAAGCTCGCTGTAAATCCCAAACATCTATCAACCTCTGTTCATGTGAGTAACCAGCTTGGCCAACATCAAGTTTGTGGATGGCAGGTGGAGTCTTAGAGTTTGGAAACAGGAGGAGAGGAGAAAGGGGAACCACTGAGGGGCCTCATGGGAATGAACCCAGATGCCAGGTGGCCTGGAGGTTAGGAGGAAACAGTCTAGAATCAACCATGGTTGCAACCCAGGGCAGGGAAGGCATGCTGCCAGCTCTCCTGGCTAAATCAAGGCCCTCTCCCAGGATGGACTAGGTTCGCAGACCAACATGGATCGTCACAAATGATTTGCCAAGACAAATTCTATCTCCAGACCCCTATTTGTGCTTTGAGGAGAGTGGCTTGTTAAATGTGGTTGAGCCTCATTTAAAAGTGGAAGAGTGTATTTTGTAAGAGGTTAACCAATCACATCCTGAAGATCAGAAACAAGGCCGACCACGATTCCCTAGGCACCCCCCCCCAAAAAAATTACTTGAGCAGAAGATTTTTCAGGGCAAGCTTAAACACATGTAAAAATGGAAATATAATGCAAGAACAACTGAGCTGCGGTCAGCAGGAAATATAAACTGAGAGAAGAGAACAGTAAGAACGGCAAGCGAGCTGTGAGATGGAAATACGCTGAGCATCATGGGAAAGGTAGAGCGCAGTGTTTGCAAAGTAGATTCCCATTCGTAAAGGAATGGTAGAATTAAGAGATCGTAGAATAGATGTACTTACTTAAGAATCAAACAGCTAGATGATTTACCTCAGAATACTATATAAAGAGAAATTACAAGTTATCACAATCAAGAATCAACAAGCTACATACCTACTGGCCAAGGATGTTCAATACCTGCAGCCAAACCCATGTGTGTTTATGAATCACCTGCAGCTCCTCCTGTCCCACAGCCACAGCCCTCAGCAGTCACAGGGAGAACGTGGCCTACAAACTGGGTGTTTGCCCTCTCCAGCCCTTTGTGGAAAAGGTTTGCTGTCTTCTGTTCTACTTCTTGCTGCCCAAGATCATAGTAAACACTTGAGGCCTCACCACCCTCGAGAGCTTCTACAGGCCATGGACAGAGGAGTCTTCCAAACAGTTTTGATGCCGCTCTACACAGATGGGGAGAGCCTATGGCAGTGTAACAGGACACTCAGCTTTGTTACCAAAGAGAGCTCAACTGGCGGGCCTCAGTATATTTCTTTTTTAAAAATATATTTTATTAATTTATTCATATTACATCTCAATTATTATCCTATCCCTTGTATCTTCCCATTCCTCCCTCCCTCCCGCTTTCCCCTCACTCCCCTCCCCTATGACTGTGACTGAGGGGGACCTCCTCCCCCTGTATATGCTCATAGGGTATCAAGTTTCTTCTTGGTAACCTGCTGTCCTTCCTGAGTGCCACCAGGCCTCCCCATCCAGGGGGCGTGGTCAAATATGGGGCACCAGAGTTCGTGTGCAAGTCAGATCCGACTAATCCCACTCAGGACTTTAGCATGTAATGGTCAGAGTGGGCAGGTGACAGACACACAGTTCTCTGAGGAAATAACGACAAGAGAAAAGACTGCACACGTTCTATGGAGATGTGCCTTTCCTGTAGTTAGTCAGCCTAACTATGATTGGCTGGATTCGTGGACGAAGAGCCTATGAATTCAGAGGTCTAACTGTCTGTCCTGGTGGCTGGGCCATCGACCCTGGAGAACATGTCTTACCAATGCACATGGAAGCTATATCCTTCTTAATAAACACAGAGGAGACTGGAGAGCGGGCAAGGTGCTTGGGGAGCATTTGTTCCAAGGACTCCCTGATTACAACACCCAGCTGGGTCCTTTCCTAGTGGTGTTACTAGTGAAAGTCGGTTAATGTCACTTTTATCAGCTGTAATTCAGAGATATAATGACACTGGTAGTGTAGGTATCAGTGTGGTGTTACTAGTGAAAGTCGGTTAATGTCACTTTTATCAGCTGTAATTCAGAGATATAATGACACTGGTAGTGTAGGTATCAGTGTGGCCTTAAAGAGATGAAAGTGTGGGGAGCTAGCACAGAGCCCAGGGCATGCATTCTCAGAAAATACTTCTCTGTGTTTTGTGTAAGTTTTTAACCTACTGTGAATGGACTGAGAGCATTTTACACATACCATTTGCCTAAATGATTTTAGTGGTTACAAAACAAATGAAATAGCCTTGCTGTTAGGTTTTATGTCATATTGCTGGCTAAAGAAAGTAGAAAAAAAAACCCACCTCTCCTCTATAATGTACTGGTTAAAATTTCTTCTCAAAAGGCATCCTTTGTCTTCAGTGTCTAAGGGATTCATTAATATTTGTAGTAGTGATGGCTGCACTCACTTCCCCATCCCACGACAATGTCAAAAAGTAAAGGAGTAAAGCAAACTATGATGGTCAACTTTAATGAACAAAGGTCCAGCCTCTCTCAAAATGTTTCACTAGAAACCACAGGACAGAACAACATTGCTCTCTCTTCCACACGTAGGATGTTTTCAAGATTGTACAGCTGTGTTTTTCCATGTAAACAGTCTCCCAGTTCCGTACAGAATTTACAGTACACAACAGCAAAAGATAACATCGAATTCACATTGTAGAGATGCCCAGCACCTGGGCTTTATCTTGTATTTTGCCTTAAACGGATGACATTTTTCTGTGTATCAGGAAACAAATGAGACATGCAACAACAGCCATGGGGAAGAAGAGTCATGTAAAGTTTTACTTTAAACTGCACTTGCCCTCCTATGGAAACTCAACAGCCATTAAATGATGACCATGGGCATGTTTTATAATATTTATGCATCTTCTGAGGTGTCTGTAATTACCCAAAAGCCCTGTCCAAGACTGAGGCCACATGTATATTCTACCATGTCTGTAAGATGAAAAGCAAAGTCCCAGTTCAGATGTGACCTCATCCCAAGAGACACAGTTGGTAACATGGCCATGACTGCCTTCATCCTTTGGGATGGTTATTTATGCCACAGTTTGGTGTTTTGGAAAGACCAGCTTCAAAGCACAGCAAAGAACAGTGTTGACATGGGTGATGGAGCCAGTCATGGTGACACATGCCTTTAAGCCCAGCACTGGGACTGAGTAAGTATACATTGGGGTAACATCTGTAAGAATGAACAGAACTGGAAGCAGCCTCTGTTGCAGGGATGATAAATGGAAGACACGCCACATCCTAGCTCTGCCTATGGGTGGCCCATGACATTATGGGCAGGTCTATGTCATTATGGGCAGATCTATGACATCATGGGCAAATCTACGTTATTTTGGGAAGGTCTATGACATCATGGGCAGGTCTATGACATCATGGGCAGGTCTATGACATCATGGGCAGGCCTATATCATCATGGGCAGGTCTATGACATCATGGGCACGTCCATGTCATCATGGGCAGATCCATGACACCATGGGCATGTCCATGACATCATGAGCATGTCCATGGCATCATAAGCAGGTCCATGACATCATGAGAAGGTCCATGACATCATGGATAGGAATTCCAGGCACGGCAGAAAGCCTTCTCCCTGGGCAGTGCTATGCCAGTGCCCCACCTATAGGTTTTGCCTTCCAAAGCTTTTAGCTAAATGGCCTTGGAGGAGTCTGCTCTCTCTCCTTCTGCTAACAAATCACTTTTGTATTATTAAAGATGTTTCTCGGCTGGGCATGGTGGTACCACTGGTAATGCCAACACCTGGAAGGCTGAGGCAGGAAGACTGAGTCCCAGGCTGGCCTGGTCTATAAACTGAAACCCTGTCTCAATTTTTTTCTTTTCTTTCCTTCCTTCCTTCCTTCCTTCCTTTTTTCTTTCTTTCTTGGAAATTGGTATAATTTTATACACCCAAAAAAAGAAAAAAGAAAGAAAGCATTGCATCATCCCATATCTTCTCGGCTAAGTATATCCATATATTATAAAGTCAGAAACACAAAAAAATAAATGAGGATAAAAAGACTGACTAAAGGAACTGCTTTCTTATATGTACTTATCCAACAATTCTTTGCCAAGTGTTTACTGTGCATGCTGTTCTAGGAGTGCCACAAATGAGGGAAGAAAAGGCTTTCTTCTTTGGAATTAATAACTGTGGTACAGATGAGTGAGTGGGGCAGTGAGAGGAGGAGAAACTGAGCAAGGCAACAAACAGGACCTTCAGATGATCATAAGCAAGCGTTACAAGAGCAGCCTGGTCATGTCACATGGCTGATGCTTTTCCTGATGGTCAGAAGCTCCTGGGAGGTACAGCCACCAGGAGAGATGCAGACAAGGGTTCCAACAGATGGAGCAGCTAGTGGACAGGCCGTGATGGAAGGAAGAGAGGACAGTCGGTACAGGTAGGGGGGCCTCAGAAGCCCAGGACAGCTGAGCACAGTGAGTCAGAGTGAGTCAGATCCACCACAAAGGACCAAAGGCGAAGACCCAGATCCAGGTGACGTACCAAGATGGGTTTTTTTGTTTTTAATTCAACAGGAAGCACTTTAAAACTGAGACTGAAGTGACCTGCTTTATATTTTTTAAAAGCATTTGTGAATACGTATAAAAATAATTCTACACCCATACATACAGAGTGATATGTATTATAGAAATCAGAAAAAAATTTTTAAACATACAGCCAACTTATAGGACCCAGAGTTAAGAGCACAGGGTGACAATGGCCTCGGCAGTCGACAGGCAAACCCCACACTCATTGGCTATGAGTCACTGGGGAGCCACATGACAAGGGTTATACTTTCCCATGGTAATAAAACGGGCACAGAAAAGCCCTCGCCTCCATCTGGGATGACCCCAAGCTTCCAGCTAATGCTCACTATGAGGCTGTGATAAATGCACCTCGCCTGCTTCTTTCTTTACTTAGTAACTGAGCAAGTCCCTCCATAGTAGGTGAGGCCAACTTGTTCAATTTCAATTTCCCATTAGCCAGCTGCCGAAACCTAAAATGAGTTTCACTTATTTCCTCTCATCAGCCACCTTTGAATAAAAAAAAAAAATTTTTTTTTTCAGAGAGACGAGCCGTCTAAACAGATATATGCTGCCTGCCTTGTGGTATATGTCTGCTGAGAAACTGTGAGTAAAAAAAGCTATCATCTTGGACCATCCTCAGTTTTGAAAAAAAAAAAAAGATCAACAGCATCGGAGGTAAGTAAAAAAGAAATGTGTTTTTTAACTCAAAATCGTGAACCCTAAATGCATATTCTAAAGCCGATACACTGTGCTGGCTAGTTTTATGTCATTGTGGTACAAGCTAGAGCAACGAGAGGAGGAAAGCTCAACTAAGAAAAATACCACGGATGATCAGGCTGTAAGCGAGCTTGTAGGACATTTTCTTAACTAGTGACTAACATGGGAGAGCCCAGCCATTGTGGGTGACGTCACCCCTGAGGTGGTGGTCCTGTGCGCCTTAAGAAAGCAGGCTGAGCAAGGCACAAGGAGCAAGCCAGTAAGCAGCACCCATGCACGGCGTCTGCCTCAGCTGCTGCCTCTAGGTTCCTGCCGGGTTTGAGTTCCTGCTCTGAGGTCGCCGATGATGAACTATGATCTATAGGAGAAAGTGCAACGAGACTTCACTCCACATCTTGCTTTTGGTCATGGTAGTTCCTCACAGCAACAGAAGCCCTAAATCGGACGCGTGTTGTGGCCCATATGTCAAGGCCGTTCTACTATTTGTTTATATACTCAACAAGTGTCTGTTGAGCAGGCACGATGCTGGCTCTGAAGCCAGGTGTGGGACTCAAGGGGCATGAGGGAAGACCCTGATCTCCGCCTCACAGTGCATGCCACAGGAAGTCAAGGACTGTGCTCATATAAGGCTTCCTGTCATACCACCTATGCACAGGCACCATGCGTCAAAAACACATGTGGCGTGTAGTCCAGTAAATACAATCATAAAGAGTAGCAAACTATTGGACTCCCGAAAAGAATATTGATCCAGGAATGACACCAGTGATCTGACTCAACCACGGACTGTTGCTAATAACCTCCTGCCTCCCCACGTGCAGTGTGTGGTGGCCTCCCAGCCATGGCTTAAGCACTATTTGAGTTTATAAGTACAAAGTGAAGGTATCCTTTTTTAAAACCTACCACAAAACAAACCAAAAGCTTGTCTCCAATCCTTGGCCTTGGAGAAAGAACCTCTGTTTCCTCTCAGATGTTACACAAGAGCTCTGGAAAGGGGCACAGAACTACGGAGTGCTGCAGATTCTGCCCAGACATGGCTGCCTAGCCCCACCAGAAAGATTGCTATTGGGATTGAGAATTTTAGAAGGCTTGAACTTTACAGCCGTTCACTTCAGAAATCCGGTCTTTGTGATTCTCCAGAGTTCAAGAAAGGGCAGCTACAGACCTCACACACCAGGATGGGAAGGACATGCCTCATTTCAAGGGAAGTCACTTCGTCCCTCACAACAATAGACTACATCATCGTCTCATTAGCGTGGTTTGTACAGCTGCAGTGGGGAACGGTGATGACGAAATGGCCCATTTTTGTGTCCCCTCTCATTTGGCTCAAGCGTGTTTTCCTACATGGTTTGCTTGATGGTTTTCTGGGTTTGGCTGTGAACCCTGAATGAAGGCGCTTCCATCTAACCCACCACGGCATCTGGTTTCAAACCCAGGCACGTACTCGATGCAACCTTGACCATAAACCCATTACAGATGTCACTTAAGGTTTTCTTCTCAGAGTTGCCTTGGCAGTACCAGAAACATTAACAAGCTCTTGAGATTTGGGGGAAAAAATATGACTAAAATAGAAGGGAAATCAAAACCTGAACCAAGGAGGAACTTCATGTGAACGGAATACTGTAGGAATACAAGTTGCATCAGTCACATTTACCAGATGGTTTGAGGGGGCCGTGTTTTGTCCAGAATGGGTGACAGGTGGGGCCACACTTAATCCACCCTCCTTGGGCACACGCAAGAATATCACAGGAGCTTTTGAAAGAAGGTCTCTTGTTGGCTGACAAGCCAGGAAGTTGATCCTGGGCCCATAAAGTTGAGGTGACCGACACTCTTATTCTGACAGAACTCCATGTTAGTCTGTTCACTGATTCTCCCAACTTGCCCCTCTTCTCTTCCAGGCAGACTAAGCCACATTCCCCAGCCCCCATTCACTGCAGGAATGGGACAGAATTTTGGCCAAGGGATTTGAGGCCAAAGTAATATAACCCACCCAAGCCTATTCCTAAAACCCTAACAGGCAATTCCTCACTCTCTCTCCTCCCAACCAACTAGATCTAGTTGACTTCGCCTCTGCCCTTGACTTCACCTCTGCCCTTGACTTCACCTCTGCCCTTGACTTCACCTCTGCCCTTGACTTGACCTCTGCCCTTGACTTCACCTCTGCCCTTGACTTCACCTCTGCCCTTGACTTCACCTCTGCCCTTGACTTCACCTCTGCCCTTGACTTCACCTCTGCCCTTGACTTCACCTCTGCCCTTGACTTCACCTCTGCCCTTGACTTCACCTCTGCCCTTGACTTCACCTCTGCCCTACCCTAACGACAAACTGAAGCTGTACAAATGGAATCACATTTCCATCGCCTTACACCACTGTGATCTGGTAGTTATTAGTTACAACACAACCCCAACTTACCTCTTACTAGGGGGACCTCATCTGATGAGAATGACACCCCTATGGCAAATTATACCCAAGGAAATCCTCAAACATAAAACCAAACACCTGGCCACAGATTTCCCCCAAATCTCTACATCATATAATCTACAATCACAGAAAGGAGTGGGAAGCATTTGTCTGCAGCACCAAAGGCCCTCTCACTCATATCCCAAGCTCGCCCACCCGCCATGCATGCCTTGCATAGCCATCCTTGTTGTCTGGAAATTACAGAATCTGGGAATTAGAAGGAACCAAATAAAATGATCTAGATAAGGAAAGTCACTCATCAAGGTCAAGGCACGTGTCTGAGGCCAGAGCTCCCACTGACAGTCAGGATCACAAGTTCTACTCCTTAAATATAGGCAGGATCCTTTCCTACCATCCTCCATTTTAAAAATATTTTATTGACTCTTTGAGGGTTTCATATAACGCATCGCAGTCATATTAACACAACCCATCTCCACATCCTAAGTCTTCTCAGATCTACCCCCTCCTTCCTTCCCCCTCCAAAATTTATGTTTTCCTTTAATTAAAAAAAAAAAACCCAACCCAGCTCAATTTGTGCTTCCCATGTTCTCCTGGGTGTGGCAGCATCCACTGGAGCGTGGCTAACCCTCTAGGGGCCATACCCTGAAAGGAAAGTGACTCTCCCTCCCAAAAAGCCATCAGCTGTCAACAGCTCCTCAGATAAGGGCGGAGTCTCATGAGCCCTGCCCCCCACTCCATACTAGGATGTTGTCAGGCTTGGTCTTGTGAAAGTCCTGTGCAGGGAACCTCAACTGTGAGTTCCTGAGCGCAGCAGTTCTGTCACGTACAGAACAGACTCTTTCACTCTAGTTCAGCTGGCCTCCAGCCCTCACAGTCTTTCCACCCCCTCCTCCATGATGGCCTTTGGTAAAGGCATGCTGGTATAGCTGTCTCATTTATAGCACTTTACAGACTTCAATTATTTTTTTTTTGCATCCCCAAAAAATAAAATTAAATCCAGCCCCCACACCAATAAGCCCACTACACCCACACTTGTAAACCTCAGCTTTAGCCCAGATCACTTCTTCTCCCAAATGGCTTCCAGGTTTTCCAGTGTTTCAGGATTCCTACCCTCTGAGCTGCACTTTTGTCAACTTGACAAGCTAGAGTCACCTAAGAAGAAGAAACCTCAACTGAAGAATGCCTGTCGGCTTGTCTGTGGGGGCAGTTTCTTGACTAATGATTAATGACTGATGTGGAAGGGCATACAGCTCACTGTGGGCAGTACCATTCCCCTGGGCAGGTGAGCTGTATAAAAAAAAAAACAAGATTAGCAAGCCATGGGGAGCAAGCGAGCATGCAGAGTTCCTTCCTGGTCTCTGCTCTGTGTTCTTGCTTCAGTTCCTGCCTTGGCTTCCATCAGTGACAGACTGTGACCTCTTTCTTCCTCAAGTTACTTTTGGTTAGTGTTTCATCACAGCAACAGAGAACCAAGCTAATACGCCCTCCAAATGCCTCCGCCCAGTATTCAAACCTTCACCCCCAACGGCCTTTCCCACCAAGACCTCTACTCCATGTCTCTTCTGCTTTTATAAGCTACCAATCTGAGATAGCACACATGACCAATGAGCTGTGAAAACTGGCAACACAGGAGCAGACTTCAGAGCAGCTAAATAGAGTGGGTACTAAAGTTACAGTGACACGAGCAACGATACATGTAATCACCATTGTGCCATGTAGTGATTATGTATTAATGACTGCAATTAGCGTTTCTTTCGCAAAGCAAAAAGCTCAGTTCTTGCTGTGCATCACTGTCAGGAGGGTGAAGAAACAGAGAGTGAAACCACTGTGATTCAACTCAAAAAGCTTCCATGCCCAGCCCAAGTTGGGTAGGTGGCCAGTCAGGGCCCCAGCACTCTCCTCCAGTAAAGGGGTCCTCAGGATCCCAAGACTAATAGGAATCATCAGAAACAAAGGCCCGAATTCAAATCCCAACGCTGACTCACAGCTAAAGTTATTAAAGTAGTCAACACCCAGGAGCCTACATTTCTCCTGCTGAAAATAAGGACAAAAAAAATCAGCTAGTCAGAATGCAAAAAGTGTGTGAAATGAAGCAGCATACTTGGATGTGTGTGTGTGTGTGTGTGTGTGTGTGTGTGTGTGTGTGTGTGTGTGTATGTATATGTATATGTATATGTATATGTATATGTATATGTATATGTATATGTATATGTATATGTATATATCCCACACCTCATAGTGTACACAGTGGTATCATTTCCTCCAAACCCGGTTCCACCCTGCCTCCCACAGGTGGCCGTCTGATGCATCAGCCATTGGCTCCATTCTCCTCCTAAGCATCCTGCCCGGGTTAGCACTGGTCTGTGGGAGATAAAGACCAGGGGGAGCAAATGAGCTCATATAAGTTCTCTACATGGGCGTTGTCTCTAGACAGGGCGGAAGGCAACAGAAAAGCTGGGGAAGGGAGGAAGGAAGGGAGGATGCCCACAGAGGCAGGCAGTAAAGGGCTGGTTCTAAGGACAAATCCAGCTAGGCTGGAGCTCCATCCGGGGAACTGGTCCTGCTTTCTGCCAAAGGCTAGCTGAGATTTAACTCCTCAAGGCTTCATGGCCTCGCCTTACGTGATGCTCTGGGAAGGACAGGAGGCAGGTGCCAAAGGCTGCAGAAGACCTTTTTCCACTTTGGGACCTACTCCTTATCCACTCTGCACACCGTTTCCATGTGCACACCCCCACCACACCCTGACACGCCCATGGGACTGGGCTCTACTGCAGAGCTGCACAGACTCAAGATGGTGTCGGGGCCGCAGAAAACAAGAAAACACTTAACTCTCTGGGGAGGCAACCTACGCCTTCACTGACCAGCAAAGAGAGTGTGGGTAATGGGAATGTAAACTGCAAGTGGCCAGGATGAGACAGGTTCCTTCATGTGCTCCTGGCATGGTTCCTTTAGTGGCTGTGGGAGGGGAGCAATTACACATATTCCTGTTAGACACGGAAGTAAAGTGATCAAAGTCTCCACCAGCACATGGTCCATGTCCTCACATCCAAGCCCCAAACCAACACGCTTCTGGAGAGAAACAACCCTGGCTGCCTGCGGCTCACCGGATGATACTGAGAGCCCCTCACCTGTCGCTCAAGCCCTTTCCCAAACTGTTCTGATGCCGGATTTCACACGTCCAGTCTGCGCCATCTTCACATGTGCCAGCCCCCTGGCCCCCAGCACGCAAAGACCCTTCTTGTGACGTCCTTCACATTACAGCCTAAATGTTTCCTGTTCGCTGAAGCATTCTCGAGGTAGAGACTATCGTCCTCCAATACCACCAGATCATATTCCGTTGGCTTCCTTACTTATCTCAAGTCACAGAAAATCTAATTAAGTAGGAAAAGAAAGAGTTCATCCTCTCTGAAATCTGGGCCTAAGGGCTAGTCCCGGGTAGGGCCTCAGCGGCTGTTTGCTGAGTGAGTTGGTAAACAACTGTCAAGTGTTAGGAAAGCCTCAAACATCAGCTTGGAGAGGACGATGGGTCTCCAGTTATAACCTGCGGCTCTTGCTGCTGATCATAGCTAAATTGTTCTCTGAGGACCAAGATTCCAATTGGGTCCAGGCCACCCGCACATTGTGCAGGATCATCTGGTAGGCCCGCAGAGCGTTCGCAGCTGCCATCATCTCACAAGTGACCGTTGATCTGTGGGAGAAGAGTGAGAACCGTTGTGTCGTCCTGATGTCGCCAAAGGAGACAGCTAGAGGCTGGCTGTCCTCAAAGGAGGCAGCGAAGTCCCTGGGCTCTTCCTTTGTGACGTCATGAGACAAACCGATGGCACAGCGGTGAGCAGGAAGACACCAGGGCCAGCTCCCCTTGCATAGAACTTGTCATTCTACCTTGTGGTCTGTGCCCCCTGAGTACAGAGGCTCTGTCTCGGAGGCCACGACCACACAAGTTGATGAGGCCATATTACATATGAACAAGAACTTCTCAAATTGTACATATATATTCAATCTATAGTAAAATGTCATCAACGAAGTTCTAAAATGTTAATGGTAAATTAGGGTATCATACTAGTACACCCAGAAAGGAACAGAATGGCACCAGAAGTACACCTAGAGATGATTTTTAGGCTTCTGTAAATAAAATAATTTCAAGTATGTGTGTGTTATTAATGAAGCACCATTTACACACAGTTGAACCATTAAAAGTCTAAAATCAAATTTCTTGCACAGCTGTTAGGAAAATGCAGTCATCCCTAAAACTAATTTTAATCTACTTTTCCATTAAAAGAAAACCCAAGTCCACTTGCTTGCTTTCTTCTCTTACCTACCCACAACCCCTTGCCCTAAGAAACGACTCATCTACCTCTGCAGATTTACCTGTCCTGGGTATTTCACCTGAAGGACATCATACACAGTAGTCTTTGTGACTAATGCACATGGCTCATCCACACTGTGGCATGCATACGTACATTAATTATTCCTGTAGGCAATCAAACCATAGTGCACTACATGGATAGAACACCCATCTTAGTTGGGCATTTGGGTATTTCTCCCTTTGGGCTATTTTGAATAATATTGTTGAGACCATTTGTGTATGAGTTTTGGGACCTGCCTTTTCGTGTCCCTGGGGCATGTCCTCCGGAGTATAACTGCTAAGGACAGTAAGCATCTTTTTATGTACTTACTGCCCATGTTTTAGCTATTTTGGAGAAATGTATACTTATCTCTTTTGTCTATCTTCAATTTTGATTGTTCATCCTTTTGTTATTGAGTAATAAGAGTTATTTACATATTCTAGAGATAGGTTCCTTCTCCTTTCATATATTTTCACAGTAGGTAGGTTAAAATGGTACCATTTGAAAAACAAAATGCTTAATTTTAAGGTAGGAATTGTGGTGCCTTTGCAATCTCAGCAGTAAAGGAGGATAAGGCCGGAAAACCATGTGTGCAAGGTGAGCCTTGGCTACGTGGTGTGCAAGGTGAGCCTTGGCTACGTGGTGTGCTCAAGGCCAGCCTGGGCTATATGACAAGCCTGTATCTTGAAATGACAACAACAAAAAATAGTTTTGGTAGAATCCATTTCATCTCTTTTTCTTTTATGAGTGTAATTTTGATAATATGTGTAATAAGCTATTGCCTAACCCAGTTAATCCTGTTTTCTGAGCATTTTATAGCTCAGATCTTAAATTTAGCTCTAGAATTTATTTTGGATTAAGGTGGGTCAGATTTAATACACATTTACTGAATAGCTATATTAGTATGTTATGTTAGTGATAAATACACTAACTTTCTACGTGCACCCTTCAGGCCCATATGTGCCTGCCCATTGGGAAAACAAAGATGAGTAAGTCCTTCTGTAATCTGGATCTAAAGTGTCCCCCAAAGGCTGGTGTGTTAGCAGCTTAGTCCTCAGCTTGACACTGTTGGCTGCTGGTGGACACTAAGAAGTGGAGCGCCACAGAGAGCCTTGTGGTCAGTGCCGGCAAACGCTGACGGGCATACTGGCGTTCCAGCAGCTCCGCCTCTCTCCTGCCTTAGGACAAGCAGCCTCCTTCCACCCTGCGCTCCCGCCCTGGTGTCCACTTTCCAACTGGCTTTTAAAACTTGACACAGTCTCAAAAACAACAGGCAACCAGCTACGGACAGAAACCCCTGAAACTGTGAGCAGAAGAAACCTTTACTATTTTTAAAGATTATTGTCTTAGATACTTTGTTACAGTAATAGAGGGCTGTATTATATATCAAGGGACATATAATCTTTAAACAATTATAATTATCACGAGTTATCACGAGGACTGTCCTGTGTGCAATGAACTACTAAATCTAGGTACAGCCGAAATTCCTTTCAAGCCAACAACATGGGAGAGAGCACTTGCAGTGAGAGTTTCCATTTCACCGTAGGTGGCCACAGCTATGGACACACAAAGCACTGGATGCAGGGCACAGCATCTGACAGTCCATGGAGGAAAAGGGGCCCAGGTGATTGTATGTGAGGACTTAGACAAAACTGGCCAGAAAGGTGAGCACTCCGGGAGCTGGAAGGAAGCGGCTGGTAGTCAATAGCAGAAACAGTAGTTCATTCTCTGGGGCCAGTGGACAAGCTGGGGACAGCACTGACAAACTGGAAACCTAGCACCCAGATAGTCAGGGACCCCAGGTCCCTGTCAATGGAACCTTAATCCAGTCCTTAAGGAAGGACCATGACTGAGGAACCCATGTTTCACTTCCCACCTGCAGTGAGGTAAGTGAGTTCCTCCCACCACAAAATTAGCCTTCCAGAACAATCTACAGAAGCTCAAGGAACTGTGGACACTGGCGCTAAACCACACCCACTGGCCTCAATAATCCCCCCCACCCCCGTCTCCTTCACTCTTTGTTTGCTCTAATAAAAAGAAGGAAGTCTAGTTTTGCAGTTCACTTTCAAAAGAAATCATTGATGAGGCAGACCCTTGGTAGGCTGTTTAAGAAAGGGCCCCTTCTCCTGTGGGCAACCAAAGAAAACACTGAGAAGCAGTGGTGGAGACAGGACTTTTACACACTTCATCGTGGGAAGCCAGCCCACCCAACTTGACAGCCCACAAGAGGCAATCAAAACATGAATTATTAGGGAACTTCAATTAGGGAGCTACTAAATCCTCTTAAATGCTAGCAAAGCCTAATCTAGCATGGAACTCCCCCAGGTGGGCAATGGAGCAGACCCATTCCCCTAGGCTGTGTAGCGAGCGGTCCGTATGCAAACCTGCTGCTCCCCGTCTGTTTTTCAGCCCGTTGATCATTCTCACCCATGTATATGAAATTTCTTCAGGAGTCAAAAGATTAGGCTGTTTCAAGTCAATAGAAGCCTCACATTTGTCAAGACACAGGGTTGACGAGGTGGAAGAAACCACCACACACTGGGTGGCGAAACAGTTTTATTGCATGATAATCACCCTGAAATAAATTTCAAACACATTTGTGAGAAGCCTCAAAAGCAGCTCCGAGATCCAAGATCTGTGTCATTTAAAAGTTTCAATGAGGAGGAAAAAAAGACGTTGTGACAAGGATGACGTCACTTTAAAGGGGGGAACTATTAGAAAGATGGATGAGGAGCATGTTTAAATGCAAGCTGCTGCATGCTCCGAATAGCTCCCTGAGAAGACTTTGTAAGTGACGCTGAAAGAACACTTTGAAAGGACCAACTGTGCCAAGAGGCTATTGATTTTAGGACAACCAGGGGTCCATTCTGTTCACCATGAGAGTCCTGTGCAGTAGCTTGGCATGGTTTCCATGTGTGTGCCTTTTCTTTGACAGAAGGCCACTGGAACACTCAGTCTCTGCAGCAGTCCCCACCTAAGCGAGGCCAGTCTTCAAACAAAAAGCAGTTTTTCACTAGAGATCTTAGGGGGAGGGGAGAGAGCGGCTCAAAGTGTCCTCACTTGAACCTTGAAGGCTTAATGAGTCTTGGTGCCCAAAAGCTGGAGACGGGCCAAGTCAACGGGGCCAACTGTGATTTGGCAGTGAAACAAGAGAGAAAACCTACATAGAAGGCCTATCAGGTTCTTACCAGCCTGCTAAGGCCAGAACGAGTAATGGCAAAGGGGCCCGAGTGTGCTAAGATTTGAGTGAGAATCTGGGTTGGTCAAAGAGCTGCAGACAAAGAGTCTAAAGATACAATGAGCTCCCCCAACCCTGGGTATGCATGTGACCAGCCACACAGAGGGCTTGGGAGGTCCAGGCTGTTCACCTGCCCGCTGTGAACAGTTAGTGAGAGGTGGGGCATAGATCATGAACCAAGCAATGATAGTCCAAAAAACCACCAGGATGAAATCAGTGGCCAGCGCCTAGGGTGACCACACGTGCCGGTTGTTTCTAGGATGACCACACACACGTGCCGGTTGTTTCTGTAGCTCATCTACTTCCCCATCCTCTTTCAGTGCCATCCCATCTTGCTGTGTAACTGTGAGGTCCTCCACTCACAAGCCACTGGGTCACAGCAACTGCACTTTGGTTTTCAGTGGTTCAGGGAAGCATTGCGCATGTTGCTCATATTACGTAAGCTCTTTAATAGTCGCCCACTGTGCTGATGAAAAGCACAAGGCAAAACCCAACCCAGCCTGGTGGGAACACGACCCTGTGACGGCATTCATTGGCAAAGGCCTCCGGCATCTCCTCTACTTCTGGGGCAAGGCTAGTTCAGCCTGACTTACGCAGGTTCTAGGGAACACAGGAGGCTGCTCTTAACTTCTTAAAAGTCTCCTTAGCAACCTTAGTTGCCATGGCATCCCACTTTCCTGGTGTCCTCTCAGCTCTCTGATAGCTCTTTTGTTTACATCTTTCTCCTATCCCTGGAACAAGAAAGGAAAATCCCTCGAACTGAGATGTGCTCCCCTCTGCAGGTGTGCTTTTCCCTTGAGACTCTGCTGTGGCTCACAGGTTGCCCACGTCGTCTTCACCAAGGCTCTCAATCTAATTCGAGTAGGTCGACTCCATCGTTACCCTCCTAAGCTCAGAGTCCTCATTTCCTAAGGCCCACAGTTCCCCCCTTGAGTGGGCTGTCTATATCTCAAACTTGACCTGCCCAAACTAATTCATAATAACCCTTCCCCACAGAGGACCCTCACCAGCTGGCTTAAGAGCCCAGCCCTGTAGTCTGTTACTCACAACAGATATATTGACTTTTGGGGATTTTCGTTTTTGTTTTTTTTGTTTTTGTTTTTTGAGATAGGGTTTCTCTGCAGCCTTGACTCTCACGGACTGGCTTTGTAGACCAGGCTGGCCTCAAATGCACAGAGCTCCACCTGCCTCTGCCTCCCAGAGTGCTAGGATCACAGACTGCGCTGTTATATTGACTTTTTTTTTTGTTTTAAGGATTTTTTATTAGTCAACGTACTTTACCCTGATAGCTTCATCAATAGTCTCACTTCTCCTGCTCCAGAGGTCCAACTCCCAGATCCTGTGTGGCTCGCAGGGACCCTGCAATTACCTCGCTGAATCTACTCTGATCCTGTGCCTTGCCCCCCCCCACACACATTTTAGCCCAACACATCTATCTGCAGTTTTTCTTGTGCCACTCTTCTTGCTGTTGGAGGTGCGGCATTCCAACGCGGCTCCCCGTCACCTGGAATATGCTTCTTTTCTGTTTCATCTCCTCTGGCAGTAAAGAAGGGTTTCTAGACTTCCTTAACCTCTCCGCCTAAATGTTGCTTCCTCAACGCAACCTGAGGCTTAGATCCCACAAGGATTTGAGATGCAGAGATCAGATCTGAGGAGCGAGCCTCCCCACTTGTCTGGCTTTACTATGTAGTGTGCTGTCATTCAGAGGGGCATCGCATTTGTAAGTGGGTTCCTGAAATACTTCACCGAGGAGCTAGAGAGATGGACCAGTGGTTAAGAACACCGGGGGACCTGGGTTCAAGTCCCAGCACACAGAGGGTGGCTCACAACCATCTGTGACTCCAGTCCCAAGGGGTCGGAAGGCCTTGTCTGGTTTCTCTTAGAATTTTACTCCAGCAGTACAAGGATATACATGTAGGCAAAATACCTATATACATAAAATAAAATAAAATAAATATTTTTAAAATGCTGCAAAGTATCCCCCTCCCCTCCCAATAAGAGGTCTGTATTTACCAAGCATTCCTTCCCTGCCTCCAAACCTTCCTTCCTGCTGCTGTTCCTAGACAAGGTGCCAAGATGTTGTGGCCTGTAACAAAACCTTGTCTTAAACCTTTGCTGCTGGCCCCTGGCACACATCTCTTTAAACTTTTATAACTTCCACAGTGGTAAGGATTCTGGGTGCACTGCTCGCTCTGGTATCTGGCCTTTGACCCTGGTCACTGAGGCAGAATTCTTCATGGAATTTCCGGGGGGGGGGGGGGGGAAGAGTATCTCTTGGTGTAGGTGGCAATGTATGGTGGGCCCCTCGATAGAAACCAGTCATCAAAACGGCCGAGCCTGACAAGAAGTCTGAAACTGCCAGTCTGACTCCCATCCATGGGGAATGTTAACCAAGCAGGCCCATGTAGGAAAGCCGCCATGAGACGTCTCTAAAGTACAAGTGAGGAGAGAGTCTGCACTGATGGTTGTGTGATGGCAGAGTGACCAACCCAGAGAGAGAGCAGCAGCCCCATGCCTGCTGCCTCATACCTTGCCTGACACATCCTTCATCACGGCTCTTCCTCAGTAGCCCTTACAGTAAACTAGTCTATGTCAGTAAGGCATTTCCCTGACTCCTGAGAGCCAGCTTAGTAATTGATAAAAAACCAAGAAAGAGATCATATCATGGGCACCTCCAATTCATAGCTGAGTGAGGAAGCCATCGACAGCCCATGAGACTTACTAGAACAGGCGACACTGAGCCCGTAACTTCTGAGGGCTCCTCGATGACTCCAGCTAGTGTCAAGAAACAGACGCGACAGCGATGCAGCCGTTACTGCTCTGGCAGAGGCTATACACTGAGTTCCCCAGCATTCATAGGGGGGCTCACAGCGTGTAACTTCAGTTCCAGCAAATCTGATGCCTTCTGACCTTCAACGGCACACGTGTGGTGCATATGCACACATGCAGACAAAACAGTCATACACATAAAATAAGAAAAATTTAAAAGTAATCTCCAGGAGTAAGTTAAGTTATAGGACACCTTCTGGTATTAGAAGTCTTGTAAAAATATAAAAAGGAAAGTAAAACAAACAAACAAACAAAACCAGTTCACCTATAAATGTCTGTTTCCCTTGGCCTATGTGAAGTAAAATCCAACTGGTAGACCATCTTCCTAATAAGTTAATCAAATTATAATACTACCTCCCCTTTTACCTTTTTATTAAATCTTGGAGATTATATCTTGTTCATGTCTACATTTATTGAGACATGGATCTCCAATCTAACTACTACATGGTGTGTGTGTGTGTGTGTGTCTGTGTGTGTACATGTGTGTCTGTGTACATGTGTGTGTACGTGTGTGCGTGTGTGTGTGTCTGTGGGTCTCTGTATGTACATGTATCTGTGTATATGTGTCTCTGTGTGTATACATGTGTGTGTATGTGTGTATATATGTGTGTCTGTGTATGTCTGTGTGTACATGTCTCTGTGTGTGACCCTCCACAAGCACATTACGCACATGAAGAAGTCTTTGGATCATGTCTCACATTCCTTGCTCATGGCCCTCAGTGCCTACACTCAGGGCTGTGCTGTGCATGGACAGTGTCCCATAAACCCCCACATGGTAAGTGCTCCACGCAGAGCTTCACCATCAACTCCCGTCTGCCGGAGAGGACTAGTCACATCTGCACACACCACATCTCATGCTAAAATCATGACGGGAATCCAGGACAAGCCCTCCTTCTCCAAACAAGCAGCTCATTTATTAGGAACAGCATAAACAAGTGTGGGCCAGCAGATTTCTTATCTTCAGAAGATTATTTAGGCAACATAAGAACAGAGACAAAAATCCACTAAGGCATTCTTTACTGGTCACTTATTGTGGACTCACATACTCAACGTTGGCATTCCATGAGAAGGTGTTGGCAAAACCAAACTCATCCATGCAGCTCTTCACTTCCTAGAAAAGACGGGAGTCCCAGTGGGGACTCCTGTACTTGAAGAGCGCAGATGCCTCCATCCTTCACTGTCCTGATATTCAGGTGTGTGTGTGTGTGTGTGTGTGTGTGTGTGTGTGTGTGTGTGAGAGAGAGAGAGAGAGAGAGAGAGAGAGAGAGAGAGAGAGACAGAGAGAGACAGAGAGAGAGAAAGACAGAGACACAGAGACACAGAGACACAGACAGACAGACTATTGTGGGAACTGACGCCCTAGGCATGGGTTTCAGTTTCAACAAGTGCTCAGAGCAGACATTACATGCCCAGCCAGTACCCAGTGAGGGAAGGGTAAGGATACACATCGAGAGCATCGTCAAGAAGCAGAGGGTCTATGGTAAGCATCAGATGTAGATACACACAGAGATGAAGTTCTGTGATGCTAACAGGGTAAGGTTAACAACAGTATTTACAAGCCACAGAGAAACCCACTGTCTCCGCCTGCAGAGTCCTAAACAGGCTGCCAGGGGAAGGGCCCACTGGAAACTGGAGCTGCGGGAGGAAATGACATCAGTACAGTGGTCAAGGTCATTGTTTGCAAAATAAGCATTCTGGTCCCCAAGCTCTGCCAGCCAAAGTTCATTATTCACAGATGATCGAGTTTGTAAGGGACTCAATATGTCTTGCCCAGTTTTTGCTCACAAGCTAGACAAGAGAAGCTAGAAAGTAAAATGCAAATTCCTCCGCCCTGCTGCTAGCTGGCAGCCCCTGGGAGAGGGCAGGCGGGAGCGCGGTGACACCGAGGGGCGTTAACCACGTCATAGTCATAATTGGCTTTTAGCCTAGTTCCACTGACAATAATAGGAACAGCTAGTGGTAGAACGCCAAGCAAGCGGCAGAGTATACCAAGCATTTTACCATGCTTTCTCACACGGCATTGGGTATGGCTAACTGTCTTACAGGAAAGCACCCTTGTGTTTAGATGATGCGCAAATGAGAATTTAGGAGCAGAGTTTCCTGAGATCTGACTTTCAAATGGTCAGTGTAAAAAGAGGCATGCATACATGAGCAAACGATGTGAATATAGCAAAATGAGAGTGATCAGGAGCCCTACTTTGCAATATACAGATTCCTAAATATTATTACAGCTTTCTTATACTTTTGAAATTGATCAAAATAAAAAGTTGAAGGAAAAACTTGAAAGAAACTTCTGAGTGATTCTTTGGTTTTTTTTTTAAAAAAAGTTATTTGATTTACCAATACAGCATCTTGCATTGGTCAAACACAATCACCTTACGTTATGAGAACAAGCAATTTACATATGAAATCAGTCCTGTAGTCCTTTTTTGGCTCATCATGTTTCTCTGAAAATACATTTAAACACACATAAACTATTCTGAACAAGGTGGCCAGTACAAAAATAAGCAGAAGGCCATAATTTTCCAGTCTCGTCTCCACGAAATTCCTTAGAAGTCTGTCGTGGTAATGCCATGGTAGAGCAGGATGGCATCAGCTTCCCCTTTTGGAGCTGTTTCGAGGCCGTCTAGACAGCAATAGTCACCACCCCATCTCAGGAGCAGCTTCCTCGGGGACCAAATCACCCGAATATCCTCAAGAAAACAGTGTAGTATCTGGCTTATACTCCTGATAGGGTGACACGTATCACTCACTATCACCTGCACTTCTGTCACACTTTTGATCCTAGATCGCTTATGAAACTCTCAGCAAAAGCTCATTTGAGCATTTACTATCTACTTCATGCCCTTCTGAAAAACAACAGGGGAAGGTGAGCAACTGAGAGAAAACCACAAAAGCAGACATGGACTCTATAGTAGCTATTCCTATATATGCCTGTATATATGTGTGTGTGTGCGTATGACATGTATATGTACACATACATATCATATATACACAAGCACATATATTTCACTCTACAAGGTTACACTGCAAAGCCACATGAGGTCAGGGAGCCCAGAGAGAGGGGATTTTGATGCTACTCATTTCTCGTCTTCTTGACGCTTATCGGTACCCATCTTTTCATTCTCCTGTCTCTTGTCTTTGGCTCTGGTCCACCACTCTCAATCATCTCTATCTGGTTGCTTAAAGAGATTAAAGCCCTGACATCAGGCAGTGACCACAGGCGCCTGTTCTTTCAGCCCTCCCGTCCACACCCCATGGTTCTGTCTTTTTGTCTCAACAACAGGACCATCAGACTCTTGATACTTCTACGCCTGGTCTCCAACCAATCAGAGGACTAAGAATGCTGTCACAGAGCAGCTGAGGCCCACAGTAAAGTTTTTTTTCCCCGACTTTGCCTTTGCTCACTTATGATCTGGATGAAAATGGTCCCCAGTTAGTGGCACTGCTTCGGGGAGGTTTCAGGAGTGTGGCCTTGGTAAAATTAGTCACTAAAGGCAGGCTTTGAGAGTTTAAAGACTCATACCATTTCCAGTATGGGTTCCCAGCTCACTCTCCGTTTTGTGCTCACAGTTCAAGCTGAGAGCGCGCAGCTTCCTACTTCAGCCTCCTCCATTCCTATTGCTTCTTACCCCACTGGGACCATAAACCAAGTCAGCTCTCTCCTCTGTAAACTGCC
This sequence comes from Acomys minous, assembly GCF_964271855.1. Lineage (NCBI taxonomy): Eukaryota > Metazoa > Chordata > Mammalia > Rodentia > Muridae > Acomys > Acomys minous. Next base: position 5,322,920 of record NC_140491.1, read on the forward strand.
TTGGTCAGGGTGATTCACCTCAGCAACAGAAAAGCCATGCATGTGAAAGGTACCTTGATATTCTTTGTTCTGTTTCTATGAAAAAAAAAAACTTCATTAAACTGTCCCCACATTGGGACATGGGCTTTGGCTTAACCTAAACTTGCATTCCTGGGCCACGGTCACTCATGTTTGGCTCTAGAATAAACTATTTCTCATCTCCTCTTAGGTGAGAGTTGTGCTTTGACATTGACTTTCCTGTGACTCTGGATGTCCTGAACGTGGACACTTTTCATGTCTTGCTTCTCTGGCTCCCAACTCAGCTTTTCCCCCCCTGAGGCTGTGATGGAGAAATGTGTTTCAGGCGATCCTTGCGTTGAGCCACCAAGCTGTTCTTCCCTGCACCAACTCCCCATCCCTGCCTCACCATGCTCTTCCAGGCTGCCAGCTGGACCCTCACTGGGGAAACCAGGAATCAATCTCTCATCCTCAGCCTCTAAAACACTTATTTCTTCAAACACACCAGTCGTCTGTTTTCCATGGTTGGAAGGTTTAGGCAATTACTCACCTATCTTGGGCTTGTCCCTTTGCCCAGAAACAGTTACCTACATCCTCCTTGTTGGCTATTTCCCTCCATTTCACTGTCAGACTATCACAGTCCCTGCTCTTTATTTATTTAAAGAACCCCCTGCACAGAACTCTGTACTGCTCTGGTCACGTATTTCCTAGCCATGGCCTGACTCTAAGCCTCACCTTATCATCCTGACACTTAGTGCCTCTGTATGCCTCCATCCTCTCATTTGGAAGAGAATTCTACGTGTAAATGGCTCTAAATCCTGGGCTTGTCTTCAGAGGACCCCACTCTGGGCCCACAGGCAGACATGTAAGTACACATACATGACTAGAGCCATTCCTGGAAAAGCAGATGCCAGTAGGATTCGCTAGCATAAATTCTGAATGGACAAAAACTGGTACTAAAAACCCTGACCTAGTTAGGTTTCTACTGCTGTGACAAACACCACAAGCAGAAGCAAATCAAAGGAGGAAAGGGTTCACTTCATCTAACTGTTTCCGGGTCATACTCCATTGCTAAGGGAAGTCAGGACAGGAAATAAAGGTAGGAACCCGAGGCAGGAACTAAAGCAGAAGCCATAGAAAATGGCTGCCTTTGGCTTCTTGCCCATGGCTTGTTCAGCATCCTCTCCTCTTACAGCACCCAGGCCCGCCTGCCCAAGGGAGGTAACACACCCAGAGAACTGGGCGCTTCCACACGCTCTTCGATCAAGAAAATGCCCCTGCCCTCACCCCACCCCACCCCACCCCCCCGGCTTGCCTACATGTCAAATCTGAAGAGGGCATTCTCTCACTTGAGGTTCTCTCTGCTCAAAGGATTCTAGCATTTTCTAAGTTGACAAGGAAAATTTAAAAAAACCTAATGAACAAAGACCCACTTCAACAAAAGTATGCTGTGTCTTGAGCGGCTCTCAGTAAGCTGTTGACCCAAAAGGAGGCTGCAAGGCCAGAGCGCTGCACGTGCGCTCTCCCAGAAGGGCGGCTCGGAACCTGCCTGCCAGTCTCAGCTCAGGGATGTGCTGAGCCGACACAGGTGGGCACGAAGGAGAGATGCTGAGGGAAGGAGGCCTACGAGCAGGGGAACAAGGGAACAGAAACAGCAATGCAGGGGCCCCAGTTTTTCTTTGAACAATGGGCAGCAGACAGTAGAAGAAAATGCTGACATGAACCATGCAGAAAAGGAAAAGTACAGAATAAGTGGCGTCCGTTTGTAAGGCGCCACACAGTCCTTCAAAGAGCCTTGCCCACAGTGTAAGTCCTCCAAGCACCTGTGCAGTGGGCGTGGTGAACAGGTACCACCGTTTAGAGAAACTGAGGCTGGAAGAGGGAAAAGGATCCAAAAAAAGGAAAGGAGCGATATGAACATCTCATTCTTAGGCTCTAAAAAAAAGTCACTGTAACATCCAACCTCATCAAATAATATTCTGAAAGCTGACAAAGTAAGCCCACTGACTGTGAGTCCATTCACCGAATGCTTCAGAAGAGGCTGAAGCTGCCATGCTGGGGGCGGGGATGGGAACAGTGCAGCCACCAGGGCGCTGAGACTCAGCAGCTAAGAACACAGGGAGCTTCCTCTGTTGTAGCTTGCTGGGGTGTGACACTGGCTAGCGCATGCCCGGGTCTCACATCTAGGGGCCGCCCGCTTGGCTTTATGTCTGTCCCCTTTCATGAAAATAAAAACAGTGTCAAAGTTATACAGTCAATCAAATAAATCCAAAGCTTGAAGTCTTGCTTTAAACTTTATGCCTACAGGCAGCTCTTAATATTAATGATCTGGATTATTCGGTGTCTACAGCCACTTTCTAGAAATCTCCTAGTTCTACTGCCATGGAACTAACTGCTCCATGGCAGAGCATTGCTCCAAAACACAGAAGAAGACACTGCCATCACTATCCATTCTGGAACTCTATCGACAATACAAGCTAAATGCACCCAACTCCCACACAGAGCAGAGCTCATGAGGAGCACAGCCTGCTTCAAAGATGCCCTGAATTTATACAAACGCTGTGCTCACTGGTTGCAAGACTCTTTGGGTCAGGATTTCCAAGGACATAAATCTCCTTACTTGTAGCACAGTTAGGCCCACATCCTTGCAACTCCTGGGACACAAGTTCCCATGTGGGTGTAATTACTGGGAGCGGAGTCCTGCCAATGGGTTCTATTTCATCTAATTTGCAATTACTACGGTCCCCACCTAATGGGTACTCACTCTCTACCTGTGTTCCATACCTATCCCAGTGGCTTCTTGTAAGCTGCAGATTCAAACTGTGGCTCAATCAAAAATAAAATACTGGATGCCAGGTTTAGGAGACAGAGGCAAGCAGATCTCTAGGAGTACCAGGGCATCTTGGTGTAAACCATGAGTGCTCAGCTAGCCATGGTGAGACCTTATCCCCAAAAAGTAAATGATAAAATAAGAAAAGAAAAAAGATACCCCACTGGGAGGTTTATAGGCAAACTGAGTAATATTAAAAACATTCCCAGGATAAAACTTAAGAGAATGCAAGCATTACTTACTCGCAAAGAAGGATTCCATTTTCTAGTCCTGTCCGGAAGTCTTTGTCTCCAAAACTTCGACCAGTGACTTGCTGAAAAAAGAAAAAGAGGAAAAGAGAACATAAGTTTTTCCTTTATTACCAGGAAGTTCATTTTTTTTGGAAGTTCGGTATTTTTAAAAACTTCAAGAAGCCTGAAAAACCCACGACATTCCAACAATGGGGAAATTTATTAACCTTGAGTTCCCTTCCCGTGTAGTTTTGCATGGATCTGGTGAAATAAATTTAGACCTTGAAGTGTCTGTTCTTCCTGACAATACTCCATTACTTTTGGGTCCCACCACAGTAAGCCAAGGTCACAGTGTGTCTCTTCCATGGGGGATGCACACTCTCAACGTAAAAAATAAACAGCAACAACAAATACTTAGTACTACTGTCCCAAGGATGAAGACCCTATATACTAAAGTGCTGTGGTCCAGGGAAGAGGTTCTGAGGGCTCTAACCTCAGGAGACAAGCACTGTGACTGGAGACTACAGCCAACGCACACAACTGACAGAACAGGACTGAGGGGTGTCCATGGTGTCTCCGGCTGTCGGCAACTAGTGGCTGGGACGTGAGGCGCTCACAGTGTTTCATTAGCTCATTCTCTATATGCAGGCACCTGACTTTAAATGTGCAGACAGGCAGACGTGTCTGTAAATGTGCCCTAAGGAAATCTCCAATGCATGGGGGGGGGGGGGGAGAGAAGTCGTGTCTAATAAGCCACATGAAAAAAGAAAATGGAGCCATGAAAATACTCCAGCAATGAAAAGGAGGCGGGGAGGGAAGAGGAGGGAAGGGGAGGGAGAGGAAGGAAGGGAAAGGGGCAGAGACCAGACAGACACACAGAAAGGCTGAAGGCAGAACTAACCATGTCAACAAGCGCATGAGGTGTGGGCGGCCCCAGAGCCCCCACTTAACACACGGAGACTGAGACTGACTCAGAAGACACGTCAACCTTGAGCTTCCTACAACTGTGCTGGATAAATTGGAAATGCGTACTACTGCGGGTCACGAGAAAGCTGGGCCAGTCGTACTAGTATCAGAAAGAAATCTCAGAGCAGAGTATCATTGCACGAATTGAAAAGGCTCCTCCTCAACACAGGGTCAGTTAGTTCACCGACAAGACCGCACAATCTTGAACATTGATGTATTTCACCATATTAAAAACAAAGTCATTCAAAATACACAAAACAAAGCAGACAGGATTACAGAGAGACGGAGAGACAGACTCTAAGTAGAGTCAGCAGTTGAAATATTTCTCTTTAAAATACATAAAGTGAAAGTTAATGATGATACAGAACACATGAAAAACACTATGGCGCCCACTGGCTAAGTGATATTTCCAGACCATTCCACCCTCCAACATTTACCAAGCTAGAGCAAATCCTACGTCATAAAACAAGTCTTAATACACTTAAATATATCTATCTGAATTCAGTTCTAAATGAACAGTAAAGTATCTGTGGACTATCCCCAAATGTTTTTCAACTAAGTAAACCAAATTATAACACATTCATAGATAAAATAGTAGCATAAAGCAAAAATGTACAGAAAGAGTGAAACAGGATTTAAGGGGCACAGACGGCCAAGAGAGAAAGATGGCACAAATTACCACATCCAAGAGTGGCAAACGGCACCACTGTAGACTACAAAAATATTAAAAGCACAACAAGAGATGATTATAAATAAGTTTGTACCAACAAATTAAGCAAGCACAGTTCATACAGCAGAGAAACAAACAACTGTCCCATAAAAAAAAAATAGCAGGGCTCAAAGGCTCACTGCTAAACTGTACCCAGTAGCTACAGAACGCAACCACCTCATCCAATACAAGCTCCTCCAGACATTTAAAAGAGTATATCTCTATGATGTGCTTACAATGGCTCACGTTTTGCATTCTGGCTTCTAACTGTTCCCTCATGACAACGAGAGTCACCACTGTTAAGGTGAACTGTCATTACCAAAAGTCCATTCGCAGGGAGCTGAGTGTCACGGCTCAGACCCCCAGGCATCTGAGGGTGGTTAGCAACCTTCCCAACAAGGCACTGGCGCTGTCATCACTCTATGACCACCTTCCAAAGACACAAGGGCAAGATGGGAGGCTTAGCAGGGCTCTTAAGAGAATCTGACGTAGCTGGGTGTGGTGGCACACACTTTTAATCCTAGCACCGAGGAGGGAGAGGCCAGTGGACCTCAAGGCCAGCCTGGTTTTATATAATGAGTTCCAAGTTAACCAGGGCTATCGTAATGAGACCTTGTATATTAACATATTGTGTTGGTACATGTGTGTAACTCAAGTTGCATCAAACCACTATGCCTCTCATTGCTTCCAGCAATGACTTTGAACCTCACTCATCACCGTAGAAGCCAAGCTCCCACTGTTCACAAATGGTGTCCAACACACACACTCTCACAAACACATGCACACACTCACACTCACACACACTCATGCACACACATGCACACACTTACGCATGCACACTCACACTCGTGCATACTCACACTTATGCACACACACATGCATGCACACACTCAATGCACACACACTCATATACACACACACTCAACTCATACTCATACACAAACACACACTCACACATGGAGCAGGGGTTGCAGATGAAAACACACCAGAAGGCTAGAATGCAACTATTGACCAGCACTATCAGGGTGCGCCCAACACATCTTTTCACTCAAGGGAATCCGAGGAAGCCCCATGACAGCAGTAAATTCATCAGCTACGCCCTGGCTGTCCTTCAGGGAACTCCTGTGTCGGAGGATCCCGCTTGTTGATGGGGTCCATCCACTTCCATAGCTAATCTGAATATTTGTTGCAGGCCCATGCAGAGTCAAAGCCACTTACTGGCTAATTTAGCAACACCTGGCTTTCCAAAAAGGAAAGCTTTCCTCTGCCTCCATAATTAAACAGAAGCAGAAGGCGAGGACATCACGGCATGTCGTCACACTGTTAAGCACAATTGATTATTGAGGAAGCTCATCTGTATCTGATTTCCTTTCCACAGAGCTCAGAGGTAATTGTGAATTTATCTACATCCACGGCTCTGCTCTGAACCATTCGAATTCTGAAATATGGAGAAGCCAGACTCCAAAAGAAAAACCACACAGCTCCATGGCAACATTTTTACGATGTGTTTATAATGTAACACGCCGTGTACCACAGCCCTACAGCCTGTTAATTGTTTTGTTACCATTATTATTATGAAATTGCAACGAACAGCCAAAGGCTGCCAAGAATTGGTCTTCCAGCCTGATCATTACCACATATGCAAATAGTATTTCAGAAATATTTTCATGAATCCTTTATGGACTTTTGAAAGGAAACCACAAACAAACTACAGGTCTAAAAAGCATTTTAAAAAAATATTTGCAATTTTAGCACAATGATATAAAGAGAAGATTTTTATAAGTTATTTTAGTTTGAGATTTTAAAAAATATGTTTATTTACTTTATGTATATGAATGGTTTGGCTGCAGTTATGTACATGAACCATGTGAGTGCCCGGTGCCTACAGAGGTTGGCAGAAGGTGTCAGGCCCCCTAGAGGCCCCCTAGAGCTGGGGTTACCAATGTTACTCCACCATGTAAGCCACTGTGTGGTGTTGCAGATCCATCCCAGGTCCTCTGCAAGAGCAACAAGTGCCTTTAAGCACTGAGACACCTCTGCTGCCCCTAATTATTGATTGATTGGTTGGTTGACTGACTGATTTAAAGACATGCTTTTTTTCCCATATAGCTTTGGCTAGACAGGAACTCACTATATAGCCCTATGCTGGCCTCAAACGTTCAAAGGCTGGCTTGCTCCTGCCTCCCAAACTCTGGGATCACAGGAGTGAGTCATTACTCCTAACCTGATAAAGAAGAGATACTGCTTGTTAACAAAATAATGCTCCCTGACTCAGGCAATGTCAACACACACAAGACAGAGTGCGTTTTCACTTCACTTTTAGGAGACAGAAGGCCTTCCTTAGGTGTGCAATAACAGGTCCTTTCAGAAGGCTGCGGTTTCTCCTACACCGTATTAATGGTAAGAGCCACACTCCTTCAATCATGAAGGGGCTGAAATGCAGTTCACTATACACCCATCTCTCCTGGCTCTGACTTAACTAACTTCTGCACATTTCATGCAGAAACTGTAAAATAAAACAGAATAAAATTGTTCTCACTTTTTGCTTTTTTTTTTCCTCCTCCTCCTCAGAAATAAACCCCTCGTGAGATTGTTAGAAAGTCAAACCAAAAATTTACGGGTGTACACTTTGTAAACAAAGATCAATCATGTTCACGTAAGGAAGACTTGGCAGCCAACCCCTAAGCCCGCCATTTCAGCCCCTCTACACTTCAACAGGTCATGGCCGCCTTTCTCCTCGGTCCTTTCCCATCATCCCTAAAGACTCCATCAGTGGTCAGGGTCTTCTCCCTTCCCTCCCACGTCTCAGCCTGAAGTCTCTGTCCACAGCATCCTTCATTTCCCTGCTGTTACACGCTCAACTCTCTCTTTTCCTAAAAACCCGAATGCAGCGCCCTCCGTCAACCATCACCTTGCTCTCCTCTCCCCTCGTCCAGATTGTATGTGGCACTCTGTCTCTAAGCTCAGCCATTTGCAAGCTGGCTTCATTTAACTTAATGAAGATTCTCTAAAGGGATCAAGAGTCAGAAGTGAGGCAACTTAAACTCAACCATTTTAGGTGAGTTCATGACCTTGTACCAACCCCCACCTGTTTCCCTCTGATGAGGGGTTCGGCACCTATGCTAATGGTTTGCAAGAAGAGGAACTAAAAAGCACGCTGAACCCTTGGCACTACACCTGACCAAAGTAAGAATCCAACGCACCTCACCACCCTGTGGGCCTCAGGTACTACAACCACAGCGAGCAGCTCCATCTCCTCCTATGACCTGAATGTCTCAGCATCATGAGCCCACATGTCCACCTTTCCAAGATCCGTTGCCTTTCCTAGGCTTCCCCACCACGTCCCGCTCCCAGTTTTCTTTCTGCCTCATTAAACAAATGCGCCTTTCCACTGCATTAAGGCTTTCTACCTTGTTAGCTCAAAAGTATAAAGCGGCCTTTCCCTTCTGCCGTCAGTGCCCCTTTCTTCCTTCTGTATGCCCCCCCTCACTTCCCTGGGTAATTCCATCTAGTTCTGTGGCTTTTATGTCATATGTATGAGGAGAATACATGCATTTTTATACATGGTTCTGGGCCCTTCAAGTCCCAAATCAAATATCTGATTTCTCGTTAAGCATTTCCTTTTGTGTAGATAGACAGACAGATAAATAGATACATACATACACAGAGATAGATATGGACCACAATTAATGAAACTGTTATAAAATTCTGATGTTTGTCCTCCAATCCAACTTGAACCATCTCTGGTCTTCACAACAATGTGCGACGGCATCACCTCCTTTTATAACACAGAGATGAGTTCAAACCAGCAGGAAGAGCAAAGCTGTCTTTCCAAAACAGATTCCAGACCTATCTTTTCTGTCTTTACACAGTAACAACGGGGCAAGCTGTCATAGTTTGCAAGCAATACAACCGCAGTGCCTACCCATGGGGCCCTCCTTCAAGCCATCACCCACATAGCATCCTGAGATCTTTCTGAAGTCCCACCCATACCCCCACTTTGCACCAGATTAAACCCTATTACAGAAAACACCTTTTTACATGACAGGTGGGAAAAATAATGCCCTACAAATTAAGTGACTCATCCAAGGTTATGTCACTAGCAAAAGTGACACAGACAAGTTCCCCTTTCACCAAGGCCCCAGCACCCTGAGTTCTCAGCTGGCAGCACGGATGCCTCCCTGGCCAGTTTGATTGCTATACTTTTTTCAATGATAATAGCTCCTGGTATCGATTCAGTTTGGCTTGGCAGAGAAACAGCACAGAAGCCCAGGCCTGAAGTTATTTAATCAGCATCACCAGACCATGATACCAGCTCCCGGTGCTTAATACAGAGGACAATAAAATCGCAATCTGCAAGATCCATCTATATTTTCATCATGTCATCGGAAAACCAGAAGGTGCCGTTTATAGCCACAGATTGAAAGAGCCTACAAAAAAGGATCTAATTAGGAGTACAGCAGATGCTTAAAAGTACCCTGGGAGCATCCAGTCTTCTGCACTAACCATTGTATGATCTGGGCACAGAAAATGGGTCAATGCAGACACGTGCGCGTGGGTTCGGCTGACTGTGTTTGCACATTCTCCAAGCTGTTCGCCCCACAGAGAGGGTGACAGAAGCCGCCAAGAAAAGACAGACAACAACACACAATGAGCCCCACCAAAGCTGAAAGCCTTAGTGACAGACTGAAGAGAAAGAAGAGTCCAGAGAGAAACGGGCCAGGAGAGTGCCGTGAGCTAAGTATGTTGTCTCGCGTGAGTCTGTGGAGGCATGGTTATTTTTACCTGGGTATCATGTTGCCTCTTTGATAAACATCACAGTTCTGGGATAAATTTGGTGAAGCTGTCGCTGTCACTTAGTTCTCAGCACAGTGAAGCAGGAAGCCACTGGGTTAGGCAGATCAGAATCCGGCTTCCAGGTCTGAGGCTCGGGAGCTGGGAGCAGGAGGCTTCATTCCCCAGGCCTGGAAGGGGCTTATGGGAGCCTATTTTACTCAGTTGTGGGAGACTGTCTGGTGGGGCAGTTCATGTCTATGGATTGGGTAAAATGCGAGTCCTCTCGTGGTTGTCTCCCAAGCTTTGTATTTAAAAGGAAGCTAACACATGACTATTCCAGTGCCTACAGTCAGGGGTTTCCGGTGCCTAAGGTCAGGGGCTTCCGTCTCTACTCAGAAATGCCAACTCTGCCAGGGAAAGACAGGTCAGGGTTTGCGGGTGCTGGGCACAAAATCAGGCAGGGAAGCCGAGGAGATTCCTCACACACAGTGACAGGACTAAAAGAGACCATAAGGAGAAAGTCGTGCAAATCCTGAAGATAAAAATGAAACATTTTATAAGAAAAGTCCTTGTCATCAAGGAAAAGGCAAAGGTTGTTATTCCTAAGTAAGGGGCCTACACGCATCATGACAAAAATGTAATGTGTACTTCTTTGCAAAATAATGACTGAAAAGGACCCTGTGGGTGACATCTGGCGCACAACTGGGGTATCCTGCACATAGACTAGTCATCTACGGATATGAGTGACTACCGTTCACTCCTGAGGTGATAAAGGTTGCCAGGCAGGATGCTCTCCTGTAAGCATGTGTTCAAATGTTTAGAGGAAAAACGTAGCCGATCCCATGTACTCTCTTTGAAACTGTTAAAAAAAAAAAAAAGATACTAAGAGTATATATGTATGGGTATGAACCAAATATAGACAACGGCCGGGATCTGGTAGGGATACGTGGGTTTCTTGGGGCCTCCTCACACAGTCCTTTCCTACTTCCCTCCCCATTCTTCTCTCTTTTCCTTCCCTTCCTCTTTACCTCCTTCCCTTCTGAGCTCTTTCTTTTCCTTCCCCCTCCCTCCCCTACTTCTCCTCCCCCTCCCTTTCTTCCTCCTCCCTCTCTCCCTTCCATGTGCTTTAAAATGTTGATGCTGGATGATGAGGCCTGGTGGCACTCAGAGGGAGGATAGCAGGTTACCAAGAAGAGACTTGATACCCTATGAGCATATACAGGGGGAGGAGGTCCCCCTCAGTCACAGACATAGGGGAGGGGAATAAGGGGAAAATGGGAGGGAGGGAGGAATGGGAGGATACAAGGGATGGGATAACAATTGAGATGTAATATGAATAATTAATAAAAATATATTTAAAATAAAATAAAATAATAAAAAATTAAAAACTGAAATAAAATAAAATGTTGATGTTAAAATGCTCTCTGGATCCTAGGGCTGAGAAGTACTTTAGCAGCCCAGAGCATTCATTTAACAGCCTATCTGGGGCCCTCTCGCTTCTTGTTCCTCTCTAGGAGTGCTTTCCATATTTAAGGACAGCCATTTACCAGCTCATTGTCAGTCCCCACAGTTGCCGTCAACTCACAGCACAGCGCTGACCCTGCCAGCCATGGACATGACGCTAGCAGTGACGATGGAGAGGACAAAGGGGTCAGCCCCTCGACTTCCTCATGTTGGGCAAAGAACGAGAAATGGAGGCTCTGCCAGGTACACACAGTCCTGTAGCCACTGTAGAGATGCCTGAAGGAGTGATCGGTTTCACTATTTGATATTCTAATAATGGACTGATTCTTAGCTCAGGGTCCAAAGTAACCACAAAACTGTCGGGCAGCCGAGGGGGAAAAAAACCGGCATCAAAGCCAACGTACAAAAGTGCTAGAATTCACCCAAACAAGTTATTAGATTACCAAATGAAAATAAAACATGCTGAAATACTCAGAATAAAAGCAGAGTAATGTAAGCAGTCCTTTCCCATTTCAGCACTGACTTGAGTTGCATAATGCTTAGGCAGTGCCAGAATTGGCCAGCCAGAAACGGTTGGGGCTAGGGGAGACAGCACAGTAGGTAAGCATAGCAAGCTTCGATCCTCAGCACTCATGTGTAAAGCCAGGCATAGGGGCACAGGTCCATAATCTCAGTGCTGAAGGGACAAGACAGGTGGCTTCGTGGAGCTCACCAGGCAGCCAGTGAGCCTCAGGTCCCAGTGAGAGACGCTGTCTCAAAAAACCAAGGTGGACAGGCTCCTGGGGAATAACACTCAAAGTTCTCCTCTGGCCTCTACACACAGGAACATGTACACACACACACACAGACACACACACACACACACACACACACACACACACACACACGAGATTGGATTTGAGAAAAGAGGGAAGGATCACAGAAGATACTTTTTAGGGTACAAAGATTCTATTTCTTGATTTCGAGTGGTCTTTACAAGGCTGTTCACATTGGACCCATTAACCAGGCTGTGTATTTGTTTTATGTGATTTTTCTACACTGTGTATTCATTTATTTTGTGTGATAATAATGAAATTCAGGAGGTATAACGCTTTGTAAAGAAAGAGGTTTATTTTGGCTCCTGGCTCTAAGGGGCTAAATCTGCTGTTGGCCTTCCTATTGGCAGAGCCCTGAGGCAACTCAGGGTGACAAGCCATATTTGACCAAAGCATTAACTGCCGTCAGTGGCTGAGATCCATCTGTGTCTACCCCATAATGTATTTTTAAATGAGCATCTTAATATTGGGCTGAGAAGCTATTGCACTACTTTGTAAAATATACAAATCACATTGTTTTTTTGGAGAGCCTATCTTGTGCTCCAGGTGGGCACTTAGGTTGCTGTGACCAGAGCCCTTTAGTCTAATAGTCGATTACCTTTTTCTTTTGCTTGAGTCATACAACTATCTACTAAGACCTAGTCAGCACTGAGTAAGGGAGGCCCAAAGTCAAGGGAATGGGGCTTTCCCCATAGTTCCCTTTCTCTAAGACGTTCCTGAGCCCACTGCCACCCTCGCCTCTTGCCTTGACATGGCAGCAATGGCAACAGTGTCTTCTACTAGGTGACTTCACCAGCCCCAGAGCACCATGTGCTGCGGTCACAACTACACTGGCTACTTCTACAGAAGAGACAATGGACAAGGGTGGCGAGGGGAGGACGTAAGTACGCTAGTTAGCTTCAGTCACCTTTGCCTAACGATGCACACTCTTCTGAAAGGTCTGCTTCCCTGATGCTTGTCAGACCACTGTGTGGACCCGTGAGGGCTGTACACAGAGAGCTCTTTCGCTGAGTACTCAATGGGCCATCCAGAGCCCCAGTGCAAGTGTCATCTTGCTGCTGAACGCTGGACCATCAAACAATCTGTCTCATTTCCTAGGGCTGGCGGGCGACAGAGGGAAGTAGGCAGGGTGGTTTGGCTCCTAGCTATGAGGTTATGTGGTGCGTTATAAATGAAAACCTGACTTTCTATTGCCCACATCAGCTTCCCCAACCCCCCCCCCCGCCATATTGCCTTTTCCTCAAAGTGGGGAGTAAGAAAACAAATCCCTAAATTCAGAAAAATAATAAAATATGTGAGCATTTATCATTAATTTCCTCAATGCCATAGGGAAGAAATAATAAAAAGCTTTGTAATCTTGCTAGATTTTTATCTCTGCCTTTTCAAAATCATAACAGATTTCCAATAATCCATCTTGAATAATCCTATATACAGCTTGATCCCCTGTGTAATGAAAAATAAATAACCATTAATAGACGTTACAGAGGACGAAAAGAAAGGAAAGCAAGATGCTTCATTGAAGGGTAGTAGCATTTACAAAACACGGTAGCTCTTGTCTTTTACCGGTTCTGTTGTTACTGTTGTTTTTCAATACTTGATTTCTTTGTATAGCTCTGGCTGTCCTGAAACTCATTCTACAGACCAGGCTGGCCTTGAACTCAGAGATCTTCCTGCCTCTGTCTCCTGAGTGCTGGGATTAAAGGTGTGTGCCACCACCCAGCACTTCACTGGTTCTTTAAACTTACAAATGATGTCTTGGGGTAAGATATCTGTTTTCTTGGCTGCTTTGTGATGAAGGTATCAGGTGGTGATCCAAACCCACTGAGCCACCACCCCTCACTGGGCCTCCCTGAGCCAGCAGTAAGGAGCCTGCCATCCCAATGAAACAGCAGCCATTTTGGCTTCCACAAAGTAGAGTAAATATAGATCCATCACTGACTTTGGCTCCCCTACCTTCACGTCCAAATAACGCCCACGCCAAGGAGGAAGGAAACTCGTCTCAAGTCACAAAGGACTGTTTGACCACGGTGTAGCATTATGCCACAGCAGTGAAATTAAAGAAGACACACAGACTAATCGGTGAGGTCTACGATTAACTGACAAATAAATACTAAGACAGTTCTCAACGTGGAGGTCATGACCCCTCTGGCAAACATCTGTCTCCACAAATACTTGCATTAGGATTCATCACAGTAGCAAAGTTACAGCTATGAAGTGGCAATGAAAATAACTTTATGGTTGGGGGATCAAGACGACATGAGGAATTTTATTACAGGGTTGCAGCATCGGGAAGGTTGAGAACCGCTGTACTCAGACCTTGTATTCGCACACCACTATACATTTCACTAGAGGGTAAAATTTTGTTAAAGAATTAAAGGGTAGGGCCTGCGAGATGGCTCAGAGGTTAAGAACACTGGCTGCTCTTCCAAAGGCCTTGAGTTCAATTCCCAGCAACCACGCGGTGGCTCACAGCCATCTATAATGTGATCTGGTGCCCTCTTCTGGATGGCAGGTGTACATGCAGGCAGAACACTATATACACAATAAATAAATAAATAAATAAATAAATAAATAAATCTCTTTTTTAAAAAAAAGAAAGGGTAAAAGGTCTAAAAGGACATTTAGCTAAAGGGGCCTAAGGGGCACTTGACTCTATAAAGCTGAGCATCCATCATCTGAAATGCCTCAAAGGTATGTATAGGTGTGCATGAGACAGAAATAATTTCATGTTTAGATTTGGGTTTCACACCCAAGATATTCTACTGTGTATATATGCAGATATTCCAAATTTGGAAAAAAGGAAAGGAAAGGAAAAGAAAACAAAGGAAAGGAAAGGAAAGGAAAAGAAAAGAAAAGAAAGGAAGAAGTTGGAAGCACTTCTGGTCCCAAGCATTTCAGGCAAGGCTGCACAACTTAAATCCTATGAGTCTGAGAGTCAGCCCAGGACCCGCGGTGTCCCGCTAAACACCTAGCAGCTTTCCTGGCGCAAAGCAGCGGCCAGCTCCCATGGCACAGACAACATGCCCACCATGGCTGGACTTAACTTCAGCATGGTGTCACTGAGGACAAAGCAGGAAAAAAAATGGGCACAGTCCTTTTCCAGCTCCATGAGCTGACCCCAGAGCCATCCAGTGACCTCACCATCTGTGTTCTTCATGCCGTGGGACAAGGAGCTAGCTTGTAAGTAACGTTCTGTCCGATAATTTCTGAAGAACTGCCATGGCACTGGGGAAATCTACCCAGATAATGACTGAAAAAGTATGTAACCACATAAACGTCTAGATATTTCTGAGTTTAAAAACACATTTCTTCTATCTGAAATTGACAAAGCAAAGCTAATAATCATCCCCAATCTATTCTTGGGTAAACTAATACGGATTTGAACTCAATAATTTGCAGGTTGTTAAAAACAAACAAACATTTTGAGAAAGGGAGAAACGCATCCTACCTCCGAGCTGAGGTGTATACTATCCAACCTTCTTGGCTGCTAGGTAGGCAGAGCGAGAACTAGTAAGGCTGGGCCTGTGCTGCTGGGTAGCACACTGGGGAAGGGGCCGGTTCTCTCTTTGGTAAGCGGTGGCTGCCGCCTGTCTCTGGATAGGCTATGGTACGCAATGACAGCCTAAAGCAACATAGACAAACAGACCCAATGCCCGAATGGATGCAGGGCTCACAGCACACATGTAACTTCTGGCCTCCTCCCACTGCAGGCACCAACAGGCCCTCAGTGAGCCACACTCGCTGGCACCACAGCGCTGCCCTCACGCAGCACGAGGGGGCTGGCATGGAAGTGCAAAGGTGCTTCTGTTTTTCCCATGGCCTCTTCAGAGAGGTTAAATTATCACTTCAGGACGACCGGCCTGCATACCGATTCTCCACCTGCCTAAGAGCAAAACTGCTCACAGTGGCATTTCCCGGCGTGTGTTTTACAGGAGTTCAGGCTCCACAGGGCTGAGAGAGACTTGATGGGGGGCAGGGGGAGGATCCATAGCCAAATAAGTTTGGGGAATGCTCTGTTTCATTTTTCAGCTCAGTGCTGACAGCATGTTCATGACAGCATGTTCCCTGACCAACGCAGGGAGAAGCAGAGCTTCCCAGTCTAAGGAACCGAGCCCCCTCTGCAAGGCCGGTCTCTGGGATGGCTAGGAGCAGTGCTCCGCAGATCTGCTCGGGGATTCCTGGCTTTCTGCACCGTGGATGAACTCATAGCATGATGGGTAAAGAGGGCCCCCCATAAGTGCTGTGGGATGCCTGTTGTCTTGGGCACACAGGCTATCTGTGTTAAATGAGAACACACCATCGCTCAGGTTCGAATGCCCCCTCCAGAGACCATGGCTGATATCGGATTGCTAGAGACTATTCCGGGGTGAGATCTCTAAGAAGAAATCAGGTCCAGCAGTCTCTTCCATCACAGATGTGTTGTTACCTAAGAGTGGGCTTGTTGGCAGCTCTGCCCTCTCTGTCATCGGCTCCCTCTATCTCTGCCTGCTCAATTGCCCCAATGTAGTGTAGTGACATAGCAAGCAGGCCCCACCAGATGCCAGGTCCACTTGGACCTCCCAGTCTCCAGAACCATAAGAAACACTATTCTTTTTCTTTTTTAAATAAAGATTTATTTATGTCTATGTGCTCTGTCTTCATGCTCGCCAGAAGAGGGCACCAGATCGCATCACAGATGGTTGTGAGCCACCACGTGGTTGCTGGGAATTGAACTCGGGTCCTCTGAAGAGTAGACAGTGCACTTAACCTCTGAGCCATCTTTCCAGCCCCCACAATTCTATTCTTTATCATTTCCCCAGTCCATGGTATTTCCCAGTCTAGGCATTTCTGTCATTAAAGCAGAAAACAGGCTAAGATGGCTACCAACATTTGAAAGTCAAAGAACTGACACTGAAAACAAAGGTTTTTAAAAAGTAGACTCATCAAAATGTCCACAGTTTGCTTGCTGTGAGCAAACTCTCTCAGGACATAACGGACTTTTGAAAGCCACACTGTGGGCAGGTGTGAAAGCTGAGAGAGTTAAGGCACTTGCCGCCAAACCTCGTGACCCGAGCTCAACCCCTGATACCCACATGGTGAAAAAGAAAGGACTGTCTTCCCACAATCCGACCTCTGACCTCTTCACCAGCTGTGGCACACAAATACTCACCAGGGTACACCCACAATAAGTAAGCAAACTTAAAACACACCCACCCCATGAAAGATATCCAATTTATAGCAAAGCCAAAGAAAGGAACCAACAAGATGCTCAAAGGAGTCAAAACAGGCAAGTGAGCACGGGACACTAAAGAGCAAAGCCTTCTACAGCACAGGGATTGGGATGGGTGGGGCAGACAAGGAACACACACAGAGCCAAGGGACGCTCCCGGGATAAAAGCACATGGCTGAGTCCACGTCATGCAGTTCAGATCACAGGCTGCCCAACAAAGCAGACACACATGTACACTTGACTTTTTCAGTTGAAACGCAGTTTTAAAACCCACCTGTCAGAGCATTGACATTAGACACAGGTAGGTGAAGTCAATCTATCTGGTCAACCTCAAGGAGGGTAAATGCGAGGCCTTTCTTCTATATTTGACCAGGTGATTCTCTAAACAATTTCCATCAAATGCCAGGCACAAAAGCCATTACAGCAATCACTTTCCCGGTGCCATAGGGCCTCCTGGAGCCAGCAATCCGATGCAAAAATAATTCTGCTTCTTCAGAGATCCTATTACTAAGAGGCAGAAATAGACTTTCAAGTGCTCACTTTGAAATATCAAACATTGTTCCACCCAGCTTTTCCCACTATCTTAGAACACTTATTAAAAAAAAAAAAAAAGCCAGTGCAGGGTGAGTCAGCTTCCCCCTGGATGCAGGATAGCCTCGCTTCCCCACAGTGGGGTGGGCACAGCGGTGATGATAGCCTTGTAGAAGACACCCAAGGGCTTATTAAGAAAGTACTGGGCCTGGGGCTGGAGAGATGGCTCAGAGGTTAAGGGCACTGACTGTTCCTCCAGAGGTCCTGAGTTCAATTCCCAGCACAACCATCTATAATGTGATCTGATGCCCTCTTCTGTCTTATAGGTAGGTATATATGCAGGCTGAGCACTGTATACATAATAATAAATGAATCTTTTTAAAAGCGAGCGAGAGAAAGTATTGGGCTGGGAGATGACTCGGGGACTAACATGCCTGCTGCATAAGCATGTGGACTGGAGCTACGTTCCTCAGCACCCACATAAAAGTGGGGTATTGTACTGTGTATCTGAACCAAGCACTGGGGCAGAAATAAGCAGAGCCATAGAGCTCGCTGTCCTACAGTCTAGCTGAAACAAGGGCTCCAGATTCAGTGAGAGGCCCGTCTCAATAAATAAAGTGGAGAGCCACTGCTGAGTTAGCGGACATCCACCTCTGGCCTTCACACACACACTCACACACACACACACACAATGTGTGCATCTGCACACTTGAATTCAACACACAGGGAAGGAACAGCATGGGCTAAGAATAAAGTTCAGGAGCAGAGTGCTTGCCTAGCATGCATTAAGTACTGGGTTCTGTCCCCAGCACTACAAATAAATAAATAGTGCATAAGTAAAACCATACATAATTATATGTAACTATAACTATTACATAAAATATGAATAAATCCTGATTGTATGCATAAATTCAGCCCTTGTTTACTTATTTCAGTTAGCATGGTTGCCTGGCATATGAAAGAACTTGGGTTGGAGTCTTCCCAAAAGTTAACCCGGGACAGAGAAAAATGCATCTATTAAGTCAGAATTAAGATCTATCACTGTTGGTAATTCCTGTTGTTCCCCACATAATGGCTACTTCAGTCATTTTAGCAGCCCAACCCCCACATTTAACTCTTTTCCAGCCGTATGTTCAGACGTTGCTTTGGAAAGCACGGCCCCCTCAGACAAACACAGTTCTCTGAAGTGCTGAGGGCCAGCCGTGTCTTCACGGGCCTCTGCGCCTCCTTCACCACCTGACAGCCTGAATCTTCCTGAATGAGCTGGACATGCTCCCTTGGCCACCCCTCTCTGTGCTGGGGGCCACACTGAGGAAGCCTCACCCATACTTGTTTGCAAAGCAATCTTGATTCAGACGTTTTTGTAATGTTTCCGGTTCTCCACAACTCAGGCTACAACTTTCAGGATGCCTGACAGATTGAGAAGTCTGCTATGTGAGTCTCCATCCTTTATGACTTCACCACACAGGTGTGTGCCCCCGCATTCACTCATGCCATTTGTCACACTAGGAACGTCTTTTGCTCTTCATTTATCTCCAACTCCATATTCAAGTCTCAAGATACAAGCACGATAACATTTTCCTACAGCGCATATTATCCATTCCCCTCCGTCCTGTCAGGCCTAATTAACTGTCCCTCCTGGGTCAGTCGCTGTCTCTCACACATGAAGGAAGACTGTTACAGTTTAAGAGTACTCTCAAAAGATCCTTTGTTGAAAGCTTGATCACAATGCCATGATCAGGAACAGGGCTTTGGGAAATTGATTGGATCTTGAGGACTCTGATGTAATCAATATATAATTCCACTAAAGGGTTCGTAAGTTTATGGCACTGTTGCAGGGAACGAAGCTAAAGCCAGTTGCAGGAGACGGGTCGCTTGAGTGTGCTGTTGAAGTCAGCTTGTCCCGGCTCCTTTCCTTGCTCTGTCTATTTCCTGGCTACAACTAAGTAATCAGCTTTCCTCTTCTGTGTTTGCCTACCATGATGTTTCTGCCTTGCCACAGGCAAAGCAGCCCTGGGCCAGCCGAGGATGCACTAAAACCTCTTACACGTTAAGCTAAAATCTCTCCTCCCTTGCTTTATCTCAGGCACTTTCCCTAATGATGAAAAGCTAACATAGCCATGTCCTTTAATCAGAAGTGAGTTTACCTCGCAGTGACTAGCTATGTGATTGGGGGGTAAATACATTTGGGGTAGATGCATTTCTGTCTTTACCTGCTAAATGGGGGTGGGCCAATCATAGTATTGGCCTCAAAGGGGGACAAACCAAGATTATGTATCTGAGTGCTAACTGAAACTGTACATGGCCAAAAAGGAGTAATTTTTGAAAGGGTAACTTTGAATTGCTGCTAATGTTTATCTTTTTGTCCCTCTGCCCTGGAGAAGATCCATCCATTCATCAATTACTTACTGCACATATGATGGTTATGCTTGGCACTGTGGTCCCTGAGCCTGTGGCATGGCATCTAGTGCTAAGACAGATAGTAGTATACAGTGTTAGGTAGTGGTGAGAGCTATGGGTAAATAGGTCAAGAACAGGACACACAGTGGTAGAGTGAACTTGTACTTGGGGTGTTTTGTATTGGAACAGCTTGTCTAAGGAAGTGGCAGGCAATCCTAGACCTGGCTGAACAGAGGAAGCATTGCTCCTTTGTATGGGAAGAGCATTCTGGGAAGAGAGAAATGCAGCTCAACACCCACAGGTGGGTATGGCCATGAAGTGCCTGGGAAAGCAAAACTCCAGGGTGCCTGGGTGGAGCCAGCGCAAATGACAATACCCAGCCTAGAGCAGAGCAGCAAATGAGGTGTGCGTGCATCTCAATGCGCACTCCGGACTCTTCTTACGCTGCTCAAAGCCACTGAGAAGCAATTTTTGAGCAGAGAGCGGTATGGTTCAACTAACATTTTTTTACAAAGTGACTCTAGTCAACACATGGAGAACTGCCTTGCAGGAAGGAGGAGGAAAACACTAGAGAGAGAAAAAGAACGAGAACAGAGTGTTGCTTAGGGAGAAAGACGGTAACTCAAACCGGAGGGGAAATAGATGGGTGATGAGAAGTGAACGGACACACAGGTTTATTCTGAAACTGGAGACCAAAGTAGTTTCATGCGCACTGACCTGATGTGAGGCATTAGTAAGGAGAAACACTCTGTGTTTTCAGTTTGAGGAACAGGGAACATGTTTGCATATTCTATTAACAGAGAAGGCTTCAAGAGGAAGAGGAACAACTTTACAATGAAATACTTAGCCATATTTCTTCCTATCAAGGCTGACAATGGTAAGACCTATCTCTATGGCAACACTGGGAAAGGGCAGAGCTGAGCATACGCACCTAAACGTGGTCAGAGACCACGGGGTGAAAACACTCATGCAGTGTCCAAGGACTGAACCTTGGGGAGTAAGTAGCAACTCAGACAGTGGTGGCGGGGGGTGGGGGGCAGGCGGCAGGGGGGAGTGGTCCAGCAAAGGAGAAAAAGAGTTCTTGGTGAGTTAAGAGGCAAAAATGAGATGAGAATGTTATGGAAGTGGGGGGAGGGAGAGAGGGGGAGGGAGGGAGGGAGGGAGGGAGGGAGAGAGAGAGAGAGAGAGAGAGAGAGAGAGAGAGAGAGAGAGAGAGAGAGAGAGAGAGAGAGAGAGAGAATATATATGCAAGTCCATGCTCTGAATGAGGTAGAGAAGCTGTGTTGTGTGGGAATTGGGTTGTTTTCTGTTGGGCTAAAAGATACAGGCAACCTTGAAGGTGAGCTGCAGATTACTTAGAGAAGTCAGCAGGAAAAAGCGAGGAATGGAGGGATCAGGTTGAAAGCTTAAGGGGAAAAGATGGAGAGAAAGGTAGTGAGCTGAAATGTGGACAGGGGACATGAATGGGCTGCCCACAGGATGGTCCACTCTTCCCTCTGCCCCTCGGCTCCCTTTCAAGAACCCTGGCAGCTTTGTGGCTGTTCTCCACCTGGTGTGCTTAAAAGGGAAGGCTAGTTACACACTTCGCAAAACCAGCAATACTACAATCATGGAAAGGAGCTGTTAAAACTAAAAGAAAGCTCTCGGGGTGTGTCCCCGGCCAGTCCTTGGACACTGTGTAGACCTGACTATGGCTGCAAGCACAGTCGGCAGCCCACATTCAGAGTCACCTTCATCTCACATTTTGACAAGGACATGGGAGCACTGGTGGATGGGACATTCCAGATAAAGAACAGCACTTCAAAGGCTTTGCAAATCTATTACGGGATTAAAGGGAGAGGCAGAAAATAGAGTGACAGACACAGCTCGGTAGTGTAATCATGTATTCTGGAGGGATGCGAGCAGCCATTTTCCCATGAAGGAGCACTGTAGAAACGAGCCAGTCACGCAAAGCTGTGGTTTTGTTTCTAGTGAGGTGGTGGCTTAAAAACCTTAGTGTCCAGGCTCCAAAAAGTACAGCTTCCTGGCTTCCTACCTCATAAAACATATGATCTTCACCACCGTCAGATGAAGAGGATGATGTCACATCTGTGACATCCTTTCAAATACCATAGCAAAATGCATGCATTTGGCTGTTTTTCAGAAGGGTCATGAAGAAAAAAATCCCTGACTAAGTGTTTTCAGAAGATGAGCTTTAAAACCACCAGGATGCAGCCAGCAAGGTGTCTCAGCAGGTAAAGGCAAGTGCCATCAAGGCACATGACTGGAGTTGGGATCCCCAGGATTCATACAGTGGAAGAACTGACTTCAAGCTGCCCTCTGACCTCTACACATGCATTGTGTCATGTGCTTGCATTGTGTGTGTGTGTGAGTGTGCATGCACACAAATAAAAATAAAATGCGATAAAATAAGTGTTAAGCACACCAGTATAGACACCTAGCTTGGGTTTCCTAAAGTAAGGAAACATTTCTCAACTTGTTAAGAGCAAGACTTTGTGGGGTCTGGAGAGACAGCTCAGCAGTTGAGAGCACTTGCCGCTCCTGTTGGAGACCCAGGTTAAGTTCCGAGGACCCGCATGGTGGCCCACAACCAACTGTAACTCCAGTACCAGAGGATTCTACACTGTCTTCTGACCACGTCAGGCAGCAAGACCACATGTAGTATGCTTTTATATATGCATGAAAAATACTCATACACATAAAATAAAAATTAATTCATCTTTAAAAAATAGGACCCATCAGGCTGAAGACACAGATCAGCCGGTAGAGTGCTGACCTAGCATACATGATGCCCTGAGTCCAGTCTCCAGCACCATCTATATGAGGTGCTCACATCGATGTGCACTGTGGGTAAACTCAAGGCAAGCCTGGGACACATGAGATGCTGTCTCAAAACAAACCAGGTTCTCTGCAGCTCAGATGCTCATTGCCCCTTTCCCTGCCCCACCCCCACCCACCCTGGATTCTTACTGTTCTACAAGCAGTCTCTTGCTGCTCGTGTATACCAAAATGATACTGTGCTTCCAAAATTATCCCTGATTGGCTAAGTAAAGCTGCCTACACACCTGGGCAGGGCAGAAGTTAGGGAGGTGTAGCCAAAATTCACAGGAAGGAGGAAGAAGAGACAGGAATTAGACCACCGTGGGTTAGCATGGAGAGAACACCGCGTGGCCAGATGGATGGTGTTGGAGAGACGCAGCCCAGATGAGAAGAACGAGCAAGTGTCTGTGGGATTCTGCACGGGGAGTAGCCCAGACAGGAATGGTTAGGGCGAATGGCATGAGATGTGGGGCTGGGCAGTAACAAGGCAGCTCAGGGGGCTGACATCTGTCCTGCCCCAGGTAAAATAAGGCTGACCTAAAAATCTAACAGGTGCCTGTGTCTTGTACTGATTGATAGTGGGTTAGAAAATGAAACCACCATAATTAGAGGTTTTTAATAGGAAACATTAGCAGCCATTTTGTATTTTCTACAACACAATCCTTGAATGGTCACATTAAATATAATAAATGAAGGTTATGAATGGCTTCAAGCCATTTTGGACCAGGTCAATATTCACTACTAAATCAACTACAGGAGGGGGGGGGGGGATGACAGTTTAAAAACAAAAACAAAATTAAGAGAAATTTTGCACTTCCCAGAGCTTCCTGGATCTTAGAAATGTGTTTTGTTTTTGGGAAATGTTTGGTTTTGTTTTTGGGAGAGTAGGGTGCTTTGTTTTGTTCTGTTTTTGTGGTGCTGGTGACTGGAGCCAGGTCCTCCCACATGCTTGGTGAGCACTTTATAACTGAACTGTATCCCCAGCCCCACATTACATAACTCAGCCCAGCCTGACTCCAGACCCCTAAAAATAAACATGTAAGTTTGGGAACTGAGCTTACTATACTGTACCACAGAGCTTCAATCTGACTCTGCGCAAAACAAATGAAAAAAACAAATGAAGATTTGTAAGCCACTGACAAGCATCGAGAAGTGCTGTGTTTTGGGATGTGACTTGTGACATGCTGTGAGTGGGGCCCAGTAGAAACCAATGGGGCCAATAAACAGTAATGAAAAAACGTGGATATTATTTGTCTTCTGAGTTCCTTGGTACCCACATTCATGATGCTGACTATTCTGTTTCCTGGTTTAGACAAGAGCTAGACAGTGATTACTGATCACGGACCTCCCGCGAGCATCATAGCCAACGTGAGAACATTAAGGACCAGGTGCTGGCTCTGACTTCCCTCCTACGGGAAACGAGACACATCAAGGGAAAGAGGAATATAATGGGCCCAAAGAGACATTTGTACATTCATGTTCACAGCTGCATGATGCACCATGGCCAAAAGACTGAAGATGGATAGTTCTAAATGTCTATATACAATGGATATTACTCAGCCTTAAAACAGAAGGGAATTCTGACATAAGATCCAATGTGCATGAGCCAGGAGGGGATTGCACTAAGTGGAAAAGGAAGGTTATAAAAGGACAAATACTGAGTAATCCCATTCACATGAGACCCCTGGATTAACCTAATCCAAAGAGACAGAAGGGAGGATGGTGGGGGGGGAAGGGGGGGTTGAGTGAGAGCTATTGTTATGATTGCAGTTTCAACTGGGGAGAGAAGAGAGTTCTGTGAGGGGCTGCTGGTGATGGGTGCACAGCAACATGGGTGCTTTTGATGCCGTTGAACCACCTGCTTAAAAATAAAGAGTAGCCCTCGGTCACAGAAATAGGGGAGGGGAGTAGGGGGAAAGCAGGAGGGAGAGAGGGAGGAATGGGAGGATACAAGGGATGGGATAACAATTGAGATGTAATCTGAATAAACTAATTAAATAAATTTAAAAAATAAAGAGTCGATTTTATGTGTGCATTATTACAATGAAAATCGTAATGATTTAGAAGAACTCGGCAACATAAGATGTCAGAGTCTGAAGATGTCTACCAAGCAATGTAAAGGACAGCACGGACACTCTACAAATAACAGGAAAGCAATCTGAAATCAGAAGGCTACGGAGATGTCGCCATGGGCAATGTGCTGCCTACACAAGCAGAAGGACTTGAGGCTAGACCCCCAGCACCCACAAGAAAAGATGGCTGTAGGGCCATGCAACTGTAACTCCCAGCTGAGGCTCAGGATCTGCTGCAAAGCCTTGGTAAAGGTTATATGCACACTTGGAAAGCTCAGGAAGCAGAGAATACTGATTAGTCAAGAAAGAAGGGGACCTATGATTGTACTTTCCAATGCAACTACACCCCACAATCACCTGCAACACAGCTTCAGCCAGAGACTCAAATGTAATTGTTCCGGGGTAAGATGGGGCATCATTGCTTTCAAAACTTACCACGCAGTTTACCGCACACCAGAGATTAGCTAGCCCTCACAGGGGCATACAATGTTTTTTCCCTTCTCTAGGCCAAACTGAACAAGGAAATATCTTGAGCCACATATTAAACCCACAGGTATCCATCCGAGACACAGTGTGCAAGTTGCAAAAGCATACACATGATTACAGTAGAAGACAAGGGGGCTAGCCTGGGCTACGTGCTGGCAGACAATGAATCCCTTAGGCTCTGCCAAGTATCTTGTAACTAGTTCAGCTACTGCCAATGGAACACATGAACAGCTATAGATAATGCATAAATGAATGTATGCAGCTAGGCCAATAAAACCTTATTTATGATAACACGCCATGGGTCATGGTTCGATACTACTTCCGTATAGGGAAAAAAAGGCTGCTGATTTTCTAAGTGGATAATCCAGCTTTGGGAAACTATGGTTTGCTATGAATGTCAAAGCCCCCAAACGCCCACCCCACCCTCAGACACTTAAACACACAGTCCTCAGTTGGTGGCTGGAAGGCTGTGGAACCTTTTGAGAGGAAGACATGGATGCCACAGGTGGGTCCCTGCGGGTAGGCCCGTGAGGGTCTCCAAGGCTGCCTGCTTTTCACTCATGCTTTCTGGTCTCTTCAAGCTAAGGGTCAGCCATGTTGCCAGCCCCTGCTGCTGGCATCACAGCCAATTAGCTGCCATGCCTTCCCCACCACAAGGAACTGTGGCTTCTAAACTGTGACCTAAAGTAAGTTTCTCCTTTCTTGCGTTTCTTCTTCTAGGTATTTCGCCACGGGATGAGCACCGTGACTGATACAGACAGAAAGCCTCAAATCAGAGACGCTGAAGATTAATATATAATTAAAGGCAAAAAAAAATATGCAGAGAGAAAACATGCTGAGCCAGGTTCTCGTGAGACAGACGCCAAGAGCACACCAGGCGGGTTGTGATCTGTGTCGCATGTTGACGTCTTTGAAAGGAAAAGCAATGGAGAAAAAGACAGGGAACATCT
This sequence comes from Acomys minous, assembly GCF_964271855.1. NCBI lineage: Eukaryota > Metazoa > Chordata > Mammalia > Rodentia > Muridae > Acomys > Acomys minous. The sequence goes on from NC_140491.1 coordinate 5,349,175, forward strand.
GAAACACAGAGATTGTGGTGCAAACTGCAGGAGAAGGGGCCAATGCAGGGTGGGGGAGATGACAATCCAAGGTGGAGGAGATCTTCACAAAAGGCAGGGGACCCTAAGGAGCAGCAAGCCTTTGAGGATGGTCATCTGGCCCAGAGAACTCTGGGCCTCACTGGCATCCCGGCAGCAGAGGTCAGAGGTCAAGGGCACTATCAGTTCATAGACCATCAAGAAACTTCTCATTTGGGTGTAAGTATGAGGCAGCCGGGAGCCACTCCTGGGAGAGCAGCCCTCGGGCTTTCAGTGTGCCAGCAGGCCGCAATTCATGGCTTTTCAGAGGTAAGACACTTTACTGACCATGGTCTGAGAAAATAGCTAAGTTGGTAGTGTGCTTGCTGGGAAAGACTGAAGACCTGAATTCAGTCTCCTAAATTCATGGTTTTTAAGAAGGCTGGCACAGCTGTGATCTCAGTGCTGGAGAGGGAGGCAGTGAATTCCCGGGGCTCACAAGCCAGCTGACCACTAGGGCTTCCTGACCATGACCCCCATTCCAAGTCCCGAGGGAATAGAGTGGAGAGCAGCCAATCAGCACATCCAGCATCCTCTTCTGGCCTACACACACACACACACACACAAACACATACCACACACACACTCACACAACACACCATGCGCACACATCACACATAAAAATTAGCAAAAAGCAAGGTGCATGATGCCCAAGATTGACCTCTAACCTAATACACACACACACACACACACACACACACACACACACACACACACACAAATGTGGAAAGAACCCTTACCCTGCCAAGAATTTTTTTTTTTAATGACACTAGTAGAAAAATGGGGAGATGCAATCTGGAGAACTCCTTGCTATGGAGTTGCTGACCAGAAGTCTAGCCGTCCACATGAAGAGTCTACAAGTTTGAGGACATGGATACACTAAAAGCTGGACACGGGTCTCCAGAGGGACGCAAGAGGGACGCAAGATGAGCGGCCTTGCCGCCACACACTTCAAGCTCCTGCACAATGGTGGGGATGTTTCTGGTCTTCCACTCTTGCCCAGAAAGGACATTTGCGCTCCAGGATATTGACTGCGCCAGTAAATAAGTTTATTACCATGAAAGGAGAATTGAGCTCAACACAAGAGACACGGCAGAGAGGCGTACAAGGTGAGAAGGGTGTGGGTTAGTACGCAAATGTGACGCTGCAACTGTTGGAGGTTCCAGGGAGAGACTGGACCCACGCTGGGGCTGAGAGCTGAGGAATTAGGAGGGAAGGGCAGCAAGGTAAAAGGGAAAGTGCTAGATGGATGGCCAGTGCAAGAAATGCCTGCAGCAAGTGAGGGGGAGGGGAGGAGAAGGAGTTCAGAAAACACAACTCAGTCGCCACACCCGGGGTTGACAGGCACACGTGTTGCCAACTGCAAGAAATGGGAACTCAGTGCTGGGCAGGAGGTGGCAGTGTCCCAAGTGTGCTTCCAGAAGATGGTACAGAAAAAAAAAAAAAGGATGGAGTGTGGTGTGGCAAGTGGTCTTGTGTGGGGAAGCCAGTGCACACTTCCTGTGAGCCACCTGCAACACACAAGCCCGCAGTCAGTAGCAGGTTCCGCCCAACTTTGTAAACGTCCTTGTTCTGGATTCTAGTACTGACCACAGACTTACTGACAGAGGGAGAAAGACCATAACGCTGCTCTCATTTTCTCTTGTTTTGACCCCAAAACACAGGTTATATTGTCTGTGCTACAGACAAGCTGATCCCTGAGTACAGTGTGCTGTAAGTGCCGTGACTAGATCTTATAGAGCTGATACTTACTTATCCTGTTCAGATTTTCAAGCATATAGTCTGGGGAAAAGAACCTCATCATTTGAGACACACATACACACTCACACAGAGAGACCGACAGAGAGAGAGAGAGAGAGAGAGAGAGAGAGAGAGAGAGAGAAGGAGGAGGAGGAGGAGAAGGAGGAGGAGGAGGAGGAGGAGGAGGAGGAGGAAGAGAGAGGAGAGACAGACAGACAGACAGACAGAAAGACAGACAGAGACTGAACTGCTCCGAGCTCCTCATATATTCCTCCTTTTAAGACCTCTGGGAAGTAAGTGGTACTGGAGCACGGATGGCATGGCTCAGTTTCAGATGCTACAAGATCCTGGATCCCGCCCAGGATCCTCATCCCAAGGTCATTAAGGCTGGTGCCATGATGCTGCTCAAAGCTGCCTTTCCCATAACACAGATGCCCAGGAGAGATGGATGCCTGCTATTAAACTTACACTTACTGATTTCATGAAAGATGGAATTTCAATATAAACTCCAGAAAAGTAAAAGGCCTATTTTAAATTTCCGGACAATTACAAGTGAGGCAAAAACCCTGCCTTTTGCCAGCTGTTTTAGCTTTTGTGGGGGGAACAAAAGCCAAACAGACCTTTTTTTTTTTTCCTTTTATGTTTCATCTCCAAGCCACACGCCAGCAAACATTGGTATTTACTCCAATGTTAATAAAAGTAAATTCTTTGTGGTTTGGGGTCATTGGTATAAAACTTGTGGTCCTCTTGGTTTATGTTATGTACAAAAGTTCAAAATTTCAAGACGCATCCAACACCAACTGATGGCTTACGTATGTTTCCCTGTGAGACTCAGAGCATTTTTTCGCATTTTTTCAGCTTATGTTTGTATTGCTTCTGCCAGGCCAAGTGTCTCCTGATTCCTGTGAGACTCTCTCTCTTCTTCCATCACTTGACCTGTATGGGGCAAAACATTTTTTCCTTCTTCTTGAGAGATTCCCTGCACTGTAAGCTCCTTGAATAGAAAAGTCATACTGGAAAATTCAGGAAAACTCACATCTCGGACCATCAGTCACCAGCAGAGGTTTTCCAAGAGGTGGGATCTAATTAATCGTTCCTTGCAGTTTCCTTTTATTTCCTAAAGGATACAAGTCAACTGGGACCGACATAAACAGCTTGAAAAGAACATTCTAGAACCTAATGTACAGATGTCAAACATACAGCCCCTTCCCAAACCCACCAAGTCCCCACACCAGATGTTGGGGCTGCACACAAAGTTCAGCATTCCTTCCAAACAGTCTTTCCATCACCCAGATGTTCCAGTCAGCAGTTCTCTTTATAATTATTTATCACACAGAAAGAACTTCATAGACCTGAAGGGGCAGCCCCCTCTGCTACACTGGCCAAAATGCTAGAGGCTGACGTCTTTTAAGCTGTCCAAAAACATGCTACTGATTTAGACAATCTTATAGAACAATCCATCACGTGCTAGGTCCCGATGAAGGGCCCTGGGGTGAACGTGTTCACTTCATTAGGCTCTCACTTAAGTCTGAGCACTTTTCTCTTTTATGGTGACACATTGACTTTAACACACCATGCAGGAGACAGAGGCTAGTGAGTTCCAGGCCAGCCTGGTCTATACAGACACACACACACATACACACAGAGGAATATGCAGATTCACATGCACACATATACACATACACACACGCACACACACAAGAACAACATGTACATACATGCAGGAATATACACATGCCTTCACATACACAGACACGCAAGCAGGCACACACACACTGAGGCAAGTATTTGGGATAGCATGTGAGTGAAGCCATGCTACTCAGGCTAATGTCCAATTCACGGCTTTCCCAACAAAATTCTAAGTCCTCAAAAATATTTTTTAAATCCAGATTAAACCGTGGGCTTTCCAGTTTAACGTACTGCCAGGCTTTCAAAAACCCAACAGATTCCTTTGGGTTCCGATGCAGCTCTCAAAGCAGCCCACAACTCCCTGCCCCTGCTCTCAGCATTCTCTGGGGAAAGTGGTCACCGATAGCTAAAGGACACAGCAATCAGCCGAGACCGGATCCCTCTGCTCCTGTGTCGTGAGGCGGCAATCATGTGTCAGCACAGGCAGGTGTCTCTTGCTAGCCATGAAGGCTTGGGTCCAGGATCCCCTGAATATCAAAATATGGAGGTGATCTTGTCCCTTACAGGACATGGTGTAGTGTTTGCACATAACCTATGTGCACCCCATATGCTTACATCATCCCTAGGTTACTAACTTACCTAATATGCTAAGAATGCTCACTATATTGCATTGTTTTGTGTTAAGACACAAAAGTCTTCACAGACTCCATTAAGATGCATCCCCTCCTCCCCAAATGTTTTCCACTCATGTTTGGTTGAATCTGAAGATGTGAATCCACAGCCCTGGTGCGTCAACTGTGCGTCCAGAGGAAACCACAGGTCTCAGCTTCTCAAAGCTTATCTTCAATGCTCGTTTATGGGTTTTGTCTTTATCTTAAATAAAAGACAGCCAGGCTGTGTAACCCACAATAAACTAGACATCAAACAAGCCAAAATCTCTGTAGTTGTTTTAAACAATCAAAGAAACGTATGCATATGCTGCATTCCAAATTGTCAGGCCTGGAAGAGGAGAGATGTGGTAAACACAGAACAGACTTTGGGGCAAGAATGCCGGGCTGCTCACTGTCCGGTTAGCCAGTCTATTCAAACACTATGCCTCGCTTTCCTCATTTGCAAGCTGGAGGTAACAGCAGGGTCCAGTGCGTGACTTTGTGACAACTCAACAAACTCACAGGTGCACGCGAGAGGGGAAGACGTAGCGAAGGCATGCTATACATGGTCACTATTGCTATTTCCACAAAGGTATTGAGCAGATTGGTGCAAGGGAATTAGGAACAGTCTCTCAGAGATGATTTGCTGATTTAAAAGGGAAGAACCAACAGCAATCTCCAGTGAATGAGTTTCTGGTTGGTCAAGTCCAGGGAGAACTGAGGAGAGTGGGAAGTTCACCTCGCTACATCTCCTTGCCATCATGTGTACCACTGTGGCACTGACCACCAGTCCACAAGAAATCCCATAAGGAAAAGGCAGCAGAGAAGAGCCGCCCACCCTCTCACAAGAGATTACAAGGCACCCGGGAGGAGCTGATGGTAGCAGAGGAAGCTGGGACCAACGAGACTGCTCTGGCTGAAGGCTGATGTGGAGGTAAAGGTGCGCGGCAGAGGACGCTCCCACTGACCTAGACTCTAGACTCTCAGGCAGCATTTAAACAGCAACCGAAAGAGGAGACCAGAAGCTTGCTAACAGCAACTGTGGCTTCCTTACAAGCCTGACGTTATAACCATCTCAGCTTTTTGGATGCCATCATTAAAGTCGCCTTAAGTCGCTATCTCTCAATCATTTGAAGTGTTTAACTTCCATTATGTGTTAGCTTAAAGATACAAGTAGAAAAATTACTCACATGCTTGTAGGGCTAACAAGCAGAAACAAAGAGTGAGCAGGTAACACTCTTCTCCAACGTCTTTAAGAAGCACCCGTACAGTCTAGGCTTAGGTTTGGGCCAGTTCTCCCCTAAAAACAAGAAACTGTGCTCTCCGTTCTGCCATCTCTCTCCCCTTCCCACATCTCTGTCCTCCAACCGGTTTCCACTAAGGCCAAGCATCCAGGCTCACCAAAACAATCTCCTCCCTCCATCTTCTCCGCCCCAAGCATAAGTGCGCAGTAGCTAGCTTCTTGCTCACTCTAGCTGACGTGGACATCGCTTCCCTCTGTACTTTTGGCTCTTAGTCTAACACATCATCAGTTTCCTCTGTTAGTCTCCTTCAGCCCAGGGTGGGCTCAGGGTTCAAGGCCCTTCTGCCTCAACCTCCCAAGCGCTGAGGTTACAGACATGTGGCGTTACCCCTAACCCTAATATGATTTTTGTTTTCCTGGCTAAACACCAACTGATACAGCATCCTAAAATTTCCACTTTAATTATTTGCCCAAAAAAAAACCACTACTGGTAACTGCTGTCATCAACGCAGTTACAGTCATCACTGTCAAAGGTAATAATAATAATAATAATAATAATAATAATAATAATAATAATAATAATAAAAAATAATAATAATAATAATGTGTGACACAGGCAAGGTCTCTTAGTAGTTGTACGTGTGTGTGTGTGTGTGTGTGTGTGTGTGTGTGTGTGTGTGTGTGTGTGTGTCTTAAAATGCTCTGACCAGAAATAACTTCTGGGAGGAAAGGCTTGATTTGGCTTTCACTTCAAAGTTACAGTCCATCACTGAAGGAAGTCAGAGCAGGAAATTCAAGCAAGAACTAGTAGCAGAAACTATGCTGGTTTCTGCATAAACAGGCTCGCATTTAGTTCTGTAGCCCAGGGCCACCTGCCTAGGGATGGCGCCACCCAAAGTGGGCTGGGGCCCCCTTCAATCCATCAATTGATAACCAAGACTACCCCCACAGACATGCCCACAGGCCAATCTGGTCTGGACAATTCCTCAACTGAAATCCTCTCCTCAGGTGGTTGTAGGCTGTGTCAAGATGACAGGTAAGGCTAAGACAGGAAGGGTACTTACTGCCAAACCCAGCAAGCTGAGTTCAATGGACAGAGCACACACAGTGGAAGACAAGAACCAACTCCCACAACTTGTCCCCTGACTTCCACACAGTGAGGCACACACACAGCCATATACACATAGCCACACACAAAGAAAATCAATAAATAAATGTAAATAATAATAACATGACATAAATTATGTCATATATTTCATCTATTTATAATAATAATATATGATAGAAAGTATATTATAGGCTTTACTTATATCCCAGGTAAAGAATAAACTTTCTGTGGAACATTTCTGTCTGGAGGAAAGAATCATATAAAGTAAATCATACATTATCATTTGGTACATCACACATTAGTGTAACTGGGATTCATGAGACAGAGAGAGCAATATAGGCTGGTTAAACAGAAACCCAGACTTAACATGCCTTAGAAGTCCAAGCAAACCCCTCCCACTCAAGGGCATCGTCCCATGCTGTCAATCACTCCCTGCTGTCCCTGGAAAGGGCTCAACCTTAGTTCCCTTGGCTCCTTCCTCCTCGCCCAAATTCCAGTGAACAACCTGAGGCTTCCATCACTACCCGATGGCTACTGTCTCTCCACTGCCACGGAGTGCCTCTCGAGTGTTCAAAGTGGGCTTCAGTTTCCACATTCTAACTGCTCATCAGTCGCCTAAAGCTTCCCCAGAGCAGTTCTCGGCCCTTCTTTGGAGTTCCCCTTCTAGAAGTTCCCGCGCACTTGCCCATTGTTTGCGTTATATTCCAGTTACGGCACTCTAACACTTTTGCTAAATTACGAGGCCCTTGAAAGCAAAGACAGTATTTTAAAGTCTGTTTTTAAACCTCCAATCCAGCATCTGAGTGACTTTTGCAAATCACTTAAATGATTTGCAGACATTCATTAAATCCTTTTCTATAGCTCTTCATAGATGCTTTGGCACGTGACTCCCTGGAAGAAATAAAAGTCTCAAGGTCTTGGCTTGCTCCAAGTTCTCTCCCTTCCCTGGGGTGAGGGCTGGGACACTTGAGCCAAACGATCCCACTGCTGTGTTTTAAGGGCTGTGCTTCACTGTATGGGTCAGGGCCCCGGGCCATGTTTCCTCATCATAAAATCAAACTAATAAAACTACCTGTTCTACATTGCCACTGGGGAGCTTAAAAGTTCCCAGTAAACGTTATTAGTTCTTATTAATATGACATCACTTATAAGTGGAATAACATATACAAGACCACGAAAGTAGATAAACTTCACAATCCAGGAGTTAAACTGTTTCAGAAATCTTGACTAAACTGAGACGTGCATCCAATGAGCTTAACAGTTTATGCCTATGGTGGGCAGTATACACAGGCACATTTTTATGTATCTATCCAATACATGGATTCCTCATTCAAAGCTACACTCTTCCTGGTCCACCGTATTCTCTAGGTCAGGGAGGGGGGGAGCTGTCTCAGATCCATAATCTCCCTCGGGGTCTCCTTCTGCCCTCCACAAAGTGCACAGTGTGGGCCAATAGCACAAGACGATCCAATTTATAAACGTAGAATAACATATACAGAGTATGAAAGCAAGATAAATATGACAATTCAGAAGTTAAACTGTTTTAGAAATCCTGACTAAAGATACGTATGCAGCGAGCCCAATAGCTTATGCCCATGGTAGACAGTACACACACATTTTTTTCTATATCTATCCAATACATGAATTCTGAATTTAGGGTTAGGCATGGATCTACCTAGTATCCAGACAGGGCCTTCCCTTTGAACCCACCAGCTCTGACAGGCAGGGCTTCAGTGACAGAGGCTGCTAGCTGGGCTCTCATCATGCACACAATGTCGCCCTTGTCCTAGAAAGCCAGTCTCCATTTTGTGAGGAAGCCCTGACCATACAGAGACATAGAGGAGGCATAACAGTCCCTCTAAGGACATGTTCACCTCTCCATCAGCCACTGCACATGTGAGCTAGTAAGTGTCAGATGGAGCCGCCTTCTCGACTGGCCCAGGGGACAAGGCGTGAGACACAGAGGCAAGCCATCCCTGCAGAGCTCTGACCAAGGTTAAGGTTCGTAAAGGAAGTAAGTTCTGTCCATTTTGAGCCACGGTATTTTAGGGTAACTTGGTAAGCAGGAATAGCAGCCAGAGCAGCCAGTCTGGGTGAAAGCGTTTACTTCCGGTGTCTGCTTCTCTGTGTGTTTCAGGGCCGTGGTCTCAGGCAGCTGTCAAGGCCACGCTATAGTGTCTTAAATCTAGATCAGTCTGATAATAAAGCAGTGCTATTTAATTACTTGCTTATGATAAGACATATGCCATGCTATGCCTGGGGAAATGGCAGTGTGTTTGGGAATTTTTTAATCACTTAAAAAAAAGGTTAAAATATCATAAGAAACTTGAGAAAACTGGCACCAATCAATCATACAGATTTCTGAAAGCGACTGGATGAATCCCCTTTCCTCTGTTAATAAATCTCTCTGAGTCCTGGAACAAATGTTAACATAAACCAAGAGCACAAGCCCTGTGAGAAATGTAAACCCAGCCTTGCTCCCCGCCTCCCCCAAAAAATGGCCATTAAAGTATACATTGTTTTTCAGTCATAAGTTTTATGAACTCCGATAGACCAAATAAAAGATATTGACCTAGCTGTTTCACTGGTATTGTTAAAACCGGTGCAGAAAATAATAATAAGAAAGAAAATGTCTGTCTGCGATTTAGGAGCTATATAAAATCAGGAATGAAAGACTGCCGAGACAGAAACTCACTAAATGGGGAATGAGCCACTGCTCTCGTTTTCCTGACGTCTAGTCAGAAGGACGCTTGGCTTCACACAAGGTAGTCAGTCCTCCCTCGGTAACAGGTTAAACTAGTCAGGGTTGGACTGGAGAGATGGTTCCATTCATAAAGTGCTCACTGCACAAACACATGGCCCGGTTGGGGCCCTAGCGGTCCCACAGTCTGCAGCTCCAGCGCTGGTGAGGCAGAGATGGCAAAGCCTCGGTGCTTCCTGACCAGTCAGGCAAGCCAAGCGGGTGAGCTCCAGACTCAGGAAGAGATCACCTCAGAAAATAATGTGGAGAATGACTGAAGAAGACACACAATGCTGACCTCTGGCCTACACACACACACACACACACACACACACACACACACACACGAAACCATATGCAGTTATACATACACCCATGTGAAAATGTTCATATAGCACACACCTGTACACACATCCATGTGAACATGTACATATAATATACACAACACACACACACACAAATCCATATGCACTTGTAGATACATCCATGTGAAAATGTCCATATAGCACACACCTGTACACACATCCATGTGAACATGTACATATGATACACACACACAGCCAAGATGATTTACAAACTCTTGTCATTGCAGAAGACTGCAGGAACAAATTAGGACTTAATAATTCAACAGAGCATTGAATAATGACGGATCATCTTCACACTGTCAGCCTTGTTTACTTCAGGACCATAGTCACGTCTTCCTCCTGTAAGCATCCTCCATTACAGGAAGCAACTCAACCAATGTCTCTCCTTCCATCCACTCTGCTCCTGGCCCTAATGAGTGTCCAGGCTCATTGCTCCCACCTCACACGCCCCGATGCGATCAAGCAGAATTTGCTCCCAATAGTGACTGAATAGTTAACAAGTCAGCCTTCTATCTAACGCCATACTTTTTAAACTCTGTAATTGACAACAGCCTCTTTCTCTTCATCGTGTGGACTCTACTCTGCTGCTGTTTCCCTCCTAATTTGAGAGCTGCATTCTGGAGAATTAACTCCACATAAATGTTCACAGCAGTCAAACCCACAGGGGAAAACAGCGTTATCTTATGGCTGTATGGTGTGCTATGTACATCTACTGCACACAAGTCAGTAACCACAACTAGTCGGCCAACAAGGGATATTTTCAGAAAATACGGCTACACATACATGCAGGAAGAAGGGCATAGACCCCACAGGTACACATTCCTCTGTGCTCTCAAAGCCTTTGATGCATGATCAAAGGTCAGGATTGCAACCTTCCATGTTCTCACAGCTAAGCCAGGGACTGCCCTTAAAGCATACCCACCATGTATCAAAAAGAAGTTATAATCAGGTCAGATTCATGAGTTCTTCCTGGGAAACAGCCTGCTGTGGGAGCTGGTGTGCCCTGCATGTCTTATATCCTTGATTTATATTTCAAAAACAGCTGAAAAATGTACTATCCCCCCCCAGACACCAGCTACACGTATTCATTTGCATGTTCTCCCCTCCCCTTTTCTCTCCCCCCTCCCCCTCCTCCCCCATCCCCCTCCTCTCTCCCCTCCCCCTCCTCTCCCCAACCTCTCTCCTCTCTCCCCTCCTCCTCCTACCTCCCCCACCACAACCTTTTGAAAAAGCTCCACTATTTTTTTTTTTACTAATCTCCATTAGCAAGCACATAAATGCTTTTCCAAATAATTTCTCTACCTGCTGATGAAATGGAAATTAAATTTTAGTTTTATTTGATAAAGTAGTGATGGCTGTTTAATTGGCTCATTCTGTTATTGACTGAATATTCTATCCCAGGCCCTGCGGGGCTTTACAGTGCAGCATCAGACACAGGCCTTCAGTGCGCACGGAGTGGTAAGTGGTGGTGAGGGCCACAAAGGTGGCTATGGAGGGCAATGACGGGGCTGTGTCCGAAGGTGACAGTAGGAAGCAGGCAACTTTCTATGAGGTGAGGACAGAGGATCAGGCACGCTTATGTATAAATACTCACACAAAGGTAAGGTTTTCTTTCTCCCTGTTCCCCTTCTTTCTCTCCCTCCCCTCTCCCCTCCCCCTCACCCCCTCCAACAAAGGTTAGCAGGGCTGAAAATTGCACTGCTGAGACAGACACACACATGATGAAAAGGCCTCTTATTTTTTGGAGTACTAGAATTCTCCCCGAGTGCCACACCTGGCCTCTGACTGTTGGCAGCCTACAGTAAGAACACACCAGTGTGAACCCCAACTCCAAACCGGAAAGGCGTGAGTGAAAGCATCCCAGGCTACACCAGGTACTGAAGGATTCTCCCAGCATTCTTCAAACATCTCAATCAATCAAGGTAGGGGGACCATGGGTGCCGGGAAGATGGGTACCGCCTCTTCTGCCCTCTCAGATGAGCTAATCTAAGGAGGGCAAGAGAAGAAAAGGAGCCTACAGCGTGTGGTACGTATAAAAGAGGTGCAGGCAGACCCAGAGCTGTGGCAAGCGTGAGGGGAGAAGCACCTGGCTTTGAGGGCTGGAGGGAGCTTTGTAGAAGGTTTGGCCTCTGACATTGGCCTTGCAGTATGGAAGCAAGAAGCTGGACTTCAGTTACCCGTGAGAGCACACAGTGAAGAACAGACAAGTGTCCCTGCCTGCTGAGGTCTCTGGTCTATCAAGGGGTCCAAAAAGATAAAGAGACAGAGTTCAGAGAGCAATAAAAATATCATAAAGGAAATAGTTTTTATAAATAAAATGGCTTGGTAAAATGCTTCCTGTACAAGCTGGACCTCCAGCATTGAGTGTAAGAGGCTGGCCGTAGCAGTGCAGCGCGGGCTGTAACTCCGGTGCTGGGGAAGGAAGTGGAGGCAGATCCCTGGAGCTTACTCACTGGCCAGCCAGCCAAGCAGAATCAGTGAGCTTCCGGGTTCAGGGAGAAACCATGTCTCAAGGAAGTAAGGTGGAGACAAGTGAAGGAGACACCCAACAGAAACCTCTGGCTTCCACACATGTGCACATACACCTACAAGCACACACGTACACACAAACGCATGCACACAGTACAAGACTCTGTCTAAAAAACTGTAAGATTAAGGGCAAATGAGGAAGAAACCCCTACCTTCACAGGCACTGGCTCGTGTGTGCGCACACATGCACACACACATACACGCACACCCACATGCACACGTGCATTTTTAAAAACTATGACAGACTCAGCAATCAGTGAGGGTTTTGGAATTGTAACTTAAATACAGTACTGTTAAAATAATTAATTGGCATAATTATTCTGAGGCACAACTTATAAAAGCCTGGGGAAAAAAACTAAAGGTAATCTCGATACCGAGGCTCAGCAGTTAAACAAGCATACATAGAGAAACTCGTGCACAGTAAGATGTGCAGGATGCTCCACCTAGCAAAGTCTGCAGCCGCAAAGAGCTGAGACAGTCTAAGCATTTGCCAGTAAGTGATGACAGGAATAAATGATGTAAATTAAGTCCCTTTCACATTCTAAAACCCAGAAGTAAAAATCATAAAGTAGGATTACGTGTGTAAACCTCAAAACTATAGAAAGTAAATGCATGCAGACTGGTGAGATAATGTTACACTGTTTCCATAAAGTTAAAAAAGACACATATAAAACAATATTATGCACGGCATATGGATAGATACATATGTAGCAAAAATTTAAAAATAAATGAATGGGAAGGAAGAAAGCTCACTGGGCTAACTGTTGCATATGAGTAGGGGAAGAGATTAGGGCCAGGAAGGCTACACAGTGGGTTTCAAATACAGATTACATGTACTTTCTTGGTACAGGGCCTAGGAGGACAATGGGGAACGCATGCAGTACTCAGAGCTCGGGTGTCTCCCGAATGGCTCAGAGAAGAACGGCCTCTGCTAGCCGAGCAGCACTTGGGCGCTGACCGCCACAGTTTCCCTTAGGTGCGTCATCCCTCCTCAGTATCTCCTAACAGCTGCACACTTCCCGGGGATGGAAACCCATAATAAGCCGACACGATGCCAAACCTTAGAAACATGAAGCTTGGGGCCGTAGAGATGGCTCAACAGGTAAAGGCACGTGACACACACCGCTAGTGACCTGAGTTCAATCCCGGAGGCCCACACATAGGTGGCAGGAGAGAACAGATCCACAAAGTTGTCCTCTGACCTCCACGTGCACACTCCCAACACGCATGCGCCCTGCCACGTGCATCTTACACACACACTAATCCTTATTTTAAAGATGAAGATGCTTAGAACCAGGACATTGTCTGAGGAAGAGCTGCTAAGAGCTAACTTCCCAGACCCTGACAGTGCTTCCAGTAGGATGAGCCATCACTCGCTACAAAACCATAAAAGAAGTCATGATTCGTGAGGTTTTTATGGTTCTTCCCTCAGTGAATTCACAAGAAATGACTTCAGACTCCTTAACCACATCATTAAGGCCACCTCCCTGTGTGCCCCCTTCCTGGACATGGCGCTGTCTCTGTCTATGACCTTTTGGACATCTTCATCCATGCTTATTATGGCTCGAATAAGAAGTTTTCCCCCATGGACTCGTGGTCAAATGCCTGTTCCCCAGCTGGTGGCAGTGTTTGTGGAGGCCAGAGAAGCTTCTGGAGTAGAGGCTCCACTAGCAGAAAGAAGGTTACTGGGAACAGACAGGCCTTGAAAGGTCAAGCCCTGCCCCCAGTTCCTGTCCCACTAGCTGCTTCCTGGTTGGCCTGACTTAAACAACTGTCCCCCACCACATGCTCAAACAAAGGAGATAAGAAATAAAAAATAAGAAAGAACCTTCTAGAACGATAGCAAAATCAAGTTTTCTTCCAGTACAAAAAATACAGGCTTGTCCAGTCTTTTGTTGTTGTTGTTGTTTTGTTTTGTTTTGTTTTTTGAGATAGGTTTCTCTGTGTAGCCTTGGCTGTCCTAGACTCACTTTGTAGACCAGGTTGGCCTCAAACTCACAGCGATCCACTTGCCTCTTCCTCCCGAGTGCTAGGATTAGAGGCGTGCGCCACCACCACCGCCCGGCCTTGTCCAGTCTTTTAACACAGCACTGTACAAAGTAGTAACTAATAAAACAGTAATGGCAGACATGAAAATGGGTCCTACGGGCTCTTCGTGGTGACCACTGTAAGGGAAAGGCGAGAACTCTCGCTTCCGCCGCATCCCCAGGTGACCTGCTGGAGTGCTGTTCTCGTGCACTATGTAAAGACTGCCTGCACACTGTTCAAGGCTGATTTCTGTATCCAGAGATCTGGCTGCCGTGTGGACTTTGGTATCACCACTATTATGAAGATCAATATTTCTGTAAACACTGTTCTCCATCACCTTCTGATCGGTTAAAGACCTGAACATCCTATAGCTGGGCAGGAGAGGTAAGGAAGGGACTTCCGGGAACAGAGAAAGAGAGGGAGAGAGTCTCAAGTGGGGACAGGGGAGTCACGATCCGGACACGGATGAAGAAGGAGCAGCCAGGGCAAGCGCACGATGGCAGGTAACGGGCCACGTGGCAGGGAAGTAGCCTCGGCCACTACTGCCAGGCTAGCACAGCTGAATGTGTCTGCCCAACTACAGTGCCTGAAGCTTATAATAAACACAGTAAGTCTCCGTGTCATTATTCAGAGCAAAGGCAGGCACGGAAAAGCCACACATTCGCATCCATCATTCACGGCACTGGTTTAGAGTTGCACAGTTTTGTTTCTCACAGTTCTGCCAAGAGCCTTTTCCAGGCTGGGAGCACCTGTCTACCAAACACTCCACCTCACGTGGAGAGATCTGGAGGTCCGGGGAGAGCAGGAATATTTGAAGCATCCACAGTGGGGATGCCATGCAGCAAACAGTCAATGTAAAAGGCTTGTGAAAGGAAATTCGGACCAAAACTTCCAATGAGGGTTAGAAGCACTTAGAAGCATTTACCCTGCTAGTCGATAACTTTATGCAAATAAACTTCTCAGGCATGAAGTGACTTCAAAAAAAAAAAGAGCAAAGCAGTGGCAGGCAGTAGTTGCCATAGTGATAAAAGCATGCCTTTGCCTTTTTGTCTGTTCTGTATGGGAAGGAGAGAGTGGAGGCTGTGTGGAGAACAGCCTGCGCCTACAGGAAGAGTCACACAGAGACTGGAGCGTCTGGTCCTCACATGGAACAAAGAGCCCATCCAGACAGCTTGTCCTAAAGCTTATGCAGGGCAAAGCGGCAGGCTAGCCTTTCCGAGAAATGAGCCCTGGCCAAGCACTGAGTCTGGATAAGGGCAGAGGGGTGGGACCGGGGGAATCTCAGCCGGCGGGGTGCTATGGAAGAAGAAACCGGGAGCAAAGGATGTGCTGCCTGAAGGTCTAGTGTCACCCCGAAGGAAGAAAGGAGTTTGAACTACACTCATGGAGCCAGCCAGCTCCAGGGCATGATTTCGAACAAGAAACGATAGGGCCGTGGCCTACAAAGCTCTGCCATCCTCCTAGAACTTAAAGCGTTTCCACCGTCACCTGTGGGATCTGAGGTGAAATGTTGGCTGCTGGGTGTTGGTACAATAGGCCGCTCCTTGATCCAAAGCCACCCTCAGTGCGGGAGGGTAGGACCCAGAAGAAAGCCAGCAGAGGGATCTGAAAGCACAATCCCAAATCCACAGGGGAAAGAGACTGTTTGCTTTGGGCCACTAAAAATGAATGCTTTCAAATGAGTATCATTTGTGGGGAATTGTTTTTTTGCTGTGTAATGTGAGTACTTTTCAAACATGCATATTTTTTTTTAAAGATGAACCAGGAGGAATAGAGCTCTGTAGTAATAAGTGTATTTCCCACAAATGCTTCCCTTCTGCTGTTGGCTCAGCTTGAGTCTTCCTCTGGGATGAGCCACATACCTGAGGTGAGAGAGGAAGCTCAGAGCTCACTCTGCTCTAACAAAGAACAGGCTGTGAATCCAAGAGTGTAAGTACTCGCCAAGTACAGGAGCATCCTCTGTGACTCTGCCTTACTACTTCGCTATGTATGCTCATTCCAAAAATTTACTCTGCAAATCTTTCTGGAGTGCCAACTCTCTGCTAAGTGCTCCACTCTGTTCTGTCCCTAAGTACCTTGCAGGAGACACTAGAAACACCCAGACGAGCGAGGATTCCTTCTCTGTGAGAGGGAAGTGGACCAACTCGAGCAGCTGTATCCCAAGTGTAATCTGACTTCAGAACGAGAGGCCCAGAAGCCATCGGTCAGTCTTCACACTCCCTGAGTTAGATGCATCCCCAGCTCAGAGCGTCAACTTCAGCCTTCCAATCAGGGCTGAGATGTTTATGGTCCAGCAAAAGACCAAAACCATCTCTATGGTTGATGCCCTATAAGTGGAGGAAATGCAAAAAAAAAAAAAAAAAAAAAAAAAAAAAGTACATCTTACATCAAGGGTGTGTCCGCACCAGTGTGCATATACCCAGGAAGAGGGACAGTAATGTTCACAAAACACACTTCTTACTTTATAAATATGCTGTGGCTTTTCCCCCCACTCATACAGCCAGCAGGTTGGAATTCACCACTCCATAGGTAAGGAGGCAAGAAGCTCTGTATTGGCGTCCATGTGTTCTCTCCACTGCCCCACTTTCCAGAATCAAGTCTCCATTGGCTTGAGAAGAATTTCCCCTGACTTTCATAAAAAAGAAGTGGTGATTAACATATGTTCCTTATTATGAGAGCCAGATTTTAAAGAGCAGATGTGCAATTCCCAACTCTGTTGCTTTATTTAAAATTAAAAAAAAAAAAAGAGTATTTGGTTTTCCTTGAAGAGTCCATGAGTCACAGTCATCTAGTTTGGTTGGGCATCACTGCTTTAATAATAAAAACAGCATCTGCAGCCCAGGGAAGCTCACACATTTACAGCCTGCACAGATCAGCCTGCAGAAGAAACAGACACTGGTTTTTAACCCGATTCACCCCAAGTCCTTCAGCCTTCTTGCAAACACTGATTCCTCCCAAAGGCAGGGGATACATTTAACTTTCAGGTTTCTGATTTTCTACTGTGTTAATCCACATTGAATCCAGAATCCAGAATCCAGAATCCAGAATCCAGAATCACAGAGAGAGAAAAGAGAAGAGAGAGAAGAGAGAAGAGAGAAATGCATGCACAGACACACAAACACACAGACACACACATGTACATGTACATATGTGTGTGAAAGGGAGAGACAATTCCCTTTCATCTTATAATAATTTAATTTCTTGTTAGGCAGTGGTGGTGCACACCTGAAATCTCTTTACTCAGGAAGCAGAGGCAGGCGGATCTTTATGAGTCTCAGGCCAGCCTGGTTTACAGAGCTAGTTTCAGGATAGCCAGGGATACACAAATAAACCGTATCTCAGAAAAAAAAAATTTTTTTGTTTTTATTTTTTTTAGTTAATTTTCATGTGTATTTGTACACATGTGCGTGTAAAAGCCAGAGGTCAACATTATATGCCTTCTTCTAGAACATTCTACCTTATTTGTTGTGACTGGATTTCTCACTGACCTGGGAGTCCTCCAGCAAGTCTAGGGGATCTCTCTCCTGTGTCTACCTCCTGGCCTTGACCTGGACGTTGGGATAGACCTCAGCTCATAATTCAATTCCTAAAGTCACTTACAACTTTTGTTTTGATTTGAAGATGTGATCTCTAGGTAGCCTAGGCTGGCCCTGAACCAGCAATCCTCTTGCCTCTGCCTCCTGGTGCTGGAGCTACAGGCACGTGTGGCACCACACCTGGCAACCACTTCCCACTTTTAAAGAAAGTCTACAAGATCAAGAAGCCTATTACTGAGGTCATCTCTTGTCTTTATGTAAAGTGTTAGCAACTGAGCCTGCACAATAAGCTCTCGGCTGTTTGTTTCATCGCGCACACATGCTTATTTCTTAACATTCCTGCTAATTGCCTGAGTTGCTGCCTTCCAAAACTCACTCAACACCTCTCCATATGTAGATCATTCCAAAGAGACTATGGGATGTACGGTACATTAACTCATTAGCTAGTGTGTAAATAAAGCAATCGGCACGCAAAGCTCAGGCCAGGGGCTGGAGCTGGAGCTCAGGCCTTGCATGAACACAGCCCTGACTTTGGTCCTCAGGGCTCCCAAGAAGTCTACAACCCATCCTTGCTGCCCCCACACCACTGCCCTCACCATATGGCCGACTGTACAGACGTTGTGTGTTCTTTGAACCAGCAACAAACAGCAGCCTGGAGACGTTCCTACCGTGATCCAGACCATGGTCCAGTGTGAACTTGCAGTTTAAAAGAGCCCTCTTCATCTTCAGTCTTGAAAATAGCCAAGCGTCAACCCTCAAACCCTCGTATGAGAAAGCCCTTTTTGAGAACAATTACTCAACTGTGCTGAGGCTTCCTCACCATAATCCTTTAGGGAAATTCGTTGTCTTATTTGAACTTCTAATTCTTTCCAGAATTTAATTCTCTAGAATCTACTCACAGAGGGAAGTCAAACCCAGTGTAGGCTAATATATATTTATCTCAGCCACAAAGAACCAAAGTCCTCCAAAGACTGTGTTCGTTCCACAGAGCCAGGCTCAGAGTGCATCCAGAAGAAGCAGGCACAGCCAACAGTAACAGATAGCAAAGTAAGATAGGAAAGTCAGTGCAAAATTGATTTCCGTTTTAGGCTACATAAATTCCATTTCAAAGTATGAAGGAAAGATACAGCCCAGCGGACAATGAGATAAGAGAACCTTCCAACTTCTGTGGTAGAGAAACTAACTGTAGCTATCTACTTTTGCTGGTTTTCTTCAAAATAGAAACAGTACTTCAACTGCAACTTTTACCGCCAGAGGGTGTGTGTGTGTGTGTGTGTGTGTGTGTGTGTGTGTGTGTATGGAGACACAGAGAGACAGACAGACAAAGACAGAGAGACAGACAGAACAAGCACATCCACCAGTGTCTCTGATGCATCCTGCGTTGTATTTACATGGCAGGAGCTCCCATTTCAGAGAGTCACCGCCATCACTGGATTCCCACTGGGGTCATGACCATGGCATGGATACACCTTTCATGGAAAACCAATCAACTGCTCTAATATTAATCAGAGGCGTTTTATTCAAACAGGCTTCTAAAGAATTTATAAGAGAATTAGCAAGGGCTAGGGAGATAGTTCAGTGAGAGAAAAAAAAAATGGTTTGCCTTACAAGCATAAAGGCCTGAGTTCGAGTCCCAGAAACCGCTTTTTTTTTTTTAAAGTATGTAATAGCACATGCTTGTTATCCTAGTGCTGGGGAGGTGGAGACAGGAGAGTGCTGGAGCACAGACACCAAGAACCGGTGAATGCTGAAGACTCTCTTCCTTAGGCGAGAGCACAGTGCTAAGCAAACAAGTTGCTGGGCTAGAAGAAGCCGACAACACTGCCATTAAATAACCCAAGTCCTAATGTCAGTCTGGTGGGCTGTCACCACAGAGACAGTGGACCGCAGAACCTGGGCAGACCGCTGTCCACAGGATTTCTTCCATAAGCACCACATCCCTAGCCACCAGAGAGACTCAAACCACCATCATTGAGAAAGACTGTGGGAGTCCCTTTCCTGTGGTGGCCAGTGGGAGGACACTGGGGCTCTTGGGATGTCTCCTTCCAGGCTCTTTGGGCTTTGGCTATTATATCTGGCCAGGGCAGGGGGCAGGTTGGCGCTTCTCTCCTCAGGGTTACTTGAGGAGACCAAAGTGATACCCTGGCCATTCTAACAGTGCTTAGAGATGACCAGGGGAAGAGCCTGGCACGTTGGACGAAGGAATGTCACCACAGCCACAAACTACAAGCCAGCCCACACCAACCAAGTAGATCCCAGTTCCGTGACTCTCCCTTAGGGCCGTGCTATGTGCTAACCTCAGTTTCCACAAAGTATCTAAAATTGAATGTGGTTCTTATGGCTCCTCAATGGCACTGCAAGAACAGACTCCTGCTGTCCCCTGTACAGCAGGAAGGGAAAGAGTCCGTATAATGGAAAGTCACCAAATGTCTATGCAAAGACTATCAAAAACAGAAAGCTGTGTGAAGAACGTGCTAGAACTTAAAACTCACAAGTACAAAGTTTGGCGGTGGGGGTGGGGGTGCAGTGGCTACTCAGACTAGCAGAAACTGGAAGCTCTCCACTCCTGCCCCATTTTTGCAGACATTTTGACATTCTCCAGTCCCACGGATGAGCTAGCTATCCACACAGACATTCTTGGGGTCTTCCGGTTTCCTGCTGGGGACTTCCATCAGGATGAAGCAACAGAGAAGCTGCTTCCGGCAGCCCTCCGCCTGGGTCCGGACCAATCCCCACTTCCATCTTCCAAGTGCTGGAACACAGGGCTCCAAAGCACCTGCTCCGTGAGATCCATGCAGGCTGCTCCCTTGACAGATGGAGAACATTGCGTTTAATCTGACAGGAAGAGTTTTCCTTCCCCAGGTGCACTTGTGATGTTTTCAGACCAGAGTTTGGCCATTGCTTACAAATACTCTGGATTAACAGATCTTCATTTCTCCTAGGAAATGATGCTTTTGGGGGGTGGGGGGAGGTCACAAGTGAGGGTTTAAAAAAAAAATACAGCTGCCCGAGCTTCCTGAGATCTGGAACACTTTACAACATGAAAGGAGAACAGTCTCACTGGGTAATGATCCATCTGCATGAGGGCGAAGTCCATACTGCTACTAAGTATGTTTATCCACGGATTCGATTGGTCTGCATACTTCTTGATTTGCTCTTAAACACTATAATCAAATGCTGCTATTTAACTAACATAGATTCCGGAAAAGTCATTTAGAGTCTCACAGGTGGTCTGGTCTGATCCACACTGGTTTCTGCCCAGAGTGGGGAAGGATTTTTTTTCCCCTCTTTACATTAGGGCATGAAATGCCAAGCTTTTTATAAGGGAACATGCTCCCCTAAGAGTGAGACTATTGCTTTCTAGCTTATGTTTTCATTTAAACAACTCTCTTAACTAAACACACATGAAAAACGATAGGAGCCGTCCTTTGATAAAAATCTTGCTTCAAACATTGACCGGCTGAGTTTAAGTCACTTCCTGAGCTGCTAAACAAACAGAAGGAATCATCAAACAGACTTGTGTGCGCCTCTCCATTTACATAACAATTCTTTTCTTCCAGTTAAAAATCTTAGTTTTCCAGCAATTATTGTTTACCCATCTTAGATGACTGGCGTATAATAAGATAATTATATGTGACAAAAATGGGGTGGGGGAGGAGACAGAATGCTCATGCCGCCTACGTGATTAAAATCCAATCTGTAATCGTTTGCATAGCACATCAGGAGAGCCCGTGTGCTTTGTTGAGAAGATTGGGCTTCTGAGTGCCAGCCTCTTTCCTCATCCCACAGTTAGACAAAATGGGACAGAGGGAGTCTGGCTGGAAACTACAGGTGATTTCAAGCCATAGTAGGGGGCCCCACACAGGTGATATTCTTGGCTGTCTCTGAAATCAGTCAATTAACTATTTGGTTGTATTTTCCTGATTTCTTCTTTCATTCATTTGCTACAGAAATACATATCAGATCCAGTATGTGTGTCAGAAGATATGCTAAGCTTATATACAAACATGAGTATATCAGGACAAACCTGCAATCTTCATAAAATATTTCTGGTGGGTTATTCTGGCCTATGTGTCTGCTGTATTGTTTCTAAACACTAACATCTGAATCACATCTCTTGTCTCATGTATGAACTACACGTCCCAAGTAATCCCAAAGTATTAGAGGAGAGAGAGAGAGAGAGAGAGAGAGAGAGAGAGAGAGAGAGAAGGAGAGAGAGAGAGAGAGAGAGAGAGGCAGGCAGGAAGCTACATCTAATTTAAATTATTCTCCGTTCCTTTGAGGTCTCACATTGCACCCAAGAAACTCAAACACCAACAAACTTGATAATAATTTTTAAAGTGACTTTCATTCTCAGAGAATTCAAAATAAAACTGAGGAAGACAATTACATGCAACTTTGCACCCCAAGCTCCTAAAATCTGAAATCAAGACTCCTCACCACCTGATATGCATGTTCCAAATCCCTGGGGAGGATTCTGTTTCCAGTTTGTTTCCCAAATCTCATGCATATTCTTGATGTTGTGGACAGGTAGGGGGGACAATTCCAAATATTTAATACAAATTCCACCCCCACCTTCATTGTCCCTCATATTAAAACCAAGGCACCAAGGTGTCCTTACAGAGGTGGGGTGTGTGACAAATTGAGAATGCTCCAAATTATTAAGAATTTATGCAGAAATTCCCCAATAAGAGAGATTGAGATGGTGGGTGAGCTAACACAGACACTGGTAGCTTTAATCAGACGTTTACTTAACTTAGTACCGCTAGATTTTATTGATGAGGAGGCATTTCTCATAGAACCACATTTCAGTTTTCATAGTTCTTCCCCCAAGCTAACCTCAAACTAGCCATAATCCTCCTGCCTCAGACGCCTGAGTACTGGGAACCACCACCCTCCACTGGTTTTTAGTGATTTCTAAACTAACTTGGTATGCCCATCTTCCCCTAGCAAACTAACTTCCTTTCAAGAGATCAGCTGTAGTAATAAGAATCCCTTGGCAGCCGGGAGTGATGGCACGCTCCTTTAGTCCCAGCACTTGGGAGGCAGAAGGCCGCAGATCTCTGGGTAAGAGGCCAGCCTGATCTACAGAGGCAGTTGCAAAAAGAACCCCCCGGAAAACCACCTTGCTCTTGACTTTCTATGCAAGGTAGCGCTGAAGGGCAGTCAAGTAACCCACCCCTCCACACATGAGAGAAAGTCAAATTTAACATGTAGGGAAGAAATCTGCCAATGACGGGCAGTAGCTGGAGGTTAAGCCCAGCTGTCTAACCCCCCACAGTTACACTGGATATTCTTGCTTGTCGGAACAATCAAATAACATCCCCACCCAAAAAAACCAAAGCACCACCAACAACTAGTTTAATGTTTACAGTCACTACCTGAAAATGTCTGGTAGAAAAAGAGGGGAAATGGATTTTTGTGAGAGATTGGGGCGGGGAGGGGGGGGAACGCTGAGAAGCACACAGATCACTTCAGCTGGCCTGCATAGGGCAAAAGAAAAACTAGAGGAAACGCCTTTCTCCTGGTGTAGATGCCACTTGCCACACACTGAGCAGAACCAACAAAAGCAGATAGGCCCTGTCGGGTCCCCCTGATCTCTTCTGGGATATTTTTGTCCATGAAAAAGGTGCTTTAATTCTTTCCTCTTTGATTTAAATTAATTCCATTACAGTTTCCTTTCTGTTTGCCATCGGTGCCAGCTAGCCAGAGGCCCAGTGAGAGGTTAGGGACACTGCTGCACAGCCAGCCAGCGTGGAACTCAAGGGGCTGCTGCCTAAAAACAGAAAAACGCACAACACGCCAGGACTGCACAGCATCGGCTGAGGGCCCAGGCCCCTGCACACTTTTTGTTCCTGTGTCTTTCCTGGAAGGAGAAGACAGTTGGGTCACACAGGACTTTACATGGTTTCTAAGGAGATTAACCCTTTTCCAAGAGGCAGCTGACTGTTCCCACTGCATAACAATCATAAGTATTTCTTGAGGGCACAAATTTTTTTTTCCAAGTCAGAAGAAAATTTACTTTTACCTTAAAGTAAAGTGTGTGTGGCCACAAAACCTTACCGGAAATCCTTCTGAAAGGAAGACTTTATATCAAGCTTACATTCAGAAGAAACAGCAGGTCAATGCAATGTGAGCTCAGCAACATATGCAATATACATTCTGCCTAGGAGACTATGGAAGTGTCGTGTGTGTGTATGTGTGTGTGTGTGTGTGTGTGTGTGTGTATGCATGTGTCTGTCTGTGTATGTGTGTGTGTGCATGTGCATGTGTCTGTCTGTGTATGTGTCTATCTGTATGTGTGTGTGTGTGTGTGTGCGTGTGCCTGTGCCTGTGTCTGTCTGTGTATGTGTCTATGTGTGTATGTGTGTGTGTGCGCGTGTGTCTGTCTGTGTATATGTCTATCTGTATGTGTGTGTGCGCGCGCGCGTGCATGCATGCGTGCCTGCCTGCCTGTGCACACATGTTCCTGTGTACTCACATGAGGAAGGCAGAGGTCAGTATCTGGTGCTATACTACAGGCACTATCCATTTTGGATTTTGAGAAGAGGTCTCTTTAGATCAGACGTGGTTGGCCAAAGAACCACAGGGACCGGCCTGTGTCTGCCCCACCCACGATGACAAGAGCGCCCCCCCCCCACGGATGACAAGAGCGCCCCCCCCCCAACGGATGACAAGAGCGCCCCCCCACCCACGATGACAAGAGCGCCCCCCCACCCACGATGACAAGAGCGCCCCCCACCCACGGATGACAAGAGCACCCCCCCCCACGATGACAAGAGCGCCCCCCCCCACGATGACAAGAGCGCCCCAACACTCCTTCTTCCTTATACGAGCTCTCGGAACCAAAGTCAGGCCCTCGTGTTCTGTACAGCAAGCTTTTTATTAACTAAGTTATCTCTCCAGCCCCAAACTGGACAAGAAATAAAAAAGATGACCCAGAAGCATATATTTTCACCCTTATAATACATCTATTTAATGATTTTTTCCATACTGACTATACTTCCGACATACACCTAGACAGTGACCAAATCTTGGTTTCCCATCCTCTGAAAAAAACAAAAATATTAAATTTCCACAGACATTACCAGGCTTATACACAAATGCTCAGAAGTTTAGGAATCCATCTGCACTTCTGGCATTCTCACTCGGACTGCGCAGTGCCATTATTATAATTATTTTACATGCTGCCTCCACAATCCTGATGACAAACGGAAAAGCTGTTTTGTTAGAACTTGGGCTGCAAACAGCACAATGACAGTGCTGGGAAAAAATCCCTCACAGTATTAACTGGCTCACAAAGATTATTCTTAATGCGAGCTGCTCCAACATATGGCATTACTTCTGAGTGACCCAGTCTCATGACCAGGCCCTGGGTAAGCCTGCGACCCCAATCCTTAAATAAGGACCCCACCCCCCAGGTCTAAGCCTGGACCACTCCAGCAGGAAGGCCTGGAGGGGTACCCGCACGCAGACAAATGTTCAGAGGTGCTATCTCTACCCAGCTGAGGATCCTTAAAAAATAAAGTAAAAAAAAAAATAATTAATTAATTAAAAATAAGCAGTTCTGATACCCAAACAATCTAGATATGAGTGAGGAGGGGGGAAAAGGCTCAAACTAAGGGGTTGCGGATGTGGCTGGGTGGGAAAGCCTTGCCTAACCTCACCAAGGCCTGAAGTGTGCTACCCAACACCACCAAAAGGAAAATAAACTCTGCCTTAAAAATCTCCCTAAAGTCAAACTACTACTGCCTCCCACGATGGGACAAGAATTGCTGGATTCGTAATTTACAACCCTCAGTTTATCCTTTTACTAGAAACACAAATTTAGAAGAGGTTTTCTTGGGGCTCTGTAAACTTTATTAGAACTGAACTTCATAAAAAGTTTTAGATGTGGGTCTGGAGAAATGGCTCGGCACTTGAAAGCAACTGTTCCTCTTGCAAGAGGACTTTGGTTCTGTGCTCAGCAGCCACACGGTGGCTTCGCAGCTGTCTGGATCTCCTGCTCCAGGGGACCTGAGAGAGGGAGAATCCATTTTCTCTAGGTATAAGATGCTGACAGATCTTCCAATAGTTGAGTGGTCATCCCTGTACATGCATGCATGCATACACACATACATACATACATACATCTGCACATATGAGCAGCACTAAATGAAATCAGCAGTGTGTGTGTGCGCATGTGCGCATGTGCATACATGTGTGTGTGTGTGCATGTGTGTGTGCAATAATAATTAAAAAGGAGGAAGTCATGAATTTGAGAGGAAGTTGGGAGGCACGGAGAGGAAGGGGCAGAAATGCTATGGATACAGGACTCATCTATGAAGTTCTCAAAAAACATTTTAAGGAAATATTATGAACATGAAAATTTTTAAAAAATGAAATACAAGGTAAATTGAAATAAAATGAAAATATGTTTAAGTTACAAATGCATTTTTAAAAAACTGCCTATGCCATTAGACATTTAACAAATATACTATTAGTGGGTTTTTTTCTTAAGGGGTCTATTCAAATGTTCAAAATCAGGATGAGTGGCTAAGACAGCTGCACTCCTCACAGAGTTCCAGAACGCATCTTGTCAATGACGTACTATGGCATAGGGCTTTAAAGAGATGGGTTTTTAAGGCCCTGAGGGTTACTCACTACAGGCTTCTGGTTGGCACATCCCACCCCACTCACGTGCTAGAAGCTTATTCAGATTATCCAAAAAAGCCCCGCCCCCTTCCCATGATCCTTCCCTTCGCTCTGTAAGACCACACCACAGGGGGGCCTGGAGACTGGGCTATGAGACTGTGAGGGGACCAGGTGGAGAAAGAGACCTGTAGACAAACATGCAAATATTTAACCCAGCGCAACAAATGACGCATCTTCTTCCCAACAGTCTTTTTAGGCTTCCAGCTTGGTCACTTGGGTTTCCCACCCTGCCTCCTGTTCACCCATCATCAGGACATGGATTAGGCATGTAACAGGCATGTAACAGGCGTGTAACAGGAGTACTGCCACTGTGAGGGCAGTATGAGAGGTGGGAAGTCCACATCAGTGGTGCCTCTGGATCTGGGCTACCTTGAGTTGCTGCCGGCCTGGAGACCGTGGAAACAAAACCAGTTAGATTTCCAGATACCACCCCTCCACCCCCCACCAGAAGCAGCTGCAGCTGCTGGCCACAGCTGGTGGACAGGGCACTGAGAGGCCCTAGCCAGCTCTGGATGTCACTCGGTACTCAGTGCTGGGCCCAAGCCCTCTTGCCTAGTAACTTGGTTATCTTTCCTCTCACAGAAAAAACTCTTTCCATGACCTAAGGGAACACACTGAGCACCCCACCCCCACCCTCCCCACTATAATCCAGTTAGGCCGATCAGCTGGCCAAGGGGCTGCCCCTCAGGAAGGCAGGTCTATTTGGAAAAGTGTAACTTTCTCTTTTCCTTCCCTTCTGTCTGTCTGCTTCAGATGTTGGCCAGAGCCTACGTGTGCTTTCTCTGAGGATTCGGGCCTTTTCCGCTCAAAAGCTCCACCCCTGCCACTTGGCTGACCTCTATGCCTAACTCAAATGGCACCGCTTTGTCCCTCGTAAGCTCCCACCTGTAGCCAGGGTTTGCTACCTCGTGGGCTCCTTTTTTCTCTTCCACCCTCCTCCACCCCTTTACTTCCTCCTTTTCAACCCCCTAACACTAGATAAGAGAGAAAAAAGATGGAGGGGTAAGGTGGTGTCATTCTGGTTAGACTACTTCCTGCTGATGAGGGACGTCAAGCTCCTTGGGGCAAGTCTGATCTTCCCTGACGGGATATTTATTTTCTTCTCATCTCTTTGCACACGACTACTTGACCAACTACAACAAACCGCAACCAACAGCATCCACCCACCCACCCATCTATCGGGGCCCCAGCATTTATATATATATATATATATATCCTCTGAAGAGTTCCCAGAATTCCACACACCACGCACCCTGGCAGAAACTATCAGCAGCTGGCAAAAGTGTGCCCCTTGCAAAGCACGAGTTAACTTGTAGTCAGCTGCTGTGAAGCAGTCCCATAGCCCCCACACCTGGGATTAAAACGAAAACACATTCCCATAACATATCTGAGGTTTTTTTTTTTTTTTTTAAAGAAATCAAAATTCTCACAACATATAACTTGTCTCCACAATTCACCTCTGTGGTCCATGAATTTCATTCTTTGAATTCAAGAGACATGAAATCCAAAGCACTGGCTTTGGTAGTCAGGTTTCCAGGATCCTACTCCCTAATAAAGGTTCCAACATTCTCAGACACCCCAACATTCCCCTATCACTTCCATCTGACACCCCATTTATCCTCTTATATTGTTGCACACTATGTCATACCATGCATCAATTCTTGCCCAGAACCCTAAATAGGAAGTGGGGTATATTTACCTCTGCCATTGGCACTGCCACCAGCCTCAGCCATCAGTTCTCCTCAGGCCCGTCCAGTGCTATCTATGCAGTCCCTCCCTCCCTTTAGGCACATGGCACACCGTCTGTCCAAAGCTTATTTCCCTTCCTTCGAATCCAGACTGACTCTGACTTCCTCTGGCCCACAAGATCTGGTAAAGCAAAGCTCAGATTCTCCAGGTTGGCTTTAAAAGGTCTGGCAGCTTCCGCTTTCTCTCTCTGGCAAACCAGCCTACCCAAGGAAGGGCAACTGACTATGTGAGCGCACCATGGTAAACAGGAAGCCCAAACGAGCCCAAAAGGGAGGTCAGGAGGAGAAGCACCCCAGCACTTCAACCTTCCAGTGCACCCCAACACCTGCTGAACACAACCATGGTGGAATAGAACCACCTCAGCCAAAGCAGAAGACTCAGAGAATCTTGATCTGGGGTTAGAGGCCAGGTCTCTCTGTGTAGTCTTGGCTGTCCTGGAACTCTCCCTGGAGATGAGGCTGGCCTTGAACTCACAGAGATCCGCCTGCCTCTGCCTCAGGAGTGCTGGGATTAAAGGTGTGCACCGCCGCCGCCACCACCACCACCCAGCTGACTCACAGAAGCTTAAGAAAAACCAAATTGTTGGCATTTTAAGCCACAATGTTTTAAGTGGAACAAATTTTTACTATATACACACACTTTTATATATAATTTATATATCTATTATATATAATTGTACAGCATGCAGAACATATGTACATATATTCTCATTCATTTTCAGTCTCTCTAGCTCTCTCCCTCTTCCCCACAGAATGTGGTCATGGTGTCAGGGTAGCAGGACTGAAATGCCCACTCTGCCCACTCTGCCCACTCTGCCCACTCTGCCCACAAGGGTTTTGTTGTACTTTGTTTTAAAACTAAATGCAGTCATTTAATTCATCAGTGGCCAAGGAGCTATTCACACTACTTTTTCTTTTCCAATTAGCATGCAGAGATCTCCCTCCTGGTGGAGCAAATGTGATCTGCAAAGTCACTGGGCCTCTGTCCTGAAGGACAGCACAAATCTTTTGACATCAATAAGAAAATGCCTCAAGAATGCTAAGAACATAATGTAGATTGTGAAGTGTGAAGTCCCAGGGCATTAACCCTTTGAAAGGTTCTGTCCTGATCAGTTTTATCTTCTTTGATCAGAGGGACCATGAAACTAGATTGGAACACTACGCATCACACTCTACTGTTAAGAAAGAAAGGAAGAAAGAAAGGAAGGAAGGAAGGAAGGAAGGAAGGAAGGAAGGAAGGAAGAAAGGAAGGAAGGAAGGAAGAAAGGAAGGAAGGAAGGGAACTTGGTCCTTTTAATATCTCCCAAATGCCAGGCACCATTTAAGAGTGGGGTCCTGCGGCCTAGGGAGATGGCTTAGTAGGTAAAGAGGCTTCTGAGAAAGCATAAGGACTTGACTTTAGAGGCCTGGCAGCAGCCTATTACCCTAACACTAGACAGGCATGTCCCCAATGCTAGACAGGCATGTCCCTGGGGTCGGCAGCAGCCAGACTAACTAAAACACTGAGATCCAGATTGGGCGAGAACCCTGTCTCAAAGAATAAAGTGGAAAGTGACAAAGCAAAGACACCTGACATCAACCTTTGTCCCCGACACCCATTCTCATGGACAAGGTCTCACAGGTACACACAGACACACAGACACATACATACACACACAGACACACACACACAGACACACACACACACACACACACACACACACACACACACACACACTGGTGTCTCGCCAAGCCTCGTAACTAAAAATAAAAACTTCTGGTGCGTATATACTTCACCCAGGCCGTGCTGCTTATCTTTGGAAACATTTTAACGGAAACCAAGACGAAGGATGCCCAGACAAGGGCAGAAGGCCCTGGGATGGCGGCAGCTGTGGCGGCGGCTGCGCACTCAGCCAATTTGTTCAAGTTGTTACAAGTGAGAACATGGAAGGAGTGACTCAGACGGGAACTAGGGGCTACTTGTTTTCTAGCTGCCATTTTTACCACTATTCTTCTCTCTGCTGGTGTCCCTTTTGCAGATGCCACTGAGGGGCCTGCTGATGCAGAAAATCAGAAGTTGCCGATGGAGCATCAAAGACCAGCTTCCCAAGTCCCCAGACGCCTGGTCAGAAGTCAGGAGCAGCAACATACTTATTTTAAAGTCACTCAGACAAATTTAGATGCTACAAAATAACAAACAATACACCCTGTCCTTTTTTGCTGCCACAATGACCTACCCACACCACAGTGTTCACAGAGCTGCTGTCGGCCAGGAATATCGCTCTCGATTTGGAACTCAAACGTGTCTCCATAGCAGAGTCAAGTAGGAGAAAACAAGTTCTTTTAAAGTCATAGAATCCTGGGTTCAATTCCGACACCAGCAGTACTAAGGATGTTGCCAGGGGAACAGTATGTATCGGTTTCTTCATCTTTAGTGCATAAACCATAATTGAGCTGATGGAGATTGGCTATCGTTTCACATGAAAACAAAAAGTGTCAGCTAGGAACTAGACACATCTTAGTTGCCATGGTCTGGATGTTGAGTCTCTGCCTAACGCCCACATGTTAAAGGTTTATCACTGTTGGACGATTATGCAAGTCTTGAGAGGCCTAATCTTGAGAGGTCCTGGGGCGGGGGTGGGGGGGGGTGGGAAGGGGGGTTCTTGGTCACTAAGATTGTCCGTCTTAGGGAACTGTGGGACCCTCAGCCCTTGCTTCTTCCTTCTCTGCCCTTCACTCATGATGTCAGTTTGTTCTGACATGAATGCCCACCATGACACACCACAGACCCAGAGCACTGGGGCTGAGTAGTCATGAAGTACAAGCTCCAGAACTGTGGGCAAAATTAAACCTTTTCTCCCATAAATCCATTAACTCAGGCATCTTTTTACAGAAATGATATGACAGCTAACATGCTACTTACTCAATTACGGTTACTGGCCATAAGTATAATTATTAGGCTTTTTACTTCCCCTATACTTTTCACACCTATCCCGTCTGCCCTTAAACACCGCCCACTCTAACTCCACCAGCACAGAGGACCTGGTCAACCAGCTCTAACGAAAGGACACATGGGACTAACAGAGAAACAGCCGCATATCCTAAGTCAACTACCGACTACAACTCAAACTCTGCCTTTAGGGGGTTTTATTTTGTTTTGGGTTTTGGGTTTGGTTTGGTTTGTTGTTTGTTTTGGGGTCTTGGGTTTTGGTTTGTTTTTCAGGGGGTTTGTTTGGTTGTTTTTGCTTTGTTATTGCTGTTGTTTCTTGGTTTTGTTTTGCTTTTGGAGAAACCTATGAAAAGTCAATTCAGCTAGATACCTCTCAACTCCACAATGTGTTCCCATTAGACAAAATGTGGCAAAGTTTCTTTAGACGGCAGGAGGTGCCATGCCAATAGGAAACACTTACTGCATCCTCACAGCACATCAGCCATGGATGGCATCTGAAGAGAGAGAGCTGCACGCAGCCGTTTCACAGGCAACAACTGAAATGGTTCTAGTGATCTTCATTTCACTGAGAATGAAAGCGGAATTTTAAAAGACTAGGCAGCCTGCCCAGGGTCCTACAGGTAGGAAGGTGGGCTAAGACCTCACCCACACCTATAGGACCTGGATTGCTGTTCCTTCTACCAGGCAGGAGGGGGTCGCATGTCGTAAACCTCTGAGACAGAGAGGAACAGGAAACGGATTATGTCATCATTTCCATCCTATGTCTAGACGGTAGGAAACAACCCAGAACCCACCAGGAAGCACAAGGCTGTGACCCCCAACAGTGAGCCTGCATCTAGGATAGAGAAATAATAATCTGAACATTCAGCTGCAGCTGAGCTCGCACCCGCTACGGACACATCTGTGAGTGATGCTGTGTGCGATGGACGCGCTTGTGCATTATGTGGAATTGCCACAGTTTGTGTTATGAAACTATCGTGCTGGTTTATTTCCAATCTCAGCACTGAAAGACACAGTGGGGAAAGCAACCAGAAGACCCATTGGCTTTCAGTAGAATTCCATCTCAGTTTTAAGCCAGCATATAATAAAAGCATTATTCTATTTAGGCACATTCAGAGAGCTAATACATGGCAAGAACACACACACACACACACACACACACACACACACACACACACGTGCACGCACATACATGCACAGACGCACATGCACACACACACTCACATACATGTGCGCACCCATACATCCACAAAATGGTGTATTTCATATACAAAGATTAAAAGGAAGACTGAGAATGTATGTACAATTAAATAAAGCTGTTTCTTAAAGGGTTTAAATTCTAAATATGACTTTCTAGCTTTGTGTAACATTTGGTAAGATAATTACAAAACTAGAGAAATGAACGATAAGGGAACTGTTCTTTTAAAAATATATGAAAATGGTTTATAAGCTCTTTTAAAATAAATAGTTTGTAGCTGACTACCTTTGACATTATATCTTTATAATTCTTAAAGCTCCCTCTCTCAAAATTTTAATTTCTCTCAGACCACATTGCATTCTGCTTACTTGTTGCATTGCTCAATTCACTCCAGTCTGGAGTAGACATTAGGCTGATCACCAAGTATTTCTGATTCTCCTTCCAAGAGCAGGAGAGAACTGTGGCTCCAGCCACCTGAAGCTATGCACGAGCTTTTAGCAGGCTTGATTGCTCTTTTACTGACCAGTGAGCAGTGGTAGTGGCGGTGGCAGTGGCAGTGGCAGTTGTGGTACTCCTAGGTCCAATCTCACAATGTGTGATGCATGACTCTCCTCACCACGGTAGCTCACCAACAATTCCAGGTAAGAAGACTTCCTAACTGCACTCCCAAGTGAGCCCCTCATAGGAGCCGCCTGTCAACTGGACATGGAGTACAGGCAATTTAAAAAGAAAATGAAATGAAATGAAATAACACCTCTGTAGTTTTAAATAACAAGATCTGGGTAGTGTTGTTACTGCAGCATGACATACCACATCCTAACTGATATTTTTAGAAACTCGAATGAGGGCTGGAGATATAGTTCGGTGGGTAGAATGCTCATCCAGGATGTACAAAGCTTTGGATTCAATCCCCAACAACACAACAACCAGGCATGGTGCCATGTGCCTATAATCCCAGCACTTGGGAAGTAGAGGCAGGAAATCAGGGCCAATCTGGGCTACAGGAGACCCTGTCTAAAAACACAAAACCTCTGGAGATGGGGACATAGCTCATTCGGTAAACGGCTTATCCTGCAAGCATGAACACCTGAGTTCAGATCCCCAACATCCACATTAAAAAAATGGAATGGGGTGTCACATACTTGTAATCTCAGTGCTGGGAGGGCAGAGACAGGTTGATCATTGAGGTTAGGCTAAGGAGCAATTCCCAGGTGCCAGTGAGAGACCCTGTCTCAGAAACAAAGCTGATGATGCCCAAAGAACAACACCGAAGATTCACTATCTAGCTTCCCCACACGAGGGCACATACATGCATATGTATCCTCACACACAGAGAGGCATACGAACGTACCAAGGAACACATACACAAGCAACCTCTGAGTGAAATTTTAAGGAAGACAAATCAAGAAAAGACAAACAGAGCCATTCAGATGCAATGCCCACACCTACTGGCCTCATCATGGCCATATGTACATATATAATTCTTCATAGGTTCAAATCTGAGAACGCTGCCTACCACAGCCAGAGACAAGCATTAACACAACCACAGTGAATACCTGTTCATGAGGCTGCTAAATACCACCGCTGTGAGCCTCGCCACTCAAAGACACTAAACATTAAGTACCTAGTCTGAAACGAGGGGCCTTCTCTTCAGGACTAAATAGTGAAGGGGGCCCAGGGAGAAAGTAAGATCGGTAAAACAAACAAACCAAAATATACTCAAGAAACTGTGGAGAAGACGGACTCTATTTTCAAAAATCTCTCTCAAATGAGGCAGGTGGGGTTCGGCCGGCCACTTGCACACTATCCTCTGCTTGGAGCCTGGCTGGGGGATATGCACCTGCTGTTTATGTCACCACGCACCGCTGACTTCCTTCCTAAGTGGTTGTATTTTAAACAACAGGGCCCTTCAGGTGCTGGTTGGAAAGAGAGAAGGGTGGGGGGTGGGGGATGGCAAATGGGAAATGCAACCAAATGCCTGTGATGGGAGCAAAACACAGGGGAGAAACTGCAGCAAGGCTTCCACAGAGGGGCCCTCGCTCCTGCGTGAAGCAACTCCTCTCAGTATCTCCCCAGGCTCAGCTGAGCCAGAGTGATGCCCTGGCAGACACCGGAAGCAGATGTGACTCTTCCTTCTGTCCCCAATCTCACCTAAAACCACCCACCACCTGGCTTCTGTCCCCAGCATTCCAGTAAAAAAAAAAGAGCCAGCAGTCGGTAGGTTTCTGGAAAAAACACACTTCAGAGACTACTAAGCCGCGGTCAGTCAAGCGCTTATGGCACGAACATGAGGACCTGGGTTCAGAGTCCCGGAACCAAAGAGCAGCACGCGGTTGTAATCTCAGCACCGGGGAGGCAGATACCGGGGGATCGCTGGGATTTTCTGGCCAGCCTTAATCAGCTGGTGAGCACCAGGTTCAGTGCTCTGCCTCAAAAGATTTATTGTCCAGCCTATGATCGCAAACCTTGCTGCTTTCTCTGCATCTCCTATCAGCGCCAACTGTCCGCTGCCGCTTCAAGACGGCCCTCTCTCCTGGACGCTCCCTGGTGGTCTAGTGGTTAAGGTTGGGCACTCTGAAATTGGTCTCCTCTCTTCTTTGTACTCGTGTGTGTCTATGGGGGTGAGGAGCACACACACATGTACGTGTGTGCACACGGAGAAGCTCAAAGGCGTCAACTATTTGTTGATGCAAGGTCCCTCGATGAACCCGGGGCTCACCTGTTCCCGTTAGTCCATGTAGCCAGCTTGCTCGTCGGCCTCCAGCGTGCTGGGCTTGCAGGCGGCCACCACACCTGCCTGCCTCTTACATGGGGGTGGGGGATGAGGGGTGGGGGTGTAGGGGGGTAGGGGGAGCGGAGCGGGGGGGGGGGGGCAGAAACCCAAACTGCAGTCCTCGCACTTGTGCGGACAAGGACTTTATTCACTGAGCCATTTATTACCCACCCCACCCCCTATCCCCGCACCTCCTTGAACTTCTTGACACAAACCCTCCTGGTGCTGTCCTTCCTCCATTTCTCATTCATTTGTTTAACAAACACTTGTTGCGGGCTCACTCTGTGCCGGGTACCATCCTAAGTCCTTCGGAGGTGTTAGCTCATTTACTCACAGGAACCCAGGGTAGGCACAGTGAAGGCTGGAGACACAACGCCTCTGCCCTGGCTGGGTCCAATGGGCCTCCCTCTACCGCTGTATCCTTTCTCTCCTAAAGATTAGAAAGATCACATCTCCCCCACTTTAAAAGCCATTTTTGGAGGATCTCAGTTTCAGAATAATCTGTTAACTGCTGTGACCACCCACAGAAAACTGTTTACCATTTACAACACGTTTTTGGGATGACCCCTGCCCCCTGAGATAGCTGAGTCCACAGAAGGAAAAGGAAGCCAGTCAACTATTCTTTTCTCTCGTGCTCACCGTCTGGTGAGCAAATGGGCCAAGGAGCAGCACCGAGCCCATGAGGACGAGACAAAGCAAGATGCATGCCAAATTCGTGGGAATGGCCGACCGACTGCCCCCTCACTAGGGGCACGTTTGTTTGTACAGTCTAAAGAAGGAAGAAGTCCTGTTTGGGTAAGATAACCTTCCGTCTGGCTTCTGTCTTATTTTTGTTATGTATTTTTGTAACTCTAGCTTTGCTTGAGCAGGGGAGCAAAGGTCTCCCAGCAAATGCTGCTCTGTGAAAATGAAGAAAAATAAATAATGAACACTAAAGCTCTGGGGTCGAACCTGGCTGCCCTGCTTGCAAACACGTTACCATCCACTTCTTAAAGGAAATGAACAACACACGGGCTTCCAGCGACATCTGACCCGAGGGGTGGTCACTGCACGGGGCCAAAGTGATTTCTCGCCTAGGACAGGCAGAGGGCAGAAGGGTAGGAGGGCAGAAACGGTCTTTCAGACAGATTAAATATAAAACAGCCCACTCTCTAGACCCAAGGGGCAGAAAGAAAACAAAGTCTGTTTTTGGTGAGGCTGCAGACAAATGCTACATGGTGCTTAAATGCACACATGATACCGCCTTCCGGTGTGTGGGAAGAACAGACACCCACAGACAGGTCGACCCTCGACAGTTTGTGAAAGAGAGGGCAAGGGTCATAAACAGCAAGAGAAATTCTAACAACAAAAAAACTAAAGAGCCGCCCCTCCTCCCAACAAGAAATACTCAGATGTAAAATGAACAGCATCTGGCCACTTTCCCTGATCACTACGAGATGGTCACTCACTTATCCATTCACACAGCATTAGTAGTGTGTCTCTTCCTCCGCCCAAGAACTGTTTGGGGCTCTAGGGGTTAAAAATGAACTAAGGGTGAATGCTCTCCCGTCTGAGTATGTTCTAAGACCTCAAACTGCCTGAGTGTGTCCACCTGGGTTAGAACTGCACTCCTAGCCACCTATGTAAGCTCACATTCAGACACCGGGAGCATAGCACACAGTGCATTTAGTGTCCCCAAATGAGAAGGGACCCTCTTGGACTCTGTCATCTGGGAAAGCAAACTCTGTCTAATGCACAGGATGATTTAAGACATATAAAATTATCTTCTGCCCATATTAATACATACATATGTAAATATATATTTATTTACATAAATCAATTCTATGCTCAGAGTTGTGTCTTACTCTCATGTGACGGTGCTGAGGAGATGGCTCCAGGGGTAACATGGCAGTGGTGCTAAGAATGAGTTTGGATCCCTGGTACCCATGTAAAACGCCTGGCAAAGTAATGCACATTGGTAAGCTCAACACTGAGGAGGTTAGAGGACATCCCGGGGCTCACTGACCAGCCAGGGAGCTGAACTGATGAGATCCAGGGTCAGTGACATACATGCCTTTAAAAGTAAGGTAGAGAGTGACACACAAGGTCAACCTCTGGCTTCTACATGCATGTGCATACATGTGCACATGCCCACATACACGGGTAAGCACACACACAACATATACATGTATATGTAGCCACAGCAAAATCTGACCTCTGAAACATCTGTAGCCCCAAATGTTTCAGGTAAGAGAATTCAACCTGTGATACCACATCTCCATCGACGGGGAGTTAAGAGTTAATTGGAATTCACCAGAAACTTCCAGCAGGTGCTACCCTGTGGGCCAGGTGCACCAATGACTGTGTTCCTTCCTCAGTGGTTCACCTCTAATGAATACTTCAGATGAAAGGCCAACCAACATCAATTACTCAATAGCCGTGAACTATAAACAGAATGACCTAGATTTTTCCACTAGTTTCAACAAAGCTGAAGAAGTTTGTTTACAAAGACCTGTCAAAGTGAACTCGGGAATGGGGTGGCTCTTCTGAGCAACAGTGTTTCCGTGCCAACCAAAAGTCTAAGAGGGAGAGTCCCCTGTAGGAAACCACAGCCTGGGTGGAAGTCGCTGCAGTGCATGCTGGGCTGTTTAGCTCGAGTCAGAAAACAATTGTTTCCAGACAGTCTTTCCACAATGCATGGAGCCTTCAAACGCCCAAGCTCAGTGGGTTGCTCTAAATATACAATATTCATAATAGGGAAACTGCCAGGCCAGAGTTCATAATACATTTCACCAATGCCTCCTGACAGCTACATCCCTATAAAGGCCCATCACTATGATAAGGAAGACTGTAGACAAATATTTTGTGTATATGTGTATGTATATTTTATACATATGGATGTATGTTTTATACATATACACAGAGAATGAGAGAAATAAGGATTACATGAAGTTAGAGAAACCTCTGCACTGCCTCAGATGTCACAGCGGCCTCAGCTTCGGATCCAAGCCATTCTCACGCGTTAAGATGCTCTTTCACAGGCGCAGCGCCATGTGCATCCAGCATTCGATCCAGCCCAGCAACCCAAGGACTCCAAAGGGCAATGGAACTAGAGGTGTAAGGGCCTGGCTATGCAAGCAGACTCCAGATAGGAAGCACTGCCACATAGACAGCGAAGGCCCAGGACATCTCTTATTTAATAACTGTTTGCAGAGATGGGCAACTGCGTATCCAGGTCAACACCCACAGTCACTAAGGTTTGTTGGAAATAGCACCCAAAAGTGGGTATACCTGGGTAAAAATCGTAGCCAGGTAGGGCATGGGCACATGCCTGTAATCCCAGCACTCATGAAACAGGAGGATTACCGCTAGTTTGAGGACATCCTGGGTTATCTTTGTCTTAACCAACCCCCAGACATGGCAGACAACGGAGAGAGCGGGTGACGGAGATGGGGTGGTTAGAGAGAGGCTCACTGCATGCACTAGAAAGAAGGGGTGAGGGCTAAGGCCGTGAGAAGGGGAGTAGGAAACAGGCAAGGGCTGGGCAGTGTGCATGCCTTTATTCCCAGAGGCAGGGGGATCTTTGAGCTCAAGGTCAGCCTGGTCTGAAGAGTGGGTTCCAGTACAGCCAGGGCTACACAGAGAAGCTCTGTCTCAAAAAAAAAAAAAAAAAAAAAAAAAAAAAAAAAAAAAAAAAAAGAAAGAAAGAAAGAAAAGAAAAGAAAAGAAGGAAGAAAGGAAAGGCGAAAAATAGACAAGAATCAAATAGTCCGTGGGATGAAGGGTTGCAGACAGGGGGCCATCTGAAGCTATTATCTCCCTACATTAAAACAAATTACTCTTCACCCTGTGTTACTGCTATCTTTTTACATTCAGGGAGAAAACCCACAACAGGTACATGCTTCT
Source organism: Acomys minous (assembly GCF_964271855.1). NCBI lineage: Eukaryota > Metazoa > Chordata > Mammalia > Rodentia > Muridae > Acomys > Acomys minous. The sequence goes on from NC_140491.1 coordinate 5,388,027, forward strand.
TGCTTTAAGGATCCATTTGTGGCTGACAATGGGCAACATCACATTCTCCAAACAGTGAATAAGAAAAGGGACTGAGGAATTTGGTGGCCAAGAGGAATTAGTTTTATAGTTGAGAGGCCTCGTCAGGACCCAGCACAGATGCACAATGGGAAACCCAAGATGGATTTTCCTCTGCTTCCTTCCTTGCCTGTGGCACCAGAAGTGCAGACTTCCTGCAGGAAACAGAAGATGAATGGTGCATCAGGAGTCAGCCGCTCCAGCCAACCCAGACAGATCTAGGTTTTTGTGAGGCAAACCAGGCAGTGCCTAACAGCAGCATAAGCCAGAAACAGCTTCAGAGCTCCACAGGGTCCATCACTCCTTACCCACAATTCCAAATCCCAAAGCAAGCAAGGAGAGGTGGTGTGCACCTGTAATCCCAGCCCTAGGGAGGCAAAGGCAGATGGATTTCTGTGAGCCTGAGAAAGTTCCAAGGCAGACAGGGCTACTCTCTGTGAGACACCCCCTCCCCCAATAAACAACACGACAAGTACCCTGACATCTCTGAAAACCTAACCTGCACTAACACAAAGCTGCACGTGTTGTCTGCTCGTGGGTATTTTGCTACTAAAGAAACACCTGGTGTGTGTAGACGTGGAACGCTGCTATCAAAGAGGCCACATGATACGTTACACATTCTGCACCAGTTTTCGTAAAACCAGGAAATTCTGAAATATTCAGTATATTTCAGATAAGGACCCATAAATCTGCCCATTACAAGATTCCTTTAAACAGCTGCTAAGAATCTAGGAAAACAGACACACGTCTCACCTGGCCTTTCAAAGCACTCTTATAATGCCTCGTACTTGGCTAAGTGTTTAGCATACGTTCAAAGGGCCTCAATTTGATCTTTGCCCAATACACAAAACAAGATGAAGAATAAACTGCTTAGAACATTGACGTGGTCTCCTGTTCAAAGAGAGAAAATAAAAATAAAACAAACAAAAAACAACAAAAACCTGGGAAAGGGTTAAATTAGTGAAAGTCCCTTGTTTTTTAAGTTCATAAATCTTAGTCAATCCTATCAGTGACAGGAAGCAAGGACAGTGGGGAAGAGACCTCCCTAATAGCTGGGTGCCTCCCCCCCCCCAACACTTAATTATTCCAACGCTCAGAACACCACTCCCCGGCTTCACGACCCATCTAGCAGCCCTGCCAATCTGAAACCAGGCCACCCAGACGCCTATGCTAGCTCACAACTCCCCCTAACTCCTCTCTGCCAAGCCCTCCAGGGCCCCCATCTAAGCTCCTTTCCCCAGGCCACCCCTGGACATACTACAGCCTCAAAGGGAACCTCTCTGTTCTCCATCTTCCTGGGAACCACGCCAGATTGGCCTAATTGTAGCATCCAAGAGGAAAGTCTCTATCTAGGACTCTCACTCATGCTGGTGCCTTACTCTCCCCGGGCTGTAGAGCTTTGAGGGGGCAGGAACTGCTCACCTATCCCATGAGAGTGGAAGGTGAGAAAGTGAAGGACTTGAGTAAAAAGGAAGATACAGTGTTTCACTGCACTTGCTTAACTGCACTTATTTGATGTGGAATTTGACAAAGTGTCAAACATTGAATGTGTTGCACCTGATTTAAGATGGTTTTTGTTGTTACTTTTTGTTTTGTTTTGTTTTGTTTGGCTGTTCAAACTACTCCTATCACATGAAGACCCAGAAGGCTTCAACGGAAACCCTTGGGTGGCAACATGCTTCATCTTTCAGAATTTTCTAGACTGAAAAAAAAATTAATCTGGTCTATATAAACTGTGTTATGTAAGTGAGTGCACTGACCTGAGCTTTACACACGCTCATTTTGCTGTTCTGATGACAGATGTAGAAGGGGGATGGGGGGGTGGAGAAAGGAGTAAAGAGACAGTAGAGTGGGGGTGACAGGTAGAGATAAACCAGTCTTAGCCAAAGCGATAACCAAATACGACTCTGGCAGGAGATAGTGACACAGAATCCATAAAGCGCAGTGGTTCCACGCCTCCTAATGCCACTAACAACTGGTAGGTGTGGAGCATGTGTTGCATGCCAGCCATTACAAAAAGCACTTGGGGTGTTTCCCCTCACTCACAGTGCATGTCACCCCAAACAGAAAACGGGAGCCTCACCCTCATTCTGTAAGTAAGGACACTGAGGCACAGAAAGGCAAAGTATGACCCAGTGGACCTAAGGATGGTGTTCTATAAAAGCCAGTGGAATTAAGGACTTAAGGAAATTAATGACTGCCCTAGTTTCTGCTGCTGTGTTAAAACATCCCAGCCAGAGGCAACAGAGGGGAGAACTGGGTTTACTTTAGCTTGGGACTCCAGATGACAGTTCATCCTTGAAGAAAGTTAACGCTGAGACAAGCAGGAGCCTGAAGTCAGGCCTGCTATCCCACACCGCATTACCACCAAGCAAGGGACTCGAACTCGGCTCACAGCCGGAGCACAGCAGGAACAGTGGAGGGTGCTGCTCGCTAGCTGGCTTTCAGGCTGGCTTACCTTAAGCTAGCATTTGAGTTCAGCATCACCAGACTAGGGACGATGCCGTCCACAGCAGACTGGACCCTTCTATGTCAGTTAACAATCAAGTCAACCCAACCCACCCCCGCAGACGTGCACACAGGCCAAGCCGGCATAAATAACTCTTCAACTGAAGCTCCCTTCCCAAAGAATTTGTTGTGGTAAATTGACATTTAAAAGCAACCATCACAAGTATTCAGTCAATCACACAGCTTAGGCTAACAATTTTAATCAAACATTCATGCCCTCGGAAGAGACGCTGGACTTGAATCTCGGGCCCACTGTTACACATGTAGCTGTAAGGATAGAATTTAAGTTCTGTAGCTCTTCACTTACTCAATGCAGAAGAAGGTGACAGCCAACCACCTCTCAAGAGCAGCAAGAACACCATCTGTTGGGTGTCAGACCCTTCACCTCAGGAAAAAAAGCATAATAAACAAGTAGTGTGTGTTTTAGTTTTCACATACACACACACACAAAAATCCAACAATACAGACTTTAATAGTAATCATATTTCACTTGCTGATTATTTGTGGGGTGCTGGGAATGGAAGCTTCTGCCACTGGGTTAGATGCCAGTCCCCAGTTTTACTGTTACTATCAGGACTCCGAGCCCTAGAGACCTTGAGTTCTTGCTCAAGGTCACAGAGCACTTAGCCTTCCTTTTTTATTTAAACAATGGTGGCTGGCTGTAGGGGACTCAGGTTACCATACTCCATGGCCCCTCCCTCCAGGGAGAACAAGTATGTGCAGGCCTCCGTCCATCCTCTGTATATGCATCCTTTTCTGACTGGTTTTTCTCACAGCGTCCCGCATCACTAATCAGCAGCTTATCTTTACGACAAACCAAGCCAAAACCATCGCCCAAAGTCTGTTTACTGAACACACACATTTGACTTTCAGAAAGTTTGTTTGGTTGGTTGGTTGGCTGGTTGGTTCGGTTTTCCAAGACAGGGTCTCTCTGTGTAGCCTTGGCTGTCCTGGACTCACTTTGTAGACCAGGCTGGCCTCGAACTCACAGCAATCCACCTGCCTCTGCCTCACCAAGTGCTGGGATTACAGGTCTGCGCCACCACCACCACCCAGCTTTCGACTCAATTTAAAATATAAGCAACAGTCTTTGCCTCATCCACAAAAGGAAACACCTTTTTTAAACTAGCTATAACAGAAATGGCTGGCTTTTATATGTCTAATATAAAGATTTTCGGGGAAAGCCCAAACATTGCCTTCCAGGGCACCCACAGGCAGTCTATGCTGCTCAGGGAGCCAGGCCTAGTGTTCCAGCCCCAATGGTTGAAGAGAGGCTGCAGATTTGTACAGGTTTTATAGAAATAAGGGAGTAGGTGGTTGGCTTTTACAGTCTCCAATCTCTAACTGCAAGTGTCTGCTCACCCATGTGCTCATGAAGAGCCTGAGGCAATTAGGGTAGCCCACACCAAACTGCTCTGGGCTATGTCGTCCCTGGAGAGCTAGAAGCAACTTACCCACTGAATGCAAATCAGTTTTTTTGTTTATTTGTAAGATCTCATTTTAACAATCTCTTGATAGACTGAACTGGTTGTGGGGTCCCACCCAGAACGACGCCCCCTCCCACAATTCATGAGACGCAGATCTTTCCATCTGTTGACAGCTGTCATCAACGTTGTCTTCCACTAAAGCGATCACCTCTGAAGAGGCTGTAGCTTCACGCCAGTTCTTGAGTTTCTGGGCAATATTTTGTGCCCCCCCCCCAACCCTACAGAAGGTGCCTGTCACTGTGTTTATTGAGCACCCCACAGATGCTCGCTGTCCCAGTTGTCCCCACTTGTTTCTCTGGAGCTGACACTGAATAGCACACACCATGCGCAATCTTTCTACTGTTCATCAGAGCCACACAGGACGATTGCAACCATGTCACGCTTTCAGCTTTCTAATCCCAAATTGACTCTCCCCCATTTCCTTTTTTAATCTTTAAAGGTTCCTTTTTCTAGCCTTGGGTGGGTTGAGGGGGGAATTTAATATTAGCATGACATTATGTCTTCGGTTTTTAAAGGCTTTAAATAAATTTCTACAATAATATTGACCTTGGGAGCTCATTAAATATGAAATAATGCCAACATGCATTTTTGCAGGCAATTTGCAGCGAAAAGTTTCAGATGTTGAATGAAAGCGTCACTAAGAACAGTTTGTAACTTTATGCGGAAGAGAAAGGGCTCATTGTGATGTCCGTGGCATTAGCTTATCGGGTGATCATATCATTTATAGTTTGGCCTTACAAAAAGCTCATTTCATTATTATATTGGAAATATCATTTTCAGTCTTATGCTTTAGACATGAGAAGACCAGTAACATAACAGAAATGCCAAAATAATTTTATTTAACATAATTCAATACTAACTGCTAGGTACTTTCCATTTCCCCATATGGGAAGCAGGGAAAACAACATCATTAAAAGTGATGGCATGTGGCTTTACTACTATAGACTTAAATATCTTTCCTATACTATTTTAAGTATGTGTTACTCAATATTAAATAAAAGTAGAACAATTAGGCTGAGTGGTAGTGCATGCCTTTAATTCCAGCACTCGGGAAGCAGAGGCAGGTGGATCTCTGTGAGTTCGAGACCAGCTTGGTCTAGAGAGTGAGCTCCAGGACAGCCAAGGCTACACAGGAAAAGCTTGGCTCAAAACCTCCCCCTCCTCACCTTGCCACCGAACAAGTATAAAAATTACCTCAAACTAAGAATTCATCTTTGGACTCCAGAGGCAGCCCTCTGGAAGTCTAATATCAGAGTATCAATAAGTCTTTGGAACCAGCAGCATCAGCTGGAGATACCACTCTTGGGCTAGCATTTGCAGCCTCTACAGTTATTCTAAGTCCTGGAGGTCCAGACCAAGGCATAAATACTACACAAACATGAGGTCGGTTGTCATGGTGTTACCTGGGTAAATCTTAAATGTGATTTCAAAATAAAGTCTGTCATAAGTACTGACCAGTAAGAACGAACTCCAACTGGCCCACGTGCGGTAAGACGTGCTTTGTGCAGCATTCTTGCAGAGAGGGACCGCTGTCCTGTAGCACTTGGCAGCCACAGACTAACACCTGCTGTCAAATCATTGCACACCAAGGCCATTCCTTCTCCACGCCACAGTGCAAGAGCGTGGAGTTGCCGAGGACCCGCCAGGTGTGTGCATATGTTTCAAGAGCCTCCTGCAGCGTGCACATTGGCCCTGCCTCAAAGCTGCCTGCATATTGCTTTTGGGGGGAAGGAGTGTGTCAACCTGAGGCATGGTTCCTACGGTGGAACCCTATCTGAACCTCATCCATCAAACACCAAGCTCCAGCCAACTACTGAAGCAGAGCTGGCAGGGAATGCAGTATAATTAACCTCCCTGGTCACCTCCAGAGGCAAGGCTAGCTTCTGCCCTGACCCTGCTAGTCCTATGCCTTAAATCCCAAACAGCCCTTACAGATACTTTATTCTACCTTCAGAGCCAGCAGGCTTCTGTTTAGATAATAGGACAACCTTATCTACACAAAACAACAACAAAAACAAACAAGAAAAACGGAGCAGGAGTCCACTTGTAAAATCCTATCATAATTTAAGGCCACTGGACACCAAAGGGCTTCTAGGCATTACAGCCTGTTACCTCCATTAATTCCAGCCTTCCTGAGAAAGAAATTATCAGCGCCCTGCTATGTCCACCCTGGAAAGCGCATGGTTGCAGGTCTAGTTGCCGGGAACTACACGGTTTCTTTTCATTCAGGTCTGGACTGAAAGGTCAGCTCCCCAGAGAGTCTTCCCAGGCCACCCAAAGGGCAGCAGTAAACTGCCCATCTGTGCCTCTCAGCCTGCCCCCTCCCTCTGCCACCACATGGTCTGGCTTAGCGTATCCATAGCATTTAACATTATTGGAAACTCTCTTAAATATTTATTGATGATTTTTTGAAAGATTGATCTGTACATGTGTGTGCCTGACTGAATTATGTATAGCACAATCATGCAAGAGCCCGTGGCAGGCGGGAGAGTTTCAGATCCTAGACCTGGAGCTATAGATGGGTGTAAGCCACGTGGGTGCTGGGAACCAAACCTAGGTCCTCTGCCAAAGCAGGAAGCACTTTTAACCACTCAGCCATCCTCCCAGCACCCCCCCCCCACCTTTTTACTTATTATTTTTTATGTATTATCGAGCACGTGTGTGTGTGTGTGTGTGTGTGTGTGTGTGTGTGTGTGCGCGCGCGCGCGCGCACATGCGCGTGTGAATACAGGCACATGTAGGCCATGGTGTAACTACAGTGGTAAGCAGACAACTTTTGGGAGTTGGTTTTCTCGCCTTCTACCCTGTTGAGACCTCGGCACATGGTCTAGCTAGCAGGCCCATGAATTTCCCAGTGACCCCTATCTCGTTGTAGGAGTACTGGGTTTACAAGGTGTCGGTACCACACCTGTGTTTTTCCCCATGGCCCCCAAGAACTGAAGTCAGTTGTCAGATTTATGCAGCAAATGGTTTTACCTACTGAACCATCTTGCTGGCCTCTGAAGTTCTGTTTAAATGTATTGATTACCTGGCTTTCCCCAAAGGAACTTTTCACGTCTAGAAGCTTTATACTTGGTGTGAATAACAGTACCAAAGAACGGCACCTCAGTGTGTAGGGAAGAGGAGAGACAGAAGGAAAAAAGAGGATGGGATTGGGGGTCAAAGCTGTGGAGAAAGGAAAGACTATGCAAAGAAAGGTCAAGGGGAGAAGAAGAAAGGAAATTCAGAGTCCTTCTCTACTTTCAGGAGAAAGACGTGTTCAAGATACTTGAAATTTTGTGACTTAAATCCAAGTCCAACTCTGAAACACCTCTCTGAAAAAGGCCATAAAGCCATTGTTAATTCCCAGGTTAAGGCCCTGCAACTTCCAATAAATAAATAAAAATTTTTTTAAAATCTTAATGCAATCCTTCATAACCCAGGAACGACCTGAAACTTGGAGCTACACCATCTTGCTCTGTCCCCAATGGCACTCAGAAATCTCTGATATTAAAACGCATGCCTCCCCCCATTGGAAATCACTTGTTTGCTGGGCTTACATTGTCCCTCCACAGCACGATTCTTTCTCTATGCCCCACCCCCACTGCACAGCTCTTTAAAAGCCTGAGTTGACAGAGTCCCATTGTCACAAACAGCATTTAAAAACTGGAATTTGGCTGGCTGGCCACACACACCAGCAAACATCTGGACCAGTGACTGTGAGAACATTCTCTGATGACAAAAGCTTTCTGTAGTGCGAATGGGATTGGAATCCTAGGGGTAACAAGGTGAAGTGTGTGCCTCAGGAGGCCCAGGAGGCAGGTTGACCAGATGGCTGGAGCAACATCCACTTGCTCTGAACAAGATATTTATTTGGCTGCTACTGTGAATACTGATGCCTTCACCTGCACACCAACTCTCAGTGAGCAATCCTAAAGCAAGCCCTGGGCAGGCACACAGAGTTGCATATGGTGGCAGCTTCCCATTGGCCCAGGCCAGATGCTGGCTGCTCCCCAGACCAAGTCCGTTCTCAATCCAGGTAAATGGAGAAGGTGATAGATTTAATTAAATTTTATAACTTCCATATGACCTAGAACTGAGGCATTTGAATGTTAAGGAGGTTCTCAGATGGAAAGGCACTGGCTGGGTAGACAGACAGCTGTAGTCTTTACCCTAGATGGGATCAGATACTGCATCACCAGCTAAAGTATCACGTTGCAGCCTCGCATATGTGGCCCAAGCTAAGTGAACTGCTGAGATGTAGAAATCAAGGTGACGGGTGGGGAGGCATAAAAGAGGAGTCACTGCAGTTTTCTGTGTGAATGTACACTCTTTAATCACAGACTGCGTGACTGTACCTGTCCCCAAAGTTTGTCTCTTCTGCTACTCCTTTGTGTCAAAGTGCATAAATCCAAAACGAAAAGACCAACCGCCAGTTTCTTTTATTAATTATAAAATAACGTATGTCTTTTGGAAAAAAATTCAAAAGCCGCACACACCACATTTCCCTTTTCATCGTAGTGTGTGCACACAAATGACACAAAACAGCGGGTTTCACTGTGACACTTCCATACGTGTACATAACATGTCGTAACATGCTCGTGCTCATCTGTCTGTTAGTGATGCAGGCCAAAGGGCAAGAGAGGGGAAGGGATTCTTAAAGGACATTTCACTTCAGCTACATTTTAAAAAGTTAACATCTAATCACCCTCTAGAAGTGCACCTCATAACACACTATTGGGATGTTCCACGCTGCTTTTAAGGGTTAAGGGGCAAAACAAATATGTCACACAACTGTAGCAACCACCACCACCACCAATAATGCCTCTGTGTTTTCAGGGAAAGATTACAAATTCAAGATGTTTAGGCAGTTCCCTTATTACTTCCGCTGCGATTACTACTACTATTACTATGAATCTCCATGAAAACAAAATGTTATTACTTTTATATAAAAAGGGGAGAGGAGGCTAAGAGAGAGCAAGCATCTTAAAAGTAGCAAGGCCAAGATTCAAACTGAGACGCGATGGTTAGCCTTAGCTGTCCACTTGACAAAACGCAGACTCGCCTGGGAAATGAGTCTGCCAATAAGAGACTGTCCGCATTGGCTGGCCTGTGGGCAGGACTGTCTTAAGATAACTAATATGGAAGGATCCAGGCCACTGTGGGCATCAGCATTCCCTAGGCAGGGGGCTCTTACCCTAAGACCAGAGAAACCGAGCAGAGCACAAAGAAGCAAGCATGGGTCCCTTTCTCTCTGCTCTTGCCTATGGATTGTGATGTGGCGCCTTCTCAAGCTCCTACAGCTGTGGCTGGCCACCCCCCCACGCTCTGCCCCGCCCCGCCCCACCATGCCCCACCCCACTCCACCACGCCCCGCCCACGCCCCACCACTCCTCACTATGCCCCACCCCACCACACCTTGCCCCAGTAACAAACTATAACATGCAACTGAGCTAAAATAAACCCCTTTCTCCTCTAAGCTACTTTTTGGTCAAGGTATTTTTATCACAGCACGAGAAATGAAACCAGATCATACGGTATGGTTCCCCAGTCCATGTTCCTAATCGCCCTATGTATTTGTCATTCTATCAATAACATGCAAAAGGTATACAACCTTCTGTAAAGCGTTTGGGCCATCTTATTCCTTACTTATGAGAGCTGTTTTAAAGCGTACGTTTGGAACCCTTGTCATCTTTGAACCTGATGCGACTTTTACTTTGGCGCCCTGTGTTGTGCTGCATAGTCCGGATAGATAATCAGGGTCGGCATCGAGCAAAAGCTGCCGTAATGACTAGTTGACACCGGAACATAATGCATAACTCTACATCGGGACCCATATCCAGCATAATTTATATTCATAACAAAAATGGCAATCGCCCAGTCTCTGACATATGGATTTATGGTCTCGGCCAAGGCCAAGTCAAGGCACATTAGCCGAGTGTATCTGAACATCTGACTCTAATCATTGCACTGAAAATAGGCATTAGGGGCTTGTAAGTCTGCTTCACTGAGCATGAGAAGTTAAAAAGGAAGTTGGGTTTTGCAGTGGGGGAGGGGAGAGAGAAATAATATGCTTTTAATTCAACATCATCTTTTCTTCATGGTGTGTAAAGTTGTCCCTCATGCCATCCCATGCCTGCTCTCATGGTAAAAACCCAGCTGTAGTCAGGGTTGCTACGTCAAAGTCAGGCAAAAGACAAAAGGAAGATTCTTCAGCCCTCTGTCAGCCACCGTGGTTTTATACCATTCGAAGTTCTATATGGTCCACGCACTCCTCTCCCTGCCCCGCCCCATCCTGTTAAAATGAATAATAGAGGGTTATTAGATTTTTTAGTCACTCCCAGATACTTGGAGGAATGAGTTACTATAAATCTGTAGTCTATTTTCTCCCCTCATATAAACAGGAGGTGAAGTTTAAACTAAATGTATTTATTACCCTCTAATGATATTTCCCATCCTACCAAGGAAGGCGGGAGGCGTGGCCCCATGCCGCTTTGGAAGGCGGGAGGCGTGGCCCCATGCCGCACTGGAAGGCGGGAGGTGTGGCCCCATGCCGCACTGGAAGGCGGGAGGCGTGGCCCCATGCCGCACTGGAAGGCGGGAGGCGTGGCCCCATGCCGCACTGGAAGGCGGGAGGTGTGGCCCCATGCCGCACTGGAAGGCGGGAGGTGTGGCCCCATGCAGCTCCACAGGGGTCTGCGTTGAGACCCAGCAGCAGTGATCCCTGGTCTATTAATCCTCAGCTATCAATCTCCTTCCTCAGCCACTTCCTCTGATAAAGCACAGGAGCCTCTCCTAGTCTTTTTTTTTTTTAACCCTCATTTATTCTGCTCCCACTTGAGGTCACCATGTAGAAACAACCTGGGTCTCAGCCACCCCACAACAAAAATCATCACGCTAAATAAACATCCACAGCCCCCAGGATTTTTGTTTTGGGTACTAGGGACAGAACCCACGAGTTTGCACAGTCTAGGCTAATGCCACCCCCGACGGAGCTATGCCTCCAGCCCTAGGCCAGGACAAATGGTCTATGAAGTGTTAATATCTTTCTGTTTCTTTTCTCTCCTTTTCCCCCTGCTACACCATTGATATTTTTCAGAAATTTTTATTGTAGACGATTCTTCAAGGTCCACAAGACTTCAAACCGTTTGGCCAGACTTTCCCCACCCCTCTCTGCTAATTAAGTCTACATGTTGCATTTCATAAAATATGTATCTTTACGGTTTTATAACTTAAACCAGGCTCTAAGGAGAGGGCTGGCGGGTGCTATCAACATGTAAAGGAAGACCACACTTTGACATTATTCACGACCTGGATATTGTCATGATGTCAAGCTCCAGAGGCCTTGGGCAAGCTCACCTCCCAGATCACCTTTCCAGTTGGGTTAGTGAGTCCCAGGCTCAAGGTTAGTAAATTAATTGCAAAGCAAAGACAGCCCAGCATCGTGCTACATTATAAAACAAACAAACAAACAAAACCAAAAACAAAAAACCAAGGCTATTCTGCACCTCTGGATTACCACATCCCCTCACATTGTTTTCTTGGCAAAGACCAACTTGGGTCACCAGTTTGACCAAAGAACAAAGATCTGGTATTCCTGAACCCTGAGAGGTACAGCTCATCTGTGCTGGGGTGGGGGTGGGGGTGGGGGTAGGAGTGGGGGCCCCTTGCAGCCTCTGTCTTTCTAAATGCTGCATTTCCCCACTTCTGTCTCATCATCCTTACAGCACATAGCAGAACATCTCTCTCTCTCTCTCTCTCTCTCTCTCTCTCTCTCTCTCTCTCTCTCTCTCTCACACACACACACACACACACACACACACACACACACACACACACACACCCTACGCTTTTCCCTCTTCCAATATCTAAGACCCAGGCTAACATATGTAAGCTGACCTAATTACCACATTCTTTTTTTTTTTTTAATACTACCCTAAAAATAAAAATTTCAGAGTTTGCCATTTACCTCAATTTCCTCTTACTGTTACAAAATCTCATGGCACTTAATATCCTTAAGTAACCCTCCCTAAGCACTGGACTGAAAATCCTACAACATGAAAAGCAGCGATTGGGATCTGCAACTCAGCACCTAGTTGCACAGCTGCAGGGTGTCTTTAGTACGTAATTGCGTTTCATTTCTTAGTGTCCTTGGATTTTTCAACTGGTCTCTCTCTTGAACATGCTTAAAATTATTTGGCTGAAAGGCAACCTCAATATGAAATGTGTAGATGGTACCCAGTAAATCACTGCCCCCACCCCCCCATGCCAACGCATAACAGTGTGAGAGCCCGGGTGGGGGTGTCACAGCCTCCAGCTGGGAAACACAAACACTGCGGGCTTGTCTTACTGTTGTCATCGCTGTCACTCCCTGCTATTTGTTTTTTTAGATGTATTTATTATTATTTACACCGTGCTCTGCCTGCATATGCACCTGCAGGCCAGAAGAGGGAATCAGATCACATTATAGATGGTTGTGAGCCACCGTGTGGTTGCTGGGAATTGAACTCAGGACCTTTGCAAGAACAGCCAGTGCTGTTAACCTCTAAGCTATCTCTCCAGGCCCCTGCAATATACTTTTGATCTATTCCAGGGATGCTACACTATCTTTCTGTAGGCTGAGCTTATGGCAGCTGGTAGACCACAGGAGTGGGCAGTACAGCTGTCAATCACAATCACACATTGATTCACAGCCAATCAGGGAGACAACACAGGCAAGTATGCGGGTCTCTTTCACCAGGAAAGGAATTCGCTGATAAGTGCAAAACAGCATTTTTTTTCTTTTCTTTTCTTTTCTTTTTTCTTTTCTCCCCTGAAACAATGTTTCTCTGTATAGCCCTGGCTGTCCTGGAACTTGCTCTGGAGACCAGGTTGGCCTGGAACTCAGAGATCTACCTTTGGCTGGTAAGTTTTAATGATAATTTTGGACATGAGAGGTTAGGATTCATACCACCAAAGGAGTTCAGTAAACCATTCTCTCTCTGTAAAAGCCAGTAATTTAAGAACATCCGCTCTGGAGCCAGACTGCTTGGGTTCAAACACCAGCCTGACTGTAGTCTTTCAGTTCGGGAGTATCACATTACAATATTGTATTATAAGACAAAGGGTGGTCTCCTATGCTCTTCCCTAACAGTTGCTGGCTTAAAGGGGTACTCTGAGGACTCAGTGGCTGGTGCACAGCAAAGACTCAACGACTGTTAATTTTCACCACTTCATGTCACTAGTGATAGTAGTAGTTAGAATTTTGTAACTTTGGCTTCTTTTAAAAACCCAGAACTATTAGGGGACTATGTTTTCATTTTGATGCCAGGTGTGGGATGTGGGGCTGCTTCAGAGCAGCCGACTATGATTTGCCTCCTGCTCTAGCAGGGTTGTGGCTTGGCCGGCTACAGATAGTTTCTGAGAGTGTGTGTGTGATGTTTGGAATTATGGAGACTTTGCAGAAGATACGTAAGTGCTAGAATCCCAATAGGTGGGTGGCCAGTTGGTGGTAGATGCAGTTGGTTGTGGTTTGTCAAGTACTCGCGCACATAGAGATGAAAAAAAAAAAAAGAGGAAGAAGAAGTTAGATATCCTGATGGTGAAGATCAAACTTTTCCCAAGGACTCAATGCCTCTGACCAGCAGGAAGTAGGCTAACAATATTATAGGCCCCTTTCCTAGCCCTCACTTTATCTGGGGATCCCCCCCCCATCTCTCTCTCTCTCTCTCTCTCTCTCTCTCCTCTCTCTCTCTCTCTCTCTCTCTCTCTCTCCCTCTTCCCCTCTTCCTCTCCTCCCCCCTTTCTCTCCCTGCCCCCATCCTCCCCCCCACCCCCTCTCTCCCTTTCCCACCCCCATCCTGCTTTCTCTCCTATCTAGTGTTAGGGGGTTGAAAGGGAAGAAGTAAAGAGGTGCAGAACAGTGGAAGAAAAGGAACCCACAAAGTAAGGCTACAGATATTAATATCATCCTTCACTTTACCTGAAACACTGTCCCGATTCCCTCACTCCCACACATCTTTCACCAGGTTTGATACATCTTAGTCCAAAGTCTTCCTGCAGTCGTCTGAGAGTAGGTCTTCATGCTGCACAGTCACATAGCATTGCTCTACCGCATCCCAAGTGCCTAGTCTAGTTCCTGGTCTATGGCTGATCGCCTTGGTTAGGGTTTCATTTGCTGTGAAGAGACACCATGACCAAGGAGAACATTTCATTGGGGCTGGCTTACAGTTCAGAGGCTTAGTCCACTGTCATCATGGCAGGAGGCATGGCAGCGTGCAGGCAGACACAGTGCTGGAGAAAAAGCTGAGAGGTCTACATCTTGATCTGCAGGCAGCAGACGTGTCACTCCCCATGGGCCAAGCATTTAAACATATGAGTCTATGGGGACCACACCTATTCAAACCACCACACTGACCATCACCAGTAAATACTGCACGGAAGGATAAGTGGACAGATGCATAGAAAATGTCAAGGGAAAAAAAACATATGAAATAAAAGTTTTACATAGTGTAGAAATGCCTAACAAATATGGGAGAGAAGACTGAGTCATACATGGAGTACACCATGAGGGCGAAAAGGACCCAGAGGTGGTAAGGAATTTCTCAGGCTGAATAAATTTCTGCAAACAGAATGGACACAATGGAGCTGGGCTGTCTGAGGGGCCAGTGTCAGTGTAGGACACAGGCAAAGGCTCTGACCATGGGGAAGCCAAGGACCAACAAAGTGAAATGGAAGAAGAAAGTGGTACCTGTGTCACAGGCCGACAGCCCAACCTGGAAAATGACTAGAGTAGTAGTCACCGGCGCTGTACAGATAGGCAAGGGGGGTCTGTGGATCACACAGATGGTTTCCATAAACTTGGAAGGGGAGAGATTGCATCTTGACTTACTAAATCTAACTGAGTTTTAGTATATGGAAGCTATTTTTTTAAACCACAGTAACAATTAGAAATATTTCCATTACAAAATAAAGAATGCTTGCTATATCCCAATTGTTATAGATATTAAAGACACCTTTTATTACCAACAGCAGTTTAAAAGTATGGAAGTTTTAGGCCCAGTACTGAATCATGTTTGTGGTGTTTTTTTAAAGAAGCTGTGTGTACTATATTTTTAAAATTCCTAATATCTGTAGATCTTACTCCAGTATAAATAGTCTCCTTTATTATACTGTATGTCTTATTTTATATACTTAACATTCTGGGAGACGCTCCATGGACTTAAAGAACTTAAAGAACACACGGGACCCACGGGACCAAAAAATAAATAAAATTGTTAAAATCTTCTGACTCTAAGAACGTTGCCACAGAACCAGCAGAATCAGTGATGGTTAGGTTTTTTTGTTTTGTTTTGTTTTGTTTTGTTTTGTTTTTTGATTGGTTGGTTGGTTGGTTGGTCGGTCGGTCAGTCGGTGGGTCAGGTGTGTGTGTGTGTGTGTGTGTGTGTGTGTGTGTGTGTGTGTCTGTCTGTCTGTCTGTCTGTCTGTCTGTCTGTATGTGTGCACATATGTGCTTGTAAGTTAAAATAACGACTGTCAGGTACAGTGTCATGTGGGAGACAGAGATAGATTGATGTGAGATCCAGCCTAGCCTGGTCTACATAGTGAGTTCCAGGCCAGCCAGGACTATATAAGCAAGATCCTGTCACAAAAACAAAAACAAAAACAAACAAACAAAAAAAAACAGGGCCCAAAAGTCATAATAATTATTTTGGCTTTTCCAACAAATTTGGGAGAATGACAGGTACTTTCTGTCACTAATCTGGACAGAAGTTGGTGAGAGGCAGAAGCTGAAATATAATAAACTCGTCCATAGCAGCAGGAACACAAAATTAGCCCCTAAATATTCAGGACCTCATCCTTGCCACTGGGTGGGAGAGACTTTGGTCAGTGACACGTTACGTTCTCTTTCCCACTATGCCTTGCTGACGTGCATCTGAGCAGAGCTGTGGCGTCCAGGTCAGGATGTAAAGGAATCTGAGGGCTGGTCCTTCAAGAGCAGACAAAGAAGGACCATTGATGAAACCAGCAGTAGTGGCGGCAGGAAGAAACGCCCCTTTCCTACAGCACTGGCAACGCGGGCCTTAATGGGAGAGCAGAGGTAACCCAAGATGATTAGAAATCTTAATGGAACCAAATGAAGCTACCCTGAAAAATGTGAAGAATCCAGTATAATGTAAGATGCTATCTATAGGCCTCGGAGTCATGCACCCAGCTCCTGTATCAACTGGTCTTGAGACACAGCCGCCCTTGTTTTTAGAAGGCAACAGTATGGAAATGGATTTGCCCCGTAGAACTACTCATTAAAGCCAGCCCCAACTGTCTGCTTGCACTTTCATTGACTCTCCTTTACATAAAAGGCTTTGGGGTATCATAAGATATAAAGTCCTCCTAGCACCTCATCAGTAATCTTTCTTAGTTATCCAAAGGTAAATAAAAGGAAGAAGAAAAAAAAACACATATTCTTTCTCTCTTGCTTTTAATGAATTTAAATTAAAATTATTGGATCTGGAAGAAAAACTTTAATAAAATGGGGGAAAACAGAGAAAACTGAAAGAAGCTCCTTGTTATTCAGCTCAGCTGGTTTGTCAAGTGAAAACTAATGTAGCAGCTGCTTTTCCCCTTGGAATGAGGAAATCAGGCAGTTTCCACATTGTTCCAAACTGCCCTGCGGCTACAAAGGCTGGCTTCACTGTTGGAGCAAAAGGGTCAAGAGTGAACTCCCAAAAGATGAACACAGTGTTACTGTATGGTGACGTCATTTACAGGACTCACCCACATACTCATCTCAACACAAATCGTGAATAAACACCCAACCCTCTCACAGCCAGTAAACTGTTCCCTTTCCCCCAATATAATGCACCTAGGTATTACTGACAATTTCTTAAAGATACTTTTCTATTTTGTATTTTGTGTAGATGCAGCTAAGGGGATGTACACACGCAAGTACAGACACCTGAGGAGTCCAGAAGAGGATTACAGACTCCGTGGAGCTGGGGTCACAGACAATTGTGAGCCGCCCGATATGGGAGATAGGATTCAAACTAAGGTCTTCTTCTTCAAGAATGGTCCTCATTCTTAGTCAATGACTCATCTCTCCAACCCCAAATGGCAACTTTTTAATTATAGCAAGGATGTTCACACGTTTTAAAGGCTAACCAAATCACTCAATGCACCCAGCATCAAGTTCTCGTTGACCGGGAGGCTTACTCTTCCCCCTGGTATGACAAAATCAACTTAAGGAAGGAAGGATTCACCTTGGCTCACGGTTTGAGAGGATCCAGTCCACCACACCATGCAAGCCGTGGCAGCAGGAGTGTGGGACAGCCACTCACATGGCATTCACAGTCAGGAAATAAAGCAGGATGAATTTCCGGTGCCCAGCTCACCTCCTTTCCTATCTTTTTAATCAACCCAGGACAGACCTTAGAATAGTCCTGCCTACACTCAGGGGGAGTCTCCCATCCTCAAAGACACCCTCATAGACATGTCTACCCTGAGTGCCCACCACTCTAAATCCCGCCAAGTTGACAGTGAAGACTGACTGTCACACTGATTGTCACACTGTCTGACTCACTGAGTGACATGTCATTCAAGTTTGAATGTCACAATGGAGATACTTTATTACTGGCCACACTAATTCCCCCCAAGAGATATTTCTGACTGAATGTCTCCTAATGAACTGACTCAAAACTGAAAGCCCCAAACTTCACTGCTCATGAGTAATGTTAAGCCAACAAATCAAGTTGCACTTGGTCAACTATAATTACCTACATTAAAAAAATTTTTTGGCATGAAAAATAAGCCAAATCCTAGCAAAGTCGAGTTTTTAAGTATATTTAAATTAATAAGAACTCAAAAATCAAATATAGCGTTTGTCACAGAGCTCTACAGATAACCCACGTAATAACTCAATCAGGACCACTAACATATTTTACAAGACACTTTTAATCAAGATGCAAATGCAGACAAATTATTCTGGGTCAATGACTGCTACAACTAAACTAAAATGCCTTAATTCCCAAAGCAAATTGCTGTTCTTCCCTAGTACTTATGGGAAAGAAACCTCAAGACTAATTTAGGAGGTTTTGCAGCAATAGTTACAAGGAGTCAACAACCGTCCGGCCTGTTGCTTCACCCTTGGAGCAATACACCTCTACTCAAATGCCCAGCCTGTCACTGACATTTTCTAAAGAGCCAACAACATGAAGATGATGTTTCTATTTCAGAAGAAGAAAGTCGACACCTGTAGACACAGCTGCCCTCTCTGACTCCATGACATCACTCAACAACCAACTTCCATTGGTTTGAATGAGAGCAGTTCCCATGATCTCCATATATTTGAAAACTTGGGTCCCCAGCTGGTGGGATGTTTTGGAAAGGATTAGGAGGTGTGGCCTTACAGGAGGAAGAAGTGTGTGACTGGAGGTAGGCTTTGAGATTTTAACCCTCTCACAGCTCTCTCTGACTTCTGCTAGTAGATCAAGATGTGAGCTCTCAGTTACTCTGGACACCATCACAGACTCTAACCCTCTGAAAAAGTAAGCCCAATTAAATACTTTCTTTTATAAGTTGCCATGGTCATGGTGTCACAGCAATAGAAATCCTAACTAATACGGTTGGTTTTTATTTTTATTTTTCCCCTGGAGGAATACTAGAAACCTGGCATTTTAAACATGGGGGCACACATGTTTTCACAGTCATCAGAGAAGCTTTGAAAAAGTTGCTTAATTCCCCTAGTCTCCATCTTCTTATCCTTAACATGGGAGTGTGACGGGGGCTGAGTGTCTTGCTGTAAATGCCAAAACATTCTCAGTGAGTCATGTTACACCTTCATAATCAGAGAAATCCAGCTACACAGATTCTGCTAAGGGAGTTGCCTACTCTACTGAAAGAGATGCCCTTAAGCAGAGAGCTGCTCCGAGCAGCACTCATGAGGCAGAGGCAGGAAAATCTCTGTGAGCTCAAGGCCATCCTGGTCTACATAGAGAGCTCCAAAACAGCCAGGACCACACAGAGAGACCCTGTCTCAAAACAAAATAAACGAACAAAACTTACAAAGCTCAGCCCAGTTAGATTCACTTAGAACCACTGAGTGACTAACTTCCAAAAACCACAACACTGTAAGAGTCTAAAGTCATGAACCTGAGAGCAAAGGAAGAGTTGGCTTTAAACAGCCCAAACTTTTAGACCCTAGGCTCCACCAGGCAGACCCCCCTTACTGAGCAATGCCGTGGTGAGAGTCAGGAAGGAAAAGGCAAGAGGAGCTGGAGGATGGACGGCATCTGTGATCGTTTGGTTTCGCCTCCTCTTGCTTTTTTGTGCCTCTTGCCTTGAGGCACAAAGCTGCGCATTCCAGCCTTGTCCATACAGTGACACTGATTGCTCTTCCAGGACCTGTCCTGCAGAGGATGAAGACGACAGGCCACACGGTGCAGAATCCAGACTCACCAAGGACTTCCCCCCCCCCCTCTTTTTACCTACATCCCAAGAATTAAAACCTGGACCAGTCACATTTTACTAATAACTAAGAAGTTGGAAGGAGACACAGTCCCGCGAAAGCGAAGGTGGCCGCCCTGAGGGAGCTGAAGCCACCCAGTACCCGAGCCTGAATTAATATCTGAGGCCCTGAGAAGACGCAGCAATGGTATTAGCAAACGAAAAGCTTAGATGGACAGAGATCACACAGAGCCACGCTTTCAAACAGGTAAACACGCCCCTGGCTTGGGAATAGATGTCACCAACTCTTAATCCCTCTCTCTGAAGAACTGTAACTCTAGGCAGGTGCCATTCATTGAAACCTAAAACTGTGTCCCTATTGGAATCATTACAGTGAAATACATGACCACGTCAGCTCACTTGAATCTTTACTACACACAACAAAGGGAGGTTTAGCGATCCAGTCATTTTGGGTTTTGCTTTGTTTTGTTTTGTTTTTCAAGACAGGGTTTCTCTATGTTATCTTGGCTGTCCTGGACTTGCTTTGTAGACCAGGCTGGCCTCCCACTCAGAGTGATCCACTTGCCTCTGCCTCCTGGGTGCTGGGATTAAAGGCATGCGCCACCACGTCTGGCTCATCCAGCCATTCTTAACGACAAAAATATTGTCAGTGTGAGACTACAATTGATGGCTGGACTCTTAAACTGAGTCCTTGGGGAATCCAACCCACAAAACCAAAGTCTTAATATTTCAGTCATTTCCCACTTTAACAGCTAACCCTTTAGTTTCCCTGGTAAGAGAAAAATGAGTTAATGAGAGCCACGATTCACTCTGCTGACCTCCACTCAGTCTCGCAGGGACCCTGAGGTAAATGCCGAGCCTCCCGCAGCATCACTACAGATAATTTACTGAACAAAACGGAAGTAAGCAGAGAGGGCTACCATAAAACACCCGAATTCTGAAAGTAGGCTTTTCATAAATATAAATCAAGAAATGTGCTTTGCCCAGAGTCTGTGCAGAACTATAAAGTAGCTTTGGAAAAGCCAGTTAATTACATTTCTCTGAGGCAGAAACACTGGATTTGGTCCCAAAGGAGTTTGCTTCACTGCCCTCCTGGAAAAAAGGACACTGACGTTACTAAGAAGAAAGTAAAAGTGATTGATAGAGGTGTGTTACGTCAGAAAGGAAAAAAAACCCTCAGGAACATTAATTTTATACAAGCAAAGTAAAACAAATTGTTCTCTTGAAACAAGTCATGACTTTCTAAACATGCTGGAACATTCTATACACCGAACCATTAATATACGCTTTCTCGTCTCATCTCTCCTCAGACTTAATTCTCTAATTACCTTCTCTATTAAATAATTACAGTTTTTATCTTAGCACCACATCATCTCAAACATTCAACTCTTGTTCTCAATAAAAGTCTAATCCACTCAGCAAGCTTTTGTTGGCGGCTACTATGTACAGCCTGTTACGTGAGGCCGGCTAAGGGAAGGGAGAGGTGACAGGCTATGCAAACAAGTGCGGAGCTTTCTGCTCACTCAGTAAATAAATTACAAAAAGATAAAACCACAAAACTACATGACAAGCCAGATCACACACTGAAGAGCTACAGTGCTTTGAATATAGTTTGCCCCCTCTGAAGTTCTTGTTGAAATTCCATCCCACAATGGAAGAATACTGAGAAATGGTGGACCTTTGGGAAACGTTGGGGCGGGCGCTGGAGAGATGGCTCATGGGTTAAGCGCATTTACGGCTCTTCCAGAATGCCCGGGTCTGACTCCCAGGATCTTACTTGGCAGCTACCAACCAACTGTAACTCTAGTTTCGTGGCATCCGTCGCCCTCTCCTGACCTCCACAGGCACTGTGCACAAACAGCGCACAGACATATAAGCAAAACACCCATACGCATAAAATAAAGAATAAGCCTTAAAAAAGAAAAGCAGAAGGCACAATGTTCAAAGATAAAGATTCAAAATAAATACACACACGAAAGAAAGTTGTTCCTGAGCAATAAAAAATTTTAATAGGCTATGCTTGGATATGACTATTATAAAATATTATATGAACAAACAAACAAACAAATATTATAATATGAACAAACAAAATGAGTTTTAAAAAAACAAAGATTAGACAATAAAAAAAATCAACAAACAAATACATTATGTGCTTAATAGGTATGAAAGAAAAATAAATATTTATTAGCAAGATAAGCGAAAGATAATTAGAATCACTCTTTTTGGCTGTTATCTCTATATACAATGCTGGATGCACAGCACTGCTGCTCTAAGCTCACTAAGATGAGAGCCTCGTTTGTCCACGAAATACAATGGATCCAGCATGCGTGATTATGCAGATGAATGTCCTCCATTCACTTGCCTCTGGACCCATGTGGCTCAGACCAACCTATTAAACACTCCTTAGTTGTCCCAACAAGTTAGAATTCAAAGATGCCGTCCTTCAAATATCTAAAGTCAAGCTCAGCATGGAGGTGCAGGGGTCTGAGGCAAGAGGACCATAAGGCGAAGACCCAGACCAGTTGGGTTCCATAGTGAGGCTACAAAGAAACAAAACCCCTGAAGGCAAATCATTTTCACTACACTCCTGTAAAATGATGCATTTCGGCAGTAACGAAACTGGGTGAGTGGGAGTTGCCAACACTCACTGCAACTCCAGGCTGCCTCTCAGCAAGCCAGGGCGCCGCACGGCACTCGTGAGATTAGCATGGCTTGCCATAGGCACTCTGTGTGTAAAAGGGGTAGCTAGAGAGTGTGCTGCGTTGAAAAAAATGCAGACTCAGGGCCGGAGAGATGGCTGCATGCACAAAGTACCCGCCCTGCAAGCATGAGCTGGAGTTTGGGTCCCAAGAACCTACATAAAAAGCTGGGTGGGAACTGTGGCTGCTTGAAATCCCAGTTCTGAGAAGGTAAAGAGAGGAGCAAGCCAGCCTGGTCAAATCAGTGAGATCTGGGTTCGGCTAGGGAGCCTGGTAAAATCAGTGAGATCTGGGTTCAGCTAGGGACCCTGCCTCAGCACATAAAATGAACAATTGAAGATACCCAACATATACTTCTGGCCTCAACACACATACATAACAATGAGCATCTGCACATCCATGTGCCCACTCACACTCAAACCTATACACACACACACACACACACACAAACACACAGACACACACACAAAATGCAAAAAAAGAAAGAAACTAAACAGCACTGATGCAAGAAGTGGGTAGAAATGATCATGGCTACTGGAAACTATCCAAATGAAAGGCTCTAACAGCCAAACCCAAAATGGGAAAGAAAATTCTTAAGGCTTAAATTCATGTTATACATCAAGTAGGAAATTCCATCTTGCACTCCTATCCCAAGACTAAATTCACTAATAAAAATTCTTAATGAACAGTCGAGACACTCTTTACGACATTTCTTCATCTGTGTTCCTACACTGGAGTCTCTGGGCAAACACTTAACTCATGACAGCTGTGCCACCCCACCACCACCACCACCCTCATCCCCCAGCATGAGCTGGTACATCCCTGTGCAAACACAGCTAATTACCACGAGCAGTCCCCACTCAGTCCATTTCCAGCATTTAGGCTGTTGGTCCAGTGAGCATTTAAACAACCTCAGCTTTGAAATTTCTCTAGCGAAGTCCAAGGTAGAGTGTGTGCCGTGCGTATGTACCCTTTCTCATAGTCCCAGCAAAACATGTTCAAGGTTAACATGGCAGGGTTAATTTTCCATTTGGTTTCCTATTGATATGTTAAGATCTATCTAGAAGGCACCAAGTGTTCAAACTATGTCCTAGAGCCTTGATATTACAGCAGAATAAACATTTAATGTTTGTATACAGAGAGGAGTGGGAAGTGAGTGGGGAAGGGATGGAGGGGGAGAGAGAGGGAGGGAGGCGGAGGGAGGGAGGGAGAGAGAGAGAGAGAGAGAGAGAGAGAGAGAGGAGAAGAGAAGAGAAAATACCCCAGTTTTGTCTGTAGTAGCAATTGCCAAGAACACATAATTCTTCCAGCATTACTCATGAGATAGTCTAATCTAAAATAGATACCTACCTTGACATTTGTAATGAACAAGAAGCTGGGAAACAATCTGACCCTTTCTGGAAAGTTAAAATAAAAAAGCAGATGCTTTTTTCAAGCTACCACATGACACAGTTTAAGAACTGCCAGATATATTTAAAGTAACCTCTCTAAAAGAGATTTGGAACTTTGAGATAGTGTCAGTCGCTACTACTTTTATTGTTGTTGATGTTTTGTTGTTGTTTGGTTTGGTTGTTTGTTTGTTTAAGTGCAAAATGATTTCAGCTATACTTTATTTTTGCAGGTGTTCAAATGCAGCAGAGAGCAGCCACTGGGGCCATGATCTTGGTCTAAATCTTGGGGTTTTTTTCCTTGCAGTCTGAGACTTGGGAATTTTAATTTCTCTGAGCTTCATTCAATTCCTGCTCATTAAAAAAACTATGGAAATGAAAATGATATTAAGAGTAGAGTTAGCTGCACATGTAACAGTAGAGTTAGCTGCACATATAAAGCACATAAACATTCCCCAGCAGTTCAGCATCATCTGGAAAGCACTGGGTAGCCCCGGGCCAGTCCACATGCCTTCTAGAATTAGCATGTTTGACCAGCGGCATAGCTGCATTTAGGGTCTTCATTAAGAGTCTTCACCCCACCAGCAATTGTATTCATCTCTCAGACTGCTCCATTCCCACACTTTCCAGCCCCCTGCAGCAGGAGAGTCCTTTTAAGTCCTGCTCCTCTCTCTGCCTCCCTCTCTCCCTGGGTGGAGGGGGCGGGGTATCTTTTGTTGGGTTGGCCAATCGGTTTGTGTGTTTCTTCAGTTTGGCTTGACTTCTGGAACGGCCTCACCATGTACCTCAGGCTATCCATGGATTCTCCATCCCTCCTATCTCAGCCACCCAGGTACTGAAATTGAGGCACGCACCACCACACCCCGACTCTCCACTGAGCCATCTTAATATAAGTGTGTGAATTTCAGCATAAATGGCGGGCTGGTTTGCACCAAGATTCCCGTGAAACTCTACTCCCTTCACTTTCCAGCAGCTCTTCATGTTCCTGCTCACCCCTTTATGCAAGTAACAAAGCAGACAGGAAGCAAATTGGGATCTGTGGCTGCAAAGCTTAAGTACCACATCACAGGGGGCAATGGGAACCCTGCGAACGCTAATTACCTGGGGTCTTTTCTTAGAATTATTGTTATTTTTTAAATGTTTCTGGATAAAACAACACAAAGGAATCCTATATTTTCCACAATCAAGAAGAAAGCACCTTCCAGCTGGGCAGCAGTGAGGGCTGCACGCTCACTATTCTGTGCAGGGAGGGTGGGGGAGCAATAAGAAGGATGGGTATCTTAAGCCTTTCTCTGAACCCCAACATGACAAGGCAAGGGTGGGTGGCTCACCTCACACCCTTTGTCCACCTTCCCTCTGAGCTTCTGAGTGAGAACAGGGTCTAATGAGCTACAGAGACAGGCAGGCGCTGCCTCCATGCACCCCACTGGAAGAAAAAAAATGCACAAAGCCATCTTGTGCTGAACCCAGAATCTCTCTAGTTTCTGCATGCTAGACCCCCAAAGACACCAACTATGTACACTTTCCTAGGGTCTCAGCCAAACTCTTTTGTTTTACCTGCTCACTCCCCACCCAGGAGGCAAAGTTCTATGCCAAGCCTTAGTAAGAGCTAACAGAGATTAATAAATTGGAAACAAAATACCAAAATATTGTTTTACAAGAAAATAAAGCAAAAATTCCCTTAGCCTACCTACTGTGAACAATAAAGAATGAAGACATTGATGTGCATTCAGCCTGAGCCCCACCAGCTTCGTGATGTCTGTCTGCCAGTGTTACCTGCACTTACCCATACTCCTAACAAATGAGATAATGACAGGAAGTCAAAGCTCCTGGAGAAAAAAACTTTAAGCCAAAGTATCTCGGCTTAGGCAAGAAAACCCCCCAGGAGTCTGGCACGTAGACAAGGGTTTGTATATTAAACTGTACAGTTTTCCTTCTCTTATTGTAAAATGTTCCTAACCTAAAGGGCAGGAGCTTCAGAGTCAATTAAAAATCAACTACAAGTCCTTTTTGTCCCTTAAAAACACAAAATAACCTTAGCCCCTTCACAGAGGAAAAAAACTTCAGAGACTGTGTACGAATATCAACTCTGCCATATTTCATTTTAACCTCCAAAATGACTCCAGCAGTTTGCAAGTTTGTGGCACTAGATAACATCGCTAGAAAGAACCCAACAGACACTCATAGACCTTATTCTGGGGGATATGTGGGAAAGCGTTAACAATTCTCTGCCCGTCCCGATGGTGACAGGTGCCAATGAAACTAACCAACCTGCTGTAAACAATGCTATTCTCTAAGACGGCAAAAAGCCTGCAGGGGGTGAGCTCCAGAGCTCAGGGAGGACACAGCATGCACCTTTCTTCACTTGCGTAGGCTGGCAGCAAGATGGCTGCAGCAGCTCTGGGCATCACCAGAGACACAGTGACGGCCAGAGGAAGAAAGACAACCTTCTCTTAGTATCTTGCAGAGAAGCAAGTAGACTTCACGCAGCCCTGACTGACACACTGTTTTGTTGCTTAGCCAGTCTCTCCTAAAGCGTTCAGGCAGGCCAATGGTTGGTCTAGGAGGAGAAGTTGGACAGAGAGTCCACCATAATGATCTTGTGGTAGGCTATATCAGGAACAGAGTATATTTATTCCTAAATAGTCACTCCTATCAGTCTGGCTTTGTGAGAAAGTCTACTGCTACCTGGCCTGGGGCGCATACCTACAATCTCAGTTCACTGGCAGGCTGAGTCAGGAAAATCTCAAGTTGAAGGCCAATCTGTGCTACTGAACTCATTCAAGGAGAGCCTGGGCAGTTGAGCAGGACTTTATCACAAAATAAAAGGTGAGTCAAAAGTCTGGGGATATAGCTCAGAGGCAAAGTGGATGTGTAGCGTGTGTGAGACCTTGGGTTCAAATCCCCAGCAGAAAGAACAGAGGTATGGTTTAGTATCCACGAAAATGTATTTGCAGTTCTGTTTGCTTTGTACTTCCTCACAGATATGACAGTAGGGCTGTCACCTCCAGCTTTAGCTACACAACTCAGTCTATATAGATTCTGAGAACCCATGCCACATCCAAGCCCCTTGCAGGGTTTGGACCAGGTCATGCCAGGTGCTTTGAGCACCATACGTAAATGCTCACTTGTGCAGCCACACAAAATGCTGCAGGCATCACATGGCCTGCCCAAAATACTCGCCAATTATAGACCCCAGACAGTTATTTAGATGTTCCCCGACACGTGATTGCCGGGACAGCAAGGTGACTCACAAAGAATCTCGAATTAAAGGTCAGAAGCACCTACAATCACAGATCGAGAATAGCATCATCAGTTTCCTTGGCATGTCACTGCTCCACTCTCTGCCGCTGGCAAGCTCAGGAAATCCACAAGCTTTAAATCTAAGGCCCAGAGCCGAAGTGCACAGCTCTCACAGTTCACCCAGAAGCATGACAGATTTACAGATTAGGGCCAGTCAACAGAAGGCCTTTATTCTGTGCACCCTATATGAAATCTAAGAATTTAACAGGTTCCAAGCAAATGAATATTTCATTCCCGCTTCATAGTATAATAAAAAGTCCTTTTCATCAGAGGGTTTCAGTGTAACCCGAGAACCCACCTTCCGATTCTATCAGCAGCCGCACTGAACGTTCATCCCTTAACGGACCACAGCAACAGGTTGACCGGGCTTCACTCATAGGGTGTGGGGCTCAATCACAAATTGCCAATAATGCGTAAGACAGAACCAGGCTGGCACAGACAACACCTTAATCCCAGAGGCAGAAAGGAAAAGCTGGCCTCAGACACAAATTCCTACTTACACACACACACACACACACACACACACACACACACACACACACACCAGACACTTAGCTTCCTCTAGAGCCATTTTTATTTTCTCAAGTGAGAATAGAGATGATTCAGTTGAGAGGGTTCCATTTTGTATCTGCCTTCAAATCAAAGAAGGCAAAACCAGATGGTAAAAGTGCACTTGGACAAAAGGAAGGTTTATTTGCTCTTGCCTACAGTTCTACAGTGCTCACTCACATGTACAGCTCTGAAAGGGGATTCCTTTCTATAAGCCAAAGCCATGAAAGTGTCTCTTCTGCAGCAGGGCTTTAAAGCCTTGTTATGAGGAATAAAGGCTCCAGACGGAACACCGGCATATTCTATTGAGAATTTTTTTTCTTTTATGTCTACACAAGCTTTTCACCTCTGTGCCTCCAACTCAGGACTAACAGTAGTACATGAAAGTGTTCCTCAGTGTAACTGGCCCAGCCTATGCCTGCTGTGTCGAAAGAGGCCACCTGTTAGGATCCGAACATCAAGGGATACTTTATCAAAAGCCATGTCAAAGGCAAAGGAAGGTACTAGAATCCCACTGACTACGATGGCAGACTTTATGGCCAGTGAGAGAGACGTTCATGGAGGGCAGCCTGGGACGATAATAATTTACTCCCAGCAGCATAGCCACATCTTGTCCTCTCTCCCAAAGGAACTCTCTCCCAAGTGAACTCCTCCTGGACACACCCCTCTCAAGCAGGCAGGGAGACTGGCCCACAAGAAGAGAAGCAGACAGCTACCAGAATTGGGCTGCCCTTCTCAGCAACCTTCCACGCCTTTATTACAGATGGACTGTGAAGTATATTATAACCTATACATGGCTGACCATAACAGGAAAGACAGAAATAACATTTTGGAGAGTATGGACAGGGCAGCCTGCCCCCCATCATGCGCGCGCGCGCACACACACACACACACACACACACACACACACACACACACACGCACACACATCACTGGATGAACATAGGAAGTAAGTGGGAAGTTTCCACCCTTCATGAGGCCCAGCTACACAAACATCTCCCTGCACAGGCACTGCACCATGCTGCGTGTGATATCACACACACACACACACACACACACACACACACACACACACACACAGAGCAGTGACAAGAGTCTACATAGCTGGTGTGGAGCGGTGATTTATCAGAGTCCACCAAATAAACTAGAGTTCACCACCACCCCAATGCCCCCAAAATTAAGATAATGATGGCCCAATACTATTAAGTAACAGCAGATTTCCAATAATGTCCATATTGGGCTTTGCCCTCATGGTCCTGTCAGTGTGAAAGCTTGGCAGCTTTGTTTAAGGACCGTGAGAGGCTGGGTGCTGGCTAGGTTGCCTCACACCCCTCAGTGTCGGTTTGTTGGCTGCTGAGTCAGGGTACAGATGTGCGGGAGAACAGCACAGAGTTGCAGGGCATTTCGGTGTGCATGGACATCCAAAGCAGCACACAACTCAGGACTGGTGAAATCAGCCTTGAACACTCGATAAAGGTGGCGTCTGCCAGGTTCCTCCACCGTGACACTAGCAGTTTCCCCTTCCTGTGGCCAACTGAGTAGCAGTCCACGTGTTCAAGCTCACCTCGCTCTCTAACACACATTCTCTCTCCCTGTTCCTGGCTCTTTGCCTCTCTCTGATTATCTTACAAACTGTGTGTGTGTGTGTGTGTGTGTGTGTGTGTGTGTGTGTGTGTGTGTGTGTGTGTACTTCTGCCTCTCTCTCTGTCTCTCTTTGGTGGGGGTGCACTTTGTATGTGCATGTGGGAGGCAAAAAGGCTAAGGTCTAGTGTCTCCCTCACCACTCCTTTTTTGTTTGTTTCTTTTGTTTTGTTTTTCAAGACAGAGTGTCTCCATGAAGCCCTGGCTATCCTGGACTCATTTTGTAGACCACCTGCCTCTGCCTCCTGAGGGCTGGGATTAAGGGCGTGTGCCACCATGCTCAGCTCCTCTGTCACGCCTCACCTTAGTTTTTGTTCCAGATCCTCTCACTGAAGTGAAAGCTGACTGTTTCCACCAGCCTAGCTGGATGACCTAGGTAGCCAGCAAGACCTGGGGATCTGTCTGTGTCTGTCACCTGGCCCCCGAGAGAGGAAAGGCGTATACAATGAGATTCTGAAAAATCTCCCAAAACTTGGAGCATCTAACCCAGTGGTTCTCAATCCATTGGCCAAGACCCCTTTGGGGGGGGGGGGGAGGTCAAATGGCCCTTTCTCACAGGTTGCCTAAGACCAACAGAAAACACGGGTATTTACATTATGATCCAGAAAAATATCAAAATTATAGTTATGGGGTAACAATGAAAATTATTTTATGGTTGGGGGTGTCATCACAAAATGAGGATTTTGTTAAGTAGCCATAGCATTTGGAAGGTTGAGAACTGCTGATCTAATCAGTCATAGATTTCTGTAGCTCCAATCAATAAATATTATTTTCACGGCGCGTGATCCCATACATGAAAACAAGTAGAGCGTTTGAGGATTCAAACTGCTAGTATGACAATACAAGTCTGCAGATGAGGTGACTCCAAAGGAAACCCCGTCCTGGCTCCCTGATAGCCATGGCGTTCCTCAGTCACTGCAACTGGCTGATAACCTTGGCTCCTCCAACTGCCTTTAGCCAATAGCATTTATCCAACAGTGTTACAGGAAAGAAGCAAAATATGCAGCCAAGACTATTAATTGCCCTGTAGGCTTTCCCATATCATAGAGCCTCACTGGTTGGTTAGACTGGAGGCTCTGCCATATGATAGAGCCTCACTGGTTGGTTAGGCTGGAGGCTTTCCCATATGATAGAGCCTCACTGGTTGGTTAGGCTGGAGGCTTTGCCATATGATAGAGGCTCACTAGTTGGTTAGGCATATGACAGCTGTCTTAGTCACTGTTCTATTGCTGTAAAGAGGCGACTCTTAACAAAAGCATTTAACTGGGGGCTTACTTACAATTTCATAGGGTTACTCCATTATGATCCCGCTGGGAAGCATGGCAGCACGCGGGTAGACACAGCACTGGAGAAGTAGCTGAGAGTTCTATGCCGTGATTCACACACAGCAGAGAGGGAGCACCTGAGCCTGGATGGGCTTTTGAGTCCTCACAGCCTGTCTCCAGTGACACACTTCCTCCATCAAGGCCACACCTCCTAATCCTTCTAATCCTATCAAAGCGTGAGTTCCACTCCCAGTGACTAAGCATGCAAATATATGGACCTATAGGAGAGCCATTCTTATTCAAACCAGCACAACAGCTCAGAGCTAAGCTGTGGGCTCTGGTCACCTTCCTTTATGGGATACAACGTTAGATCTGAACTTCAGATACTCATATTCACCATAATAATTTCGTTATGCATTTGTAATCCAAACCCATCTGGGAATCTTGTCTTATCTCCTGTATTTGTGACCACCCCTGCCCCTGCTGGACTCCAGAGCCTCGGTGTCTTCATCCTGTCTGACAAACCATCACATGGTACACTATGCACGGCAGACCTTCTGTGCAGGACACTCTAGAACTATTTGATGACTAGCTAATGGGACACATACATAAGCATCAAAGAGCAAATAGCAATGGGCCAAAAAGATGGGATTCCCAGCACGAGAGAAGGGCTACCCAGCATGATGACCCCTCCTCCTCCTTTCTCCTCTTCTCCATCCATCCACTTGCTTCCTTTCCCCTTCCCTTCCCCTATCTGACAGAAGCAGGGAAAGTGGGACACTGCATCTTGCAGAATCAATCACCCAAGCTTTGGAAAGTAATGGAAGAAGTGACACATGGCAAAAAGAAAATGCAAAATGATTTTTTTTTTTTAAGATCTGGCACATGGTACACTGTAACTCTCAATGCCCAAAAGGTTCAGGTGGGAGGATCCAGAGTTGGAGGTCAGCCTGGGCTACATATATAAGACTTTTCTCAAAATCACAATAACAGAAGAGCCAGGATTTAGAGAGAACAGGAGTTAAAATTAATTCTTCTTTTGTGTCTTTCCAGTGAAAGCATCCATGGCTGCTGATGCTTCCAAGTGGTCAGTGGTAAGCACCAAGTCCGGTTCTAAGTGGAAGAAAGGCTGCAGGGCAGAGAGGTAGAGGTGAGTGGTTGTTTGGCTGGTTAGTGAGTTGGATGGATGGATGACAGATGGATGGATGATGGATGGATGGATGGATGGATGGATAGATGATGGATGGATGGATGGATGGATGATGGATGGATGATGGATGGATGATGGATGATGGATGATGGATGGATAGATGATGGATGGATGGATGGATGATGGATGACGGATGGATGGATGGATGGATGGATGGTGGATGGATGATGGATGGATGATGGATGATGGATGATGGATGGATAGATGATGGATGGATGGATGGATGGATGGATGATAGATGGATGGATGGATGATGGATGACGGATGGATGGATGGATGATGGATGGATGGATGATGGATGATGGATGGATAGATGATGGATAGATGGATAGATGATGGATGGATGGATAGATGATGGATGGATGGATGGATGATGGATGGATGGATGGATGGATGGATGATGGATGGATGGATGGATGGATGGATAGATGATGGATGATGAATGGATGGATGGATGGATGATGGATGGATGGATGGATGGATGATGGGTGTGTGGTACATGCTAAGCAAGCTCCCTACAAGATTAATCCCCACTCCAAGCTAAACAACTAACCTTTCTTAAATGTTCAAGGCCAAAATATTTTACCTATGATTCATCTCTCTGTATTCCATGTAATGGCATTAGTTGCAAATTGGGTTTCGATATTTCCTCTCTGTTTGTACTCACTGCATTTTTAAGTCCTTAACACGTAATCGCTAGAGGAAGGGAGCAAGGGGATAACAATGGGGATGTATTATCAATAAATCATAATAAATAAATAAAAAGTAGTCACCAAAGGACAGAAAGCAGCTGACTGGCTAACTCTATTATGAGAGTCCCCACTTTAGAACGATTCACAGCCGAAGGCCACTCCTCAAAGACACGTGAATAATCAAGAGCCAGTAACTGACGTTGACAGAGATGTCTCTTACTGTTGAGGGTATATCAACTCATTTCTTCCTGAGACGTCTCTGATAGATGCTTTTGCCACGGCCATTACATAGATCAGGAAGCTGATGTTTGGAAGGGTAGGGCAATTTTCCCAAACTAATTTATTAGCAGCTTGGATTCCACTTGGCCAGTGGGACTCTGCACCTGAGCCTTCTGTCTCCCCTTCATAAATACATGCACTGATGTCCCTGCAGGTCCGCTGGTGCTTCTCCAAGAGAGGTCACAGAAGTCAAGGTACATCAGCCTGTAATGTAAACTAGTGTCACCACTATGGGAATCAGTATGCGGGTTCCTCAGAAACACCTAAAAATAGAGCTACCATATAACCCAGCTATACCTCTGCTGGTATATACACAAAAGAATTCCAATCAGAATGCCAGAAATCTGCTTGTACATCCATGGTCATGGCAGCACTATTCACAACAGCCAAGATACAAAATCAGCCTAGACCCCCAACAACATGTGACTGGGTAAGGAAAATGTGGCCTATGCGCAATGGGGTTGTATCTCGCTGCAAAGAATAAAATCATTTCCAGAGGAACAGATGAAACTGAACATCATCATGCTAACCAGAATAAGGCAGATGCAGAAAGACAAACATCCGATTGCCTCCCATATAAGGAATGTGTATATAGATACATAGGATCTATATCACACAGACATATGATATGAAAGTAACAGGGGTCTGTGACAAGAGAGTGGGGTATAAAAGAAGAAGAAGGAATATGAGGGGGAGATGAAGGTAAATATCACATTTTTGTATATGGAAGATGGATAGATAGATAGATAGATAGATAGATAGATAGATAGATCACATATGAATGGGAACAGTTTTGGAAGAGTCAGGGGACCAGAGGGAGGGAGGACAAGAGAGGTCAATACTGGGGCTGAAGGTAAAGAACGTACAATGCTACTCTGTGTGATGACGTCATAGTGCAACCCCCTGTTATGTGTGCAAAAATGTAAAGCACTTCCTTCTCTCCCTCTGGGCACTGAGTCCTAGACAGCCAATCTGATGCTACAGCGGATGCCATATGAACACCTAGTGCGCCTATCAGTCTACAAAAATGCAGCTTGGTTTCCACTCTGCTTTTCCATTCTTGTTGAGCGAATGCTAATTCACTGATGATGCTGACTCAGTTTTTGACCTTGATCTCCACTCTCTCAGACTCATGCTGGTCAAATTTCCCTGGAGCATTAGTTTTGCTCTGAGAGGTGGCGGAGGACTAGATAGAGAGTGAGAGCACCTAAGGACCTTCGTCCACCAGCCCTCCCCCCCCCCCCCCCCCCCCCCCCCCCCCGTCCACCAGCCTCCCCTCCCCCCCAGCTTCCCCTCTATGTTAGGGTTCGGTGTTCGCAGGTGGCTCCAAAAAGGCTTTGTTACAAAGGAAATTCCTTCAGGCTGTTTGGCGGACCTCTTTTAGAAGTACTAATATATAAACCTCCTTTTTTTTTTTTTTTTTTTTTTTTTTTTTTTTTTTTTTGGTTTTTCGAGACAGGGTTTCTCTGTGGAGCCTTGGCCATCCTGGACTCACTTTGTAGACCAGGCTGGCCTCGAACTCACAACTCACAGCGATCCGCCTGCCTCTGCCTCCCGAGTGCTGGGATTAAAGGCGTGCGCCACCACGCCCGGCTTAAACCTCCTTTTTATAGCTCTTCCCTGTGAGAAAAAGGGAAACGAGGTCCTGAGTAACCCTGAGTCACCCAGGGAACAGATCCCTGCTTTTCCCGGAAGCCCGAGACACAAACAGCACAGCTCTTTTGTATCCATTACCCATTTTACGATTTTCCTTTCAGAAGAGGAGGAGGAGGAGCAGGGCATTCCATGAGATTCCACAGTCTTTGCTTTCCTTCCTTGAACACTTTGAGTATGTAGAATAAAAGGTCTCAAGGCTAACAGAAGAGAATGCCCACAGGGGAAACTCAATAGCTAATGATCCTTAACCACAAAACTGTTTTTTTTTTTAATGTGTTGCCAAACTGATGGCTCACACCTATAATCCCAACACTTGGCAGGCTGAGACAGGAGGATTACAAATTGGAGGCTAGTCTGGGCTGCCTAATGAAACTGTCAAAAGATTAAAACAAAAGAGGAGAAAACAGGAAGGAAGGGGAGGGGAGGGGAGGGGAGGGGAGGGGAAGGGAGGGGAGAGGAGGACAGAATATTGTCACAAACATTTAGGATTGAAGGAAACCCACTAATATCTCTGCATTAGCCAACATATTTTTTAAAATCTGGGTTATCAATTTAATCTATATTCATTCATATTTAACCTGTAATCAAATAACAAATCTTAATCAAAACTTGTAGAGGAATGTTAATTCAGAACATGGCTGTTTGACAAGAGATCACATCCAAAGATCTTCTAGGTCTGTGCAATCTGGCTGGAATACAAACGCGCCTTTAATCCAGGAGAAAAAGACAAAGGGATCTGAGTTCAAGGCCAGCCTGGTGTAGAGCAAGTATCAGGTAAAGAAAAACTTAGGTCCAGGCGTGGTAGTACATGCCTTTAATCCCAAACAAAGTAAAAGCTAGTTTGTAGAAGGAAACACCCATGTTTGAAAGTGATGTCTAATTGAGTGGCAGAGAAGGTGACAAATCAGAGATTTGACAGAATAGGGTACGCCCAACTCTCACGGGAAGAGAGAGGAAAGGGAAGCTACTTAGAGGCAGTTTTACTAGGACAGTAATAGAGAGATGGGTTGCAGAGAGAGTGAGAGAGAGAGCCCCCAAGGTGAAGAAGGAACAAGCACCAGAAAATGAGAAGAAGCCAGAAGATTAGAGCAGATTTGTGAGTTAGTTTGAGGCCAAGCAGAGCAATTCCAGGTGGAGAGAGAAGCCAGATTAAACAAGTCAGCTGGGAGAAGAGACTGAGCCAGAACAGCTGAGTTGACCCAGCCAGCCCAGAGCTCGGAAAGAACAAGTAAGGGTGAGCTTATTCAGCAGTAAGTCTCAGAGGCTTAAAACATTCTCGGCTTAGGTTAGATTGTCTGGAGGCTAGAAGCTTCCAGGACTAGGCCTAGGTCAGCAGAAGGAGGCAGTAAGCCTCTAAGACAACAATTGAAACAGAAGAATAAAAGTTACTTTTATAGAAAACTGGCTTTGCACAAGAAAAAAACTTAATTTGTTTACATGAATTTCTTAGCAAAGAAATAGCTAGGTGTGGTGGCATATGCCTTTGGGAGCAGAGGCAGGTAGATGTAAGTGAGCTTGAGGTTAGCCTGGTCTATGAAGCAAGTTCCAGGACAGCCAGGACTATAAAGAAAGAGTTGTCTCCAAAAAAGAAAAAAAATTTTTTTTTAAACCCACAGTGGACTAGAAACAGATGTTCAACTCGTATATGCAGATAAGAATTCTTCACTTGCCTGCTTATCATTAACAGATGAAGGAAATGAATTCATTAAGGAAGTAAGAGCCTGCCAGACTGGAGGAGGGCCAGCTCACACAGTTGTCCACTGGTTCAGAGGACAGCTCTTCCAATTTCCAGAGAAATAATAAGAAAAAGACAGCGACGAATTAAATAGAAAACTTGACAAAAACACAACAGCACTCTGGGGAGCTGGTCCAGCTCCCTCAATCCGCAGACACCCCCCTTTCACCAGCTTCAGACCATAGAGACCCAGAGCGATGCCCTGCGCAGTTTTATGTGTTTAGTTTTAGTTTTAGTCTTTAATATGCAGTCCAGGCTGACCTCAAACTTACCATCCTCCTGCCTCCGACCCCCACGTGCTGCCTTGCCCATGCGCACACTATTTTCTTACATTCCTAGGTTTCTTACCCATT
This sequence comes from Acomys minous, assembly GCF_964271855.1. Lineage (NCBI taxonomy): Eukaryota > Metazoa > Chordata > Mammalia > Rodentia > Muridae > Acomys > Acomys minous. The sequence goes on from NC_140491.1 coordinate 5,424,266, forward strand.
TCCAATATCTCTCACACTCTCAAGATTATGAAACTACGGAGGACCTCTACCGTTGACCAATTCCCAGTCAAATTTGCTGGCTTTAATAGTAACACTCTATTTGTAAGGTAATCAAGAAAGGGGGCCATTAAACTCAACCCATCACAACTCAAAACCAAACTCAAACCTATTTATTCTTCCTGCTTTAGCCAGGTGCCCATCAGCCACAGCCAGACTAAACATTCTGTATCACTCCAGCCCTTTCCCGCCCCACCTCCCCATTTCTACTTTATTTATTTATTTACTTTGTAACTGGAGGGGCTGAGGATACAGCTCAGTTGGAGTAGCGCTGGCCAAGCCCACACAAAGCCAAGTCTAACCACCTCCCCAGCCACTGGGTACAGAGGTGTGTGCCTGGGAAGCACTGGGGAGGTAGAGGGAGGACAGACATTTCAAGGTCCTCATAGCTACATAGTAAGTTCAAGGCCAGCCTAGAATGCATGAGGACTGTCTAAAAATAGATAGATAGATAGATAGATAGATAGATAGATAGATAGATAGCAGACAAACAAATAAATAGGTATAGTGGCACACACCTAAAAATCCTGGAATTTAGTCAGGGTCACCATGAGGTCAAGGCCAGTCTCATCTACTTAACAAATACCAGGTCAGACTGAGAGAAGAAATCCTGTCTCAAAGAAAACAAGGACGTGCATGTGCACATGCACGCGCGTGCGTAAACCCACACACAATGTTCCACATGCTTTAAATTATCACTAGAATGTTTGTTGTACTCAATGCATGTACAAATGCTATGTAAATAGCTATTATACTATATTATTTAGCAAGATATGTGAGTTTAATACAGACACACTTTTTTTCAAGTAATTTTAGTCTTCAAATGGTAGCATCCATGGCCACAGGGCCCTGGATATGAATTGAGTGTACATACACTAACACAACCTAAAGTGCATACCCTGGTTGTAGGGATTCTATAGGCCGAAAGAAGTCTAGTCACATGCATGAAAGTTCCGTAAAGTGGTTCCTATTTGTAGTAAGAATTGAACATCAAACAGAATGGTTTTTCTCCCCTCCCCCTCAATATAATTCTGCTCATAGCTTAAAAGGCACTTTGTCATAACGCTAGGCTGAGTTTGCTTCCTTTCCTTAAATGTGCTGTTTTCTCTCCTAAGGATCACACCATTGCAAATCTGCCCTTTAACTCCTCCCACGCCACATCCTATCTCTTCATCAGTTCCTTCCTCCAAGAGACCTTACAAGGCCAGTAAGGTGGCCCGGTGAGTATAGGTACTTGCCACCAGGCCTGACAACTGAGTTTGATCCTAGAAGCCACATAGTGGAAGCAAAGAACCAACACTTGCCAGCTGTTTTCTGACCTCCACATGTGCACAGTGGCACATGTATACCTACGTGCACACTCTCTCTCTCTCTCTCTCTCTCTCTCTCTCTCTCTCTCTCTCTCTCTCTCTCTCTCTCTCTCATACACACACACACACATACACACACACACACACACACACACACGAGACTGTCACCATGCTCCCGTACTCTGGGAAGTCTGTACCTGTGCCCCTCCCTGACCCTTGCAGAGTCTATTCACACTAACCTGATCACTGCTGTTGTCACCTTAAGCTTCAAGGAAGGGGAGACTGAGGCCTGTAACCCTCCCACTCACAGCTGTACCCAGCCACCTGCCACCCAGAGAGCAAGGGCTTAAAAGCCGGCAATATAAAAGACACGGACTGAGCCTGAGGGCTACGAGGTAAGATGGAAGCTGAGTGTGCGGTGTTCACCTACAGTCCCACTGCTCAGAGACAGACATGAAAGGGCAGCAAGACTGAGGCCAGCCTGGGCTACACAGCAAGACCTTGCTGGGAAACAAAACTATGTGTGTGTGTGTGTGTGTGTGTGTGTGTGTGTGTGTGTGTGTGTGTGTTTAAAATGCATTGCTGTTGTTGTTTTTAAGGCCTCCATACAGCTAAAGCACTGAGTGCCATGTAAGCTCTACCTTGTGATGCACAGGACACATCCCCCAAAGGACCCTCACAAACGCTGAGGTAAGTGTGGGAGATTGGCAGAGAGTCAACGGAGAAGGAACATTCAGACGTGTGAAGGCAATGCCACCTAGGTCGCCAAGCCAGGGCAACTTTACACCAAAGCGTCCAGCTACTCTCTCTGCTTTTACAGACCTGGGCTCAGGCTCCGAATTCAGGGGTTCTGCACGAACCAGGAGAACAACTTCTAAACTCACCCTCCTGCCTCCAGCTCCCCTTCCCTCTGACCGTGAGCCTCTGACACACCCACAGTTCCTATGAAGGCATGTGAAATCTATAGACCCCTTCCCAGCCCACGGCTTCAGACAGGCAATGGATGCTCTATGTTAACTCTACAGGACTCAGTATTGCCCAGGTTCGTCTCAGTTTTACTCATGGAGCCAGCTATCTGCTTCACTGTGAGGCAACACAGCAACCGCCACAAAGCATGCACCCATGCATCTGGCACCCACAGTGGGACCGCACCTCTGACACTCATCGGTCACAAGGCTAGAGCAGTGGCTACAAACCAGGACCAGCTCTACCCACTACCTCTGGGGACATCTGACAATGTCTACAGTTGGTTTGGGGGCATCACAACTGAAGATGAGTAGCTACTGGCATCCACCAAGTAGAGATCAAGGAGGACACGAATTATCTTAGAGTGGACAGCTCCCTTCCCTTAACAAACCCTCAACCAAGCATGGTGCAGCAGACAGCTGTGTCGGTGAGTAAACCGGAGGTGAGCCTGAGGGCAGTGAGATATTCAAGGTTAGCCAATGGTACTATTGTTGAGAAGCCATGCTGGAAGCATTGGGTAGCTCTTGCTTGATCTAAAATGGCTACACTGGGGCAACTGGGCTCTGCCCCTACCCTGTAAGCATGTGGACAGCTATCTGAGACTTTGGGAAAGTGATGGACAAATGACATAGGCAAAGCTTGATGACACAAGACGTTTTGTAGCCTGACACAGAGATGGCACATTATCACTTCTGCTACAATCTATTATCACAAGCCCCACCCAGCCCAGCTCCAAGGGAACAGAAGCGGACTCCTCCTCTCTTCTGACAGAAACTGAAGTCCCTTGGTCCCCTTCCCTCATCACTGAATTTGGAACTTCACATTACTCATCACAGTGCACCATAAAATGCTGGTCGCTCTGTTTCATCATATGACCTAAGAATGATTTTGTTGGCAGAACGCATAACTGTATTCCCAGGATAGACATCTCTTTACACACACCCAAAGAAATAATAATTACGAGCTTCCCGTCTTGCATCTGCCGCCCCCCCCTCCGCCCCCCCTCAGCCATCTGCTGGGCCCCCCACCCTGAGTGCACACTGGAATCACTCAGACAAGGTTCTCAGGAAACAGTGAAGCCCAGGCCCTCATCCAGACTGCTTACACTGAAGTTCCCAAGAGGTTCTAACATGCAGCCAGAGTAGAGGACGTTGAGCTGGAGTTCGGGGAGCAGAAAGGCCAAGATGGCTGCTAAAAAGCATTTCAAAAGTAAAGTACAGACTGGCGTCATGGCACACGCCTTTAATCCAAGCACTCGGGAGGCAGAGGCAGGTGGATTGCTGTGAGTTTGAGACCAGCCTGGTCCACAAAGTGAGTCCAGAACAGCCAAGGCTACACAGAGAAACCTGTCTTGGAGAGAGGGAGAGAGAGAGAGAGAGAGAGAGAGAGAGAGAGAGAGAGAGAGAGAGAGAGAGAGACAGAGAGAGACAGACAGAGAGAGAGAGACAGAGAGAGAAATGGGGTTTTCAGTCTCAGCCAAGTCTTCAGGCACCTCAGCCCCAATGTCCTATTTGAACCCTAAGAAAGACCCTGTACCAGAGCCAGAACTAGCCAGCTAATCATTCCTAAATTCCTGACTCACAGAAACTGTGAGACTCAAGTTTAGGCATCCTGAATTCAAAAATCTGAAATCCAAAATATGTAACTTTCTAAGCACCAATGTAACATCACAGGAAGAAAAATCCCATACTGACTTCATGCTGAGCAACACTCAGCCTACTAAAACCGCTGCATGAAGTTACCTTCACGTGTACAGACCGTTCATCCTGAGGTATCTCATTATACACATGCAAATATCCCTAGGGTTTAAAAAAAATAGTTCAAAATTCACAACGTTTCTGATCCCAAGCATTTCAGGTGATGGATACTCAGTTTAAAATAGGCACAGGTTGTTCTCAGATGTTGTCATTGGGCAGTAATTTATTACACGGCAAGAGATGACCGACGCGCCATCAAGAAACGTCCAGATTTCCTTGATGAAATCGACTCTATATTCCCTCCCTGAGTGCACAGGAGCTGGCTGTACCCTTCCTTCCTTCTTCCTTCTCGCCATCCTATAACCAAGGTCACGCTTGCCGTTCCTGTCTCAAAACCTTCCAGTACACAGATGCCTCTCCCATCCTTAAAGACAACGCAAAGCAAATCCCCCTGCTGTCTGAGGTTCCTCCTTCCCCGCTGTTAACTGCCTTCTTCCTTCTGTGTCAAGCACCAGGAAATAACCCACACCCCCTCACCCCGCTGCATGCCTCCCGCTGGGCTCTGAGCTACTACCACCATGGTGATAATTAGAAGCAGCTTGCACAGCTCTCCTGACTCACTTCCACAGTCCCTGCCTCTGCTTAAGCCCTCCTCAGGATCTCACAGGCCCTAACCTATCTAACACACTCAAGCCTGAGCGCACCCTCTTTCTCCTCACGTTACTCTTTCCCTTATGGTCCCCCCCCCAGACATTTGGGGATTACCCTGATGATGTCATTTCTCTACTTCCTACAGCCATCTATTCAGCCGCTAAATCTCAGCCACTTTCCATGTTTCGGACATCTGTCTCCCACTGGGGTCCCATGAGCATCTCTGTCTACACCACTGCAACAACACGTTGGTCCCCAGCTTCCACAGCACATAAAGGCAGGTCACCACTGTCTTTCCCCTCACTGCCGCCAAGGCCACATCCCCCAAACAGTATGAACCTGCCCTGTCTACTTCTGAGGTATAACTTATTGCCTACTTAGAAAATCCAAAATCCACTGCAATCTCGGGTTCCTCTTTCCCTGCTGTTAACTGCCACCTTTCTTCTGGGTCAAGCGCCATGAGATAATCCACACTGCCTCACTCCACTAACACTAATACCCGCCAGCATCCCCTGAGCACCTGACTGCACATCAGGCACTTCTGTAAGAATCCCGAGTTCATTGACTGACAGCTCAGAGATGCAGCACCTGCTTATGTGCAAGGCCCTGGCTTCAATCTATAGCACCACAAAAAGGAAAGGAAAGGAAAGGAAGAAGGGAAGGGAAGGGAAGGGAAGGGAAGGGAAGGGAAGGGAAGGGAAGGGAAGGGAAGGGAAGCAACTGCACATGCTCACGGTGTTACGAGGTGACAGAGCTAAGTTTTGAACTCAGGCTGTTGTTAATCTGTGTCTTTCTGCCTCCCCCTATCCCGCCCCTGACGGCCTTCACTATATGCTGTGCTCTTGTACCACAGCTTCCCGATGCACACTGCTCCCACAGCACACTGCCGTGCCTCCTCTGAAGCCTATCCCACAGCCCAGAAGGCCTTTCGCCAGCCCTTGCCCTCCCCTTCCCTTACTCTTCCCTCTCCATCCAATAGACAAGCCCTAATCAGTTGGGGGTTTTTTTGGGGGGGAGGGGGTTCGTTTTGGTTTTTTGCTGTTGCTGCTGTTGTGGTTGTTGTGGTTTTTGAGACAGGGTTTCTCTGTGTAGTCTTGGCTGTCCTGGAACTCACTCTGTAGAGCAGGTTGGCCTCGAACTCACAGAGATCTGCCTGCTGGGATTAAAGGTGTGAGCCACCGCCACCCAGTTCTGCTAATCAGTTTTTAAGATTCCACTCAACGTCTTGTCCTCCAAGATCCTCACAACCCAGAAAGCATCTTTTCATCCTCCCTGGGGGCCTTAAGGACTCCTGAACAGATTTGTTTGCATCTGTTAGAGCATGTCAGCTGGAGACAAGACCCTCTACCACCGTCAGCAGAATGTCCTTCCGAGCCCCACTGACTGGGGCGTGGCCACGTCACTTGCTTTGGCAGTGGAATGCAAGTAGACATGATACAAGCGAAGACTTTAACCGTATTCATCGCATGCTTTTGGCTGGGCTCTGCTGCACCTGCCCTGAAAGTGTGCTCCCGCCATCTACCAAAAGGCCCTGGGGACTTGCTCCACTGCCCTGTCCTATCGAGAGCTGTGTAGCACACGCCTACATATTGCCCCTGAATGTGTGTCTTTACCTGTCTTTAGGTCTGAGAACAGTACCCAGAACACTAACAGCTCTTACAAGATTTTTAGCAAAGATAATTCATATACAGTCAGATTCACCCTTTTAAAGTACATGATTCGATTTTGTGTATTATTCTCTACATAGTGTAAATAAATAACCACCCATCACCATGATCTAATCCCATGACATTTCTGCAACTAAAAAGAAGCATATACCAATCAGAAGCCTCTTGATAATTTTCATAAATAATCATTTGAATGAATTATTTGAAAACCACTTATTCCAAATTAGCATGCTCACAACAAACATAGCATAAAAGCTTTTGCCAGAAGTATTATATCCCTAGAGGGTGTTTATTTGATATTTCAAATAAGTTATAGCTACATTTCCCATATATTTTGAAATATAAATATGTAATGCACTTTTTAATCACTGTTGCAAAGCAAAGGCTACTTGGAGTTTTAATTTTCAGCCTACACATCACAGAGACATGATTACATTAGAAACCACCAAGCACCAGGCAGGGATCTCATATGGTTCAAAGCTATCAGTAAAGCATGGCAAGGCATCTACTTTGCACTTTAAAAAAAAAAAAAAGTTGGTTCAATGCCAAAAAAATAAAATCTCAACATTCCAATAACAAAGACAGGAACCTCAAACTGAGCAAACAGACACTATAAAAATATAAGTGGCAGAATGTCACAGGAACTAAAATATTACTGTTGGCGACAACCTGACATCATACCTAAATACTGCCACTCTGTGTTTTGTTTTGTAAGATTACTAAAGTAACTATTTTAAGAACCATAACGAAAATTTCACTTCATTCTATTAACCAAAATATATGCTCTGGGGAAAACAGTCTTAATGTTAATGGGTAAATAAGAAACTGACAAAGGGAAAACATTCACCATTCAAATCTCTAGCCCCACCCAACGAACAGTCTCTCTGCTGATGGATAAACGTATTCTGCAACTCTAAGAAACCTAGAAAATAATAATTTCTAATCCTCGCTGCTACTTCCCTGTAAAAAGAAGGAAAATTCTGGTCAAGGGCTAGGCAAGCACGCAAGGAACTCCCTCAGATCCCGACTCCAGCTAAGCTGCATGGCCAGTTTTATTTTTACCCTTCTCTTTCCCGGACTCTCTCTGCGACAGGCCCCAGCTGCGCTCTGCCAATCTGGGTCACTCAACGCAGAGGATCAGTGGGTGACAGCCGCTACGTCCACTTTTAGCAGGCTGCATGCCTGGGCAGTGCTCAGGCAGAGCTGGCACACTCTGGATCCCAGGCTCCAGTGAGGAGTGACTGAGCACTTTGCTGTTTGTAGGCTTCTGGGAAATGTGAATTAGACGGGAGAAGCACAAATCAGCCACAGGAACTGGCTATTACTCCCAAGGCTCTTTAAAACTGGCCATCTTATAATTCAGCATGAAGCACAGTCCCATAAATAGTAGGAAGAAAAGAGCTGAAGTTCCTAGGGTCAACATTTAAAATCAATGTTTGTGCCACTGTATGCACTTTTTACAACTATTGGAACCGATCAGGTATTGGGGGCAGGGGTGTTGGTTGGGGTACCTGACATTCAATGACTCCTCCAAAACTGACACTTTTTTTTAACACTCACAAAACAGAAGTAAAGCTAGGCAGGGAGGCACACACCTGTAAGCCCAGCACTTGGGAGGATGAGGTAGGAAGATTTCAAGTTCCAGGCTTGCCTGAGCTACATAGTGAGACCCTGTCCAAAAAAAAAAAAAAAAAAAGAAAAGAAAAGAAAAGAAAAAGAAAACTTATTGGTGGTTCTTATTTATTTATTTATTTATTTATTTATTTATTTTGGTTTTTTGAGATAGGGTTTCTCTGTGTAGCCTTGGCTGTCCTGGACTTGCTTTGTAGACCAGGCTGGCCTCGAACTCACAGCGATCCGCCTGCCTCTGCCTCCCAAGTGCTGGGATTAAAGGTGTGCGCCACCACGCCCAACTTTTGGTGGTTCTTTTTAAAATTCACTCGGGGATTATAATCTTATGGTCTCCTTAGAGAAGCAGTCACTATTTTTTGTTTGTTTTCTTCTTATTTCCTTCCTTCCTTCCAACCCACAAAATATGTTCCTATATATTATGATGTGTGTGTATGTGTGTGTGTGTGTGTGTACCTGCACAATAGAGTGTATACGTGTGTGCATGTGTGTGAATAACGCCAGATGCCATCTAACTTGGGTTTTGTTGTTGTTTTGTTTTTTGTTGTTGTTTTTTGTTGTTATTGCTGTTGTTGTTGTTTTTGAGACAGGGTCTCAAAATAACATGGAGCTCGCCTTAAACATGTTAGGCTGGTCAGTGAGCTCCAAGGACGTTTCTGTCTCCTTCTGCACAGCACTGGGGTTGCAAGCACCTCCTCCGTGCCCGGCTTTCTATGTGGGTCCTGGGAGTCAAACTCAGGTCCTCATCCTGCACAGGACGCATGTCACTGGTTGTGCTCTCTCCCGAGCCCTTTGCTGCGTTTCAGTTAAAATGTCAATACTAGGTCTTCTTCACTTCTTCCTCGTCCACCCCTTGCACTCTTCAGCCACAAGTTCCCCATTTTCCTGTAAGGGACTCCTCCTCCTTTGCTGGGTAGCAGCCAAGCCCCTTTCTAGGACTGGCCCGGGCTCCACTCCCTCCCCTGGACATCATGAACGAGGGCCGTGGCCCCTTTCTCTGCCCGAGGCGTGTAAAGAGTGTGTGAAGACAGGACTCCCCCCTGTCCAAGCCAGAGCTCACTGGTCATCTTGGGCTGCAGCAGGGCAGACCAATGGCATTGCAGAAAGCTGGAACACAGGCCACACAGAGCACAGCCCAGTGGAACAGCTGAAAGAACCCAGGTCCTCTCCAGGATCACCGATATGGCTGAGTCAGGCCCGCCTGAAGTGAGCTAGGAGGCTTCCAATTTCTCTCAAGCCAGCTCCAGTGGAATTTCTGTTGTACAACCGCAAACACACTAACAGACTCACACGCAAAAACACCAAGGGGAAACTTACCAAATATACACACATTGTAGTAGGAACTCAAGTAAGAAATTGAGCTACCAATATACCACGCAACTTAAAACTCCAGGCAGCTGGGGAAAAGTCAGTGTCTCGTCACATCAAATCAACATTAGGGTTCATCAGGCCGCTCGGGAAGCAAGCCCACATACACATGGGAACATCCAGTGTTGTCACCAACACACAAGCAAAAACAAGAGCACCGAGAACGGCCAGACTTGAAGAAAAGACATTATTTCCTACTGTTGTCTAATGTAGAATTTTAGTATTAAACAAGTAATGGTGACAAAGATACGTGAAGGGAGGACGTAAGAAAAGACAAGGTTGTCCGTTATGGAAACAAAGACAGAATGCAAAAAAGACGTGGGAAGTCGGACTTTTCATTGACCCCACCCCCACCCCCGCCCAAAGCCAAATGTCATCTAGAACGTAATTGGCTGCCGAGTTTTTCTCCTCTAGCCTGTTCAGCTTCCCGCCACAGGTGTTTGGTAGCGGTGCGTGTTAAGGTGTACTGCAGCTTGAATGTGCGCTGTTCCGCCAGGCTCGTGTGTTTGAGCGTTGGCTCTCCAGCTGGTGGCGCTGTTTTTGATAGGCTGGAGGACTTTTAGGAGAAGGAGCCAGAGTGAAAGTGAATCACTGGTGGGGGGTGCTTTATGTTACGTCCCCAACTCTTCCCACGTGATCTCTCTGCTTCTTGACCACTGGAGTGATTTAACCAGACACCCCGTGCTGGAGCCGCCATGATGGTGTAACCCCTTCCAATCCCTGAGCTGGATTAGCCTCTTCCCCGTCATGTTCCTTCTTCCAGGTTTTTTCTTTTTCTTTTTCTTTTTCTTTTCTTCTCCCCCCCCCCCCCGCCCCCAGACAGTGTTTCTCTGTGTAGCCTTGGCTATCCTGGACTCACTCTGTAGACCAGGCTGGCCTCGAACTTACAGCAATCCACCTACTTCTGCCTCCCAAGTGCTGGGATTAAAGGCGTGTGCCATGACCGCCCAGCCAAAATTCACTTAATTTTATTTTTTGTGCACTGCTGTGAGGGTGTCAGATTGCCCAGAACTTAAGTTACAGATAGTTATGAGCTGCTATGTCGGTGCTGGGAATTGAACCCAGGTCCTTTGGAAGAGCAGACTGTACTCTTAACCACCGAGCCACCTCTCCAGCCGGTATTTTCCTTTTTAAACAGTGATGAGGAAAGAGGCAAATACAAAGTGCTAATCAGGAGTTCACGTGAGGGCTGTGGGAAGAACTCGGCAGGAGAACGCCCACTGTGTAAAGCCCCTAGGAAACTGTGCATGTGCACAATTCACACTTCAAACATAAGCTGACGCAATCCCAAGGTATTTGTTCAGAACACCAGGGGTGACACCTGGCAAGTTTTTAAAGAGGGGAGCCACAGTCTGGGGGTGCCATGGGCGAACCAAGAAGAGGACTCCTGCAAGGAACTAGGTTGGGAGTTCAGGGGCTGCGCAGGGTCCTGACGAACCTGCCATGAAGCAGGACAGGGTGCAGTAGATGTGTGTGACACCCAAGTCTAACCGGGGTGCCACACACAGAACAACGACGAACAGTGCAGTGAATCCATGACCTTTTCCTTTCTCTTGTTAACAGTTTCATTTCTGTGTTGCATCCAGCACTATCTATCTGAATCCAGAGATGGGGTAAAGGCTGAGTGAGGAGGAGAGAGTGGGGAGGGCTGAGTGAAGAGGGGAGAGTGGGGAGGGCTGGGTGAAGAGGGGAGAGTGGGGAGGGCTGAGTGAAGAGGGGAGAGTGGGGAGGGCTGAGTGAAGAGGGGAGAGTGGGGAGGGCTGAGTGAAGAGGGGAGAGTGGGGAGGGCTGGGTGAAGAGGGGAGAGTGGGGAGGGCTGGTGAAGAGGGGAGAGTGGGGAGGGCTGAGTGAAGAGGGGAGAGTGGGGAGGGCTGAGTGAAGAGGGGAGAGTGGGGAGGGCTGAGTGAAGAGGGGAGAGTGGGGAGGGCTGAGTGAAGAGGGGAGAGTGGGGAGGGCTGGTGAAGAGGGGAGAGTGGGGAGGGCTGAGTGAAGAGGGGAGAGTGGGGAGGGCTGAGTGAAGAGGAGAGAGTGGGGAGGGCTGGGTGAAGAGGGGAGAGTGGGGAGGGCTGGGTGAAGAGGGGAGAGTGGGGAGGGCTGGGTGAAGAGGGGAGAGTGGGGAGGGCTGGGTGAAGAGGGGAGAGTGGGGAGGGCTGAGTGAAGAGAAGAGTGGGGAGGGCTGGGTGAAGAGGGGAGAGTGGGGAGGGCTGGGTGAAGAGGGGAGAGTGGGGAGGGCTGAGTGAAGAGGGGAGAGTGGGGAGGGCTGAGTGAAGAGGGGAGAGTGGGGAGGGGAGGCGTGAAGAGGGGAGAGTGGGGAGGGCTGGGTGAAGAGGGGAGAGTGGGGAGGGCTGGGTGAAGAGGGGAGAGTGGGGAGGGCTGAGTGAAGAGGGGAGAGTGGGGAGGGCTGAGTGAAGAGGGGAGAGTGGGGAGGGCTGAGTGAAGAGGGGAGAGTGGGGAGGGCTGGGTGAAGAGGGGAGAGTGGGGAGGGCTGGGTGAGAGGGGAGAGTGGGGAGGGCTGGGTGAAGAGGGGAGAGTGGGGAGGGCTGAGTGAAGAGAAGAGTGGGGAGGGCTGGGTGAAGAGGGAGAGTGGGGAGGGCTGGGTGAAGAGGGGAGAGTGGGGAGGGCTGAGTGAAGAGGGGAGAGTGGGGAGGGCTGAGTGAAGAGGGGAGAGTGGGGAGGGCTGGGTGAAGAGGGAGGTGAGGGAGGGGGGAGGTGGGTGAGGGGAGAGTGGGAGGGCTGGGTGAAGAGGGGAGAGTGGGGAGGGCTGAGTGAAGAGGGGAGAGTGGGGAGGGCTGGGTGAAGAGGGGAGAGTGGGGAGGGCTGACTGAAGAGGGGAGAGTGGGGAGGGCTGAGTGAAGAGGGGAGAGTGGGGAGGGCTGAGTGAAGAGGGGAGAGTGGGGAGGGCTGGGTGAAGAGGGGAGAGTGGGGAGGGCTGAGTGAAGAGGGGAGAGTGGGGAGGGCTGGGTGAAGAGGGGAGAGTGGGGAGGGCTGGGTGAAGAGGGGAGAGTGGGGAGGGCTGAGTGAAGAGAAGAGTGGGGAGGGCTGGGTGAAGAGGGGAGAGTGGGGAGGGCTGGGTGAAGAGGGGAGAGTGGGGAGGGCTGAGTGAAGAGGGGAGAGTGGGGAGGGCTGAGTGAAGAGGGGAGAGTGGGGAGGGCTGAGTGAAGAGGGGAGAGTGGGGAGGGCTGGGTGAAGAGGGGAGAGTGGGGAGGGCTGAGTGAAGAGAAGAGTGGGGAGGGCTGGTGAAGAGGGGAGAGTGGGGAGGGCTGGGTGTAGAGGGGAGAGTGGGGAGGGCTGGGTGAAGTGGGGAGAGTGGGGAGGGCTGAGTGAAGAGGGGAGAGTGGGGAGGGCTGGGTGAAGAGGGGAGAGTGGGAGGGCTGAGTGAAGAGGGGAGAGTGGGGAGGGGCTGGGTGAAGAGGGGAGAGTGGGGAGGGCTGAGTGAAGAGGGGAGAGTGGGGAGGGCTGGGTGAAGAGGGGAGAGTGGGGGAGGGCTGAGTGAAGAGAGGGGAGAGTGGGGAGGGCTGGTGAGTGAAGAGGGGGAGAGTGGGGAGGGCTGAGTGAAGAGGGGAGAGTGGGGAGGGCTGGTGAAGAGGGGAGAGTGGGGAGGGCTGGGTGAAGAGGGGAGAGTGGGGAGGGCTGAGTGAAGAGGGGAGAGTGGGGAGGGCTGGGTGAAGAGGGGAGAGTGGGGGGGGAGAGTGAAGAGGGGGAGTGGGGAGGGTGAGTGAAGAGGGGAGAGTGGGGAGGGGAGTAGAGGGGGAGGGGAGGCTGAGTGAAGAGGGGAGAGTGGGAGGGCTGGTGAAGAGGGGAGAGTGGGGGGTGGGAGTGAGTGAAGAGGGGAGAGTGGGGAGGGCTGAGTGAAGAGGGGAGAGTGGGGAGGGCTGAGTGAAGAGGGGAGAGTGGGGAGGGCTGAGTGAAGAGGGGAGAGTGGGGAGGGCTGAGTGAAGAGGGGAGAGTGGGGAGGGCTGAGTGAAGAGGGGAGAGGGGGAGGGCTGGTGAGAGGGGAGAGTGGGGGGGTGGTGAGAGGGGGAGAGTGGGAGGGCTGAGTGAAGAGGGGAGAGTGGGGAGGGCTGGTGAAGAGGGGAGAGTGCGGAGGGCTGAGTGAAGAGGGGAGAGTGGGGAGGGCTGGTGAAGAGGGGAGAGTGGGAGGGCTGAGTGAAGAGGAGAGAGTGGGGAGGAAAGGGCTTCTGTTGAAGATTATGTGCCTGGGTACCAGATAGGTGGAACTGTTTCCTAGCAACCAACACTGCTTCACAGAGAGGCTCAGTAAACAGCATCTCCTCTGGAAGGGGCTGAGCTGGAGGGGGAGGGGCAGGTTAGCCACTGATGTCCATGGCTGGGGTCTCCTTACAGAACATGGCAGTCACAGCCCAAACTCTGGACTAGACTAGGGTTTAAAACTTGAGTCAGCCACTTTGCTAGCTTTGTGGTTTTAGTCAAATCGGTTAGCATTTCTGTGCTCCAATTTTCCCATCTGTGTAAGAAAAAAAAAGTGCCTAAACTGCTTGATTGAGAAACATGGTACCAGATGTTATAGATTTATATTTATCATCTCATTAGCTCAAGCACCGACACTGTCAGCAGCACAAGAGAAACGGCCTAGGAAGGAGGGGGCCCGTTTTCATTATCATTGCTATTATTATTTACTCTGGCTCTGAGCTAGCTGGGTCACAGCACCATACCACATTCCATCAATTCTTGCAGCAGGATGAGTGAGGCTTTCACTTGTCACCGACCCCTCCCAGTTATGACAACTTACAACCCGTCCCTTAGGGAGCAGGCGATAACCACATCTGTCTGCCAATGACGACTTCAGCTCCAAAGCTGTTTGTTTTTCCACTTCCCATAGGAAAGGGGAGAGAGGGTGGGAGGGAGAGAGAGAGAGAGAGAGAGAGAGAGAGAGAGAGAGAGAGAGAGAGAGAGAGAGAGAGAGAGAGAGAGAGAGAAAGGGGCTGAGGCTGCTTCTCTGATGTCACACTAGGTTTTGCAGTGGTCCCAGCCATGGTGGTTTACCAGTTGATTTTATGATGGTATTGTCCCTGTGACAACACCTACCTTGTAATTACACACACACACACACACACACACACACACACACGCACGCACGCACGCACGCACGCACGCACGCACGCACGCCATTTCTCATAAATTACCCTTCCGTGCTTTTTCACGCGGAATAGCTTGCAGTCAGGAATACTCCAATTATTAGGAAGTAAGAACTAATGCCGGTGTGGTGGCGCACACTTGTAATCCCAGCACTCAGGAGGCAGAGGCAGGTGGATCTTAGTGAGTTCGAGGTCAGCCTGGTCTACAAAGCAAGTCCAGGACAGCCAAGACTACACAGAGAAACTCGGTCTTCGAAAAACAAAACAAAGCAAAGCAAAACAAACAAACAAGAACAAAGAAGCAGCTGGACATGTGGCACAGGGGAGGGGGAGGGAAGTGAAGGAGGGGGCATCCTGGAACCATGCCTGCCTGTCATCAGCGCTGGCCAAGAACTCGGCTCTGTGAGTGCTTCCCAAGGCCAACCTACAGGGAAGGCTACTCTTTAAATGACTCCTCCAAGAAAGGGCCCAAGGTGAAGTCACATTCCAAGTATCCAATCATGGTATCTCCAGGTCACAAATAGGTGAACTGTTTGGGTTTTTTTTTTAATAATTCTTTTAAAAAATGAAAATAAACGGCTTTGCTTCCTGTTAGCGCAGCAATAGTTCTATTTCCTCCATCTCAGCAGAGTCCAAATGTCAATCAAGCGACTCTCGTTGTCTGGGCACAGACTATCCGTGCTGTGGGCGTCGTGGCTAACCTGCCTGGCTAAATAAATGAGGAGCTAGGACGGCGATGAAGAACTCATCGTTGGCTGTGGGAGCTCTGGGGCTTTTCAAATGAGGCAGAGCCCATACATAGACATTCAGTGTGGTGACCCAGGACAATTCTTCTGAGAGATAGATGCTCTAAGTATAATGTTCCCTGGGGAGGAAGGGATTAGTCGGCTTAGCCAACTGGAGAGAATGTCGCCCAGACAGTCATGTTGAAGGTCCTCAAGGACTGGGGACCTGAGGAAGGGACAGCCCCAGGGGCCGTTCTCTCCTTTCTCCTGAGGACCAGGATATAGATTCTTTGTATATGACTAACGATGCTGAGGAGGAGGTGGGGGCAGGGGGGAGTCCCTTCTCCAGCAGCAGCTATGGTACTTAAGTTCTGAGCAATACCAATGAAGCAGGCGTGTCAGAAAGAGTTTTCTAGAAAGCACCTTCTCCAGTTCCCATTCCTCCATTCCACTTCCTGGAAAGGTGGCGCGGTGGTTAAATCTGGCATCCGTACTGGGCCATGAAGAGAGTTGACAATTGGTGGGGCTCCCAGAGAGCACCCCAGATCAGAGGCTATCTGTGAGTTGCCGTGTAACAGCTTGTACAGAATCACACTGCTTGCACTCAGAAAAGCAGGTGAATTTCTTCCAGTCCCTTCTCACTTCTGAGTACAGGGCAGGCGCTATAAGCTCCATTTTTCGAGAGAGTTTTAATCTCTAAATCCCAAAATGCACATCTCAAGGCCCTCTCTGGTATTTCTCCTGGAAAAGGAGTTCTTGCTTCCTCTATGACTTGGACGGAAGGGTCTAATGGACCACGCTCTGACTCTCCGAGGAGCCCACAAGTATATTCATGGAGGCCAGGGTTACAGCTCGGTGGCAGAACCCTTCTGGTGTTCAGCACTCAGCCAAAAGGAAGAAAGGAAGCAACACATATAAGCATATTTAACAACTCCTTGCTCCCTGTCCTTCTCGATACACAGTCAATCACCCTATGTGTATAACTTTAAGAGTGTTCTATCCTACTGTGTGTGTGTGTGTGTGTGTGTGTGTGTGTGTGTGTGTGTGTGTACACGCGCACGCGCTGGACGTTAAACCTGCCCTCATTAAAAACTCTCATCTATAGAAATAATTCTTACACCTTAGACATCCCACACAGAATTTATTTATATATTTATTTGTTTGTTTATTCATTCACCCATTCATTTTGAAATACAGTCTTAAAGAAAGAAAGAAAGAAAGAAAGAAAGAAAGAAAGAAAGAAAGAAAGAAAAAGAAAGACAGTCTTAACCATATAATCCACCCTGGTTCCAAACTTCCAATCCTCCTGCCTCAGTCTCCTAAATGCTAGCATTATAGGACTATAGTAATGCAGCACCATGCCCAATCTATTCTTCGTCTTTAGAATATATAACCTAACTTGTAATTAGCCTTACTCTAATTTCTCTCAGTGTGACTTTTTCTGAGGGAAAGAACTATGTGCATTTTGCATCATGTAACTCTGGGTCCTGCCACTGGGCACCACTGGAACTCAGGAAATCTCTCTCAGGAAATGAATTTTTAAATCACACCTTCACATGTCAATGCTGATTTTTTTTTTTACTATAGTTATAATAAAGAATACTTACACATGAATGCTGACCAGGCATCCTGACTAATTAATTTCATATTTTAAACCATTTGAGCATTTGCTGGTTTGATTAGGATAAAATGTTCAACTAAAATAAAATAATTGAGTATCATTTGCTAGAAATGTTTTATAAGGAAGGGGAAAAAAGCAATGTACTTACTGAAATAAAAATAACTTCAGTTCCTCACTTGGGGCAAACTCACGTGATCACAGATGAGACTGAGGATGTTGTTTTGTTTTGTTTTGTTTTTTGTTTTCCTAAAGTGTTAGATCATAGCAATGAAAAAGCCACAACTCTTCTAACCCTGCATCTTTACTCAAAAAGCAAGTTTGGGTGGGTTCTAAGTTGGTCTTCTATAATGTAGCTGTACTAAGGTAGGTAGGTAACGGTGGGGTCTGTCCCGCGCGTGTCAGGTTGACCAGAAGGACGACCCGCATCTCTAGTTTACCACAGTAACCACTGAGCAGACGGTAGGGCACAGGTTGGCTAGCCTTCCCTGCTGGCTTACTAGTTCATTCTTTACAGCTCAGTGTAGATTTAAAACAAAAAACAAAAACAAAACCATAGCCTTTTTCTGGCAGTGTAAGTGTAATGGGAAAAGTATCTGCCAAGTGACTGCGTAGGTGTACGGGCATAAGACCAAGTCACCTTGCCTTTTCTTCCCTATTGTCAAAGACGATTCCTTGGGATCCTCCAGGTAGCCTGTCAGGGACCAGTGCACTAGAACATCTCTTTGGGCGTGTTGTTCTAATTCTGCAAACGGGAGTTTTTCCACAGGAGACCTAAGTTCCATTACGTCATTCCACCATGCACGGAGAGACAGACATAGCATCTCGTGTCCTGGCAGAAGCCTTGCCAACATTACGTCATTCTTCTTTTAAAAGAACTTTTATTTCCTCTATACTATCTGATAGCCCTTCCACTTCAGCTACCATTATAATTATCAGTCACTTAACAGTAAAGGTCTAGTTGCCTGCCATTGAGTTAAGCTGAAGTCATCCCGGATGCCACCCTATGCTTCCCTGCATGAAGTGCACATCAGACACCTTCCTTTGCTTGTAATATAAGCACACATATCCTTAGGAACATGGGAGGAAGTACATTACAAAATTGCATTGCTTTTTTTTTTAAACCCTCAAAGCAGCCATGTATGTGTAAAAAGAACAAACAGTTCCAATGGGAAAAACTTTGTCAAAAAAAATCATCTGGGCAGGGAGGTGCATGCCTATAATCCTAGCCAGCACTCCAGAGGCTGAGACCCGAGGACCTGAGTTCAAAACCAGGTTAGGCTACATAGCCCTACCTAAAAATAAAACGTGCATACAGGAAAATAAAGAACAACAACAACAAATATTCACTAAGATCAAGACCACAATACAGTGGCGAGGCTGCACTGAAGCGTAAGTGACAGGAATGCCAACCACAGCAGGCTCCCCGCAGGGCTCCAGAGCCATCTACCCAGGTTCCTCGGCTGCTTCTGGTGAGATGCGGAAGGCCGCCAGAGAGGCTTCCATCTTGGTTGAATTCAACACTTACACTACTTGAAGATTAAGTCCTGCCCAGATGAGAAAACTCTCAGACAGAGATGTGGGAAGTGTGGCAAAGACTCGGTGTGTCGCCAGTGCTGGAATGTGCCAGGCCTCACAAAGGATGCTTCCCTCCCCGCAACATCCCATACCATCCCATTTGAAGAACCAACCATAGACTGCACATAGGTATTGTTTTTCCAGTTGAATTACCTAGGGGATGTGAGTGCAGCCCTCCCTTCACAAACGCTACATGTGCTCGCACACTGTGCACTCATTCGTGGTCACGACGGAGCAGCACTGAGGACCCAGGAGTTAGGAGAGTCATGACCTCTATTAGGAGACACAAAACACTTCCGAATCCGTCTTCATAACCTTGACAAATTAGGTCTGAAGGCAAGCAAGCCAGGGGAGCAGCCAGACACCTCTAGCCTGTCTGCCTCAGTCACACCCCACTAGGGAACAGTGAGGTGGCCTGTCCGCGCGTGAGACCAACTCTGAGTCCTGAAGAAGAAAACCATGAGCTACAGGGACTTGCTGGACTGGGCAGCTGCAGCTCCTGACTCCACATGCTGTCCCCACACAGAACCTCTGCATGGTCCTCACAGAAGACACAGGAGCCTAAGTGAGGGAAATACAGGGAATCAGATGGCAAGGGGTGTGGAATTAAGCTAATTAGGAGACCGTTTCCAAATCTCTAGAAGCCCAGCCTCCTCATCTATAAATTTTAGATAACTGGAAATATGTTTGTAATATATATGCATGTATATGTAACATTATATATATATATATATATATATACACACACACACACATATATATAACACATATCCTTACCTATAACACATGCTAATATGTTATATATTATATATATTATATTATTCATATTATAGCACATATTAATACTTAACACATATGCATAATATATACTAACATATAGTACATACATAAATGTATTTGTAAATCTAAAAAAGGCTCCTATACCTTACTGACCCGCCTCTGGAATTTACCATTTACTTCTTGGACAACACCTTTCCTCTGTCAGAGCCTCAATCCCTCCTCTGTAAGTGGGGATAACAACTGTACTCACCATGTAAACACAGACCCTGCCCTCTGCTGGGTGCGGTGGTGCACACCTTTAAACCCAGGACCTGGGAAGCAAAAAGCAGGTGGAGTTCTGTGAGCTCGAGACCAGCCTAGACTACATAGCAAGTTCCAGGCCAGCCAGAGGCTGCATAGAAAGACTCTGTCTTGAAAAAATTTACCCAATGCCAATACATAGTAAATATTCCGTTTCTCACTCTGAGCAGAACTTAGCATCCTTGGAATGTTGTGTCCTGTCAAGGGGCCATCTAATGAACAAGAGGGGAGGGGGAAAAAGAACCTCAAAATTTCCAGGACGTCAAGAGCTGCCTTGTCCCACCTAGCACTGACTGCCACCCATGAAGTCAAAGCCAGATGCGGAATCACAGGTCCTTTGTCATCTGCCAGTGGAGAGTGGGGTGCTCAGAGCTCTAGTTGCTGGGAGCAAATGTCCACCCCTCCCCCCTCTGCTCGGTGCCCAAAGCTCTGTCTGCCCATCTAGAGTTTGTTTGATACAATTAGTTTCCAGGGAGACGCTGAAGCAGGAAGAGTCAGCTCCCCCTCCCATTCCACTTCCCCTTTCCCCAAATCTCTGGGACTTCACTGTTCTCCTACCATGTGACAGCACTGTGTCACAGCGGCCTTTGTCTACAAACAAGACAGACTATTTAAATGTCCTTGTGAGAAAGACGCTGCTTGCTCAGGCCTATCTACCTGCTCCGTCAGCCAAGCAAGGCTCTTTCCCTCGTCCTCCTCTCTCACAAGTAAATCTGGGGAAAAGCTTGCAATCCTAATCTTCACTACAATTTAAGCACAAAAAAAAAAGAAAGAAAGAAAGAAAGAGAGAGAGAGAGAAAGAAAGAAAAAAGAAAAGAAAAAGTAAGATTTAAGAGTCCTTACAGAACCAGAGAGCTTGAGTGACTACACAACTCACAGCATGACATCACCAATGTCATAGTTACTAGCCAACCAACTGCTCAATTAACCCAAAAGCTACTCATAAATTTCCCCTACTGCCAAGCCACCTTCCAGTATCAGCGCACTAAGATGCCCTCAGCGCACTTAATCTTCAGAATCATATCTGAATAAACGTGGAATAAAAAAGCAATTCCTTGTGGACATAGAGAAGCAAAGTCCCTCCTCACATGAAACATGACTTAGGTTACAAAGATTGCACTTATCACCAAAACCCACGGGCGTGCTATGACTCAAGCTGAAGGGATCCAGAAACTTCTCAAATTGAGATGACCGAGTTGAGCTGAATTCTTCAGCCCCTCCCTTTTAAAGGCTTGGCAACCTATTCCCAAACCAAATCAAGAGGAGCCCCAACTGAAGGGACATCTGGCCCTCCAGAAAGCGTCTGGCACTTAAGAGAAAAACAAAGATCAGAACGGATGAATATTGGTGTGGGTAGAGAGAAAAATGAGAGTGGAGAGCCAGGCACATTGGAATCATCTACCTGAAAACAAACATCAATACCAGCACATGAGAAACGGGGATGGGGCGTCAAAATAAGACATTGCCGCACCAGTCTCCAGTTTAATGTACTGGGACTGTCTGTAAGGGAATAGTCACCGGACATCCGTCTTAAAAGTTTAGGAACAAAACTACATGTTAAAGTTTGAGGTTCAACCTAGTAGCGAGGGGGTAATTCTCTAAGCCCTGATGAACTGTGAGGTCATCTCGGGAGTAAGTGGTCACGGGCTCCTCCTCTCTGACTCTAAAATCAAACAAGAGTAGCGCACAGCATCGACTTAATCTCTAGCCCAAGTATTCAGAATTATTAGATTGTGGTAGTGTCAACACCCGCCTAGATTTGAATTTGACCCCCCAGCATAATTAAGTAAATTAAAATATAGTAAGATAATGAAGTGAAATCAGTAGATAACTGGATTATATTGTGTATACTAGAAACGTATGGTTCTGAAGAACTTCTTTAAAACTAAGGCTTAGTGCCAGGCATTGACGGTATATGCCTATAGTCCCAGGAAGGCCCAGAGTTCAAGGTCAGCCTGGACTACTAGGTAAGCCTCAGTCTCAGAAAAATCATTATAAGAGTAAGGATGTTAGGTCACCGAGAGAGCACTTGCCCAATTCCTGGTACTGAAACATAAACTATACAACTAGTAAATAAAATAAGGTAAAAGAGCGAACAAAATCAAATTCAGTTGCTATTAGCAACAGCAACAGCGAGTGGTAGCAAGGATGACACCAGTAAGAATAACAGCAATGGCAATGTAAATAGTAATCATGACACCGTCGCTCAAACAGCGCCAGGTGCTACTCTAAGGACTTTCTTAACACGCGCGTGTGGCCCCTGTGCAGTAGTGAATAGAATTCTAGCTTTTTTCCTTTCTCTGTGTATTGGGCTGAGAGATTGCACTGTGTCTCTATGTGAAAACAGACACCTAGCATTTACCAACACGTATCTGTCTACTTTCTCCTATTTAATTAAAAGAAAGAGGAAAAAAGGGGGGTTATAGAAGGTCAGCAAAGGGTGGGTTTGAGGTATCTGGGGGGCATTTTGACAACATGGCTTCTCCTTTGGCGTGTTTAATTGTGATGTTGAACGGGCATCCTTGCAGTTTAAGGTGACACTTTTAAATAAAATTCTGTCCTAACGATGACTTGGGCCCTGCCACTCAATGGGAGAATCAGCAGAGCCTGTAGGGTTTTATTTGGAGTTGACATTCTCTGTTGTAACTTTATTTTGATTTTTTTGTTTTTTTAATATATTTTATTGATTTATTCACATTACATCTCAATTGTTATCCCATCCCTTCTATCCTCCCATTTATTTCAAATATTTTTAAATTTTAATTTTTCTCTCTTTTTTTGGGGGGGGTGGTTTTCACTGGAAGGAAAAAGATGCTCATTTTTAAATGTTGAAGTGTACAAGTTGCTTTGTTACAATAAAACCAATGTGTACACAAGGAAAAAACCATGCACATGTGGAGTATGTGTGTGTTTGTTGTTTGTATGTGTACATAGGTATGTGTGAAGGTGCTAGTGTGTGTATGTGTTTGTGTACATGGAGCCCCAACATTGGCATCAGGAATCTTCCTGGATCACTCCCCTTCTTATTCTTTGAGGCAGTGTCTTGAAACTGAACCCCAGAGCTACGGGCTGACCTAGCAAGCCAGCTTGCATGGGGGCACCCATGCTGGAGCTGTGGTGGGCTTCAGCGGGCTCTACAGATCCAATTTCCGTGCTCGCCTGGCAAATGCCTTCAACCCCTGCGCCTACTCCGAGCACTTTGAAATATATTCACTTCTTAAGCCCTCCAGCAACCCTACCAACTGAGACATGATTTAACGTCCTTTTAGCGTCCTGTTCTACAGATGTTTCAACAATACCCCCCTTTGTTGTGTTGTTGTTAACTCGAGGTGTCTTTCAAAGAAAATATCTGGAAACAGAAGGACAGGAAAAGCGGTTTGCCCAAGGTCGCTCAGCTACACGTGACAGACCTGGGACTCCACCCAAGGACTTCCAGCTAGGAAGTCGGGCCTCTTGGCCCACTGTACAGCTCTACTGCCCCAGGAAAGAAAGCTAGAAAGGCAATTATGATGGGAGGGAAGTCAGCCTTGCCTCTGCCTGCATCACTGTTTCCCCCTTAGGACCCTCCCCGAACCCACAGTAAGGCATTCAGCCTGCTCCCGCAGCTATGAAAAAAAAAATCACTGGAAATGGGACCCAGCTGTCCCTGCCCTGTCCATGATCAAGTCCAGCTTTGGTATCCAGTTCACCCTCAGCAGCTAAGGCAGAGGCTGGGCTGGGGGCAGGTAGGAGCCTGGCTGCTGAGCTGTATTTCCTGCCCAGTAACAGTCTTCAAATAGCCAAGGCTGCAGGCCCAGAAATTCCTTGCTTAGGAACCTGTGTCCCTGAGCTTCCTGCCTGAGCCTTATTAAGAATGTAAATTCTCTAGATAGCCCAACTCAAGGAAGCCCAGAACTAAGGAAGCCGAGCAGTGGCAAAGTTTGTTTATTAACTTGCTGCACCCAAGGGAAACAGGTTGGTTTGTTTGTTTGTTTTTCTGAAAAGTTAAAATTCCTGACTGCTCAAAAAGAAAAATGGGGAAAAAAAAAAGCCTGTGGGAAATTTAATCATCAATGGAACAAAACCGAAAAACAAAGCCCTCCCAATAAGGATGTTGCCAGAGACAATAGGCCCCTAACGGGAGATGCTAGTCTCCAGATAAGAATCCCCAGGGTATGTAGCTCACACTAAGAAACACATTATTGCTGTATTAGCCCAGGAATCTTTGTTCACTGGGCAACTGTGTGCAAAGCCATCTGTAACAGTCCCTGGCTCCCAGTTTGCAAACGTGGCATTTACATTTCAAGGAGACTATGAGGGGAAATGGGGGGGGGGGTGGCATTGAGTAACACACACACACACACACACACACACACACACACATTCACACCTGTGTGTATTATAGGGTCTGGGCTTGGGAAACTCCCCTTCCAATGAAATCCAACCCCACTGTAGAAAGGAGATAGGCCACTTCAATTATGCACACGCAGCGTGCCTGGCAGCCTGGTCCTAACGACACACACACACACACACACACACACACACACACACACACACACACACACACCTTTAGGCTTTTCACTTTCTTTGACTGGTTTAAAGTATCAAGGATCATACTAAACTGTGTTTAGGGCTTAACCTGACTGCTTTCTTAAACTGTCTCTTCCTTTCCTCAAGCTGATAATGAAAACTGATGCTCCACGCTGTGTAATATTTAGCCTGAAATACCACCAGTAAAAATAATTAACAGCGTTATGTATCTTGATCTATAGGGGGCATGTAATAATATGGGAACATATTCCAAAATTCACGGAGATACGCAATTCAGATTTGCATGCTATCCTGTATGGAATTTATACCACAATATGCTTTTAAAAGCATGTTAACTATCAATTGACTATCAATTAAAGAGCCTGGGAGTAAATCACTTGCATATGAGAACAGGGAGGCTATTTTTCCTTCCTGTGCGTTCCCTTACCTCCAAAACACAATCAAAATTTCCCCCCAAAGAATGTTCAAGAACTTGAAAGATACAGCCACTCAACTGTCGGCCGCTGCCAGTGTCTACAAATGGCTTCTGCTGAGCCTGAAGCCAGAGGGAACACCTGTCAAGCTCCAAGCCTTCCAGCCACGCATCAAAATTAAGACGCCAATGCCTTTTTCTCATCTGGTGGTGAGTTACTAGAGACACGCCAGCCCCATTTAAAAAAATTAACTGTTTTTAAATAGATGGTCCCAGTCTCTGAGGCGCTTTTGCACGCCTGAAGCAGGCTGACCCTGAAAGGTGGCGGCCTGGAGGCTTGGAGCCTTCCAGCATCGGCCCCTGCAGGCAACCCAGCAGGTTTAAATCTGCAGCCCCATAGTTCTAACAACAATGGAGACCTGCGCTGTCCGGAGGGTGGGCATAGGGTCGCTTAACTGAAGCTTATTCTTGCTTGGTCATGACTTAGCTACACACATCCTCCTTTGAACTATCAGGCCAAGGAGGCTGCGCGCCATTTGGCTAAATTCACCTTGTACAACGCATAAGAAAGGTGGCCTGTTGAAAAATAGGGATTCCACGAGCGGATCACAAGTGATCACCTCCCCCACTCTCGTCCTCCACGCGTCCTGAGCCCCAAAGACCGGTCGTTTCAGAATAGCAGGGCTAGTAAGCTGCACCTGCAGATAGTCATCACGAATCAGGATAGCCTGCGAGCGCTTCCTGGACTGAGCCGAGAGCTCCAGTGATTTCCTTGGCCTTCTCCAGAGCCATTAAAAAAGTGAAATGTGCCAACCTGGCTGGGTGCAAGGCCTACTGGAGCCCACCCTGCGGTCTCTGGGGCAACCAATGGCTAGGCTGCGTGTCTGCGGATACTGCACTCGCAAGTGGGTCTTGCAGGTTCCCCTACGCTGTGCTCTGCGCCAGCCTCGCGCCTGAACCACTGCCAAAACACAGCCAAGAGGCTCCGGTGGGTATAAGCCTCTGTAGTGACACTGCCAAGTCCGCTCCGGAAGGGCTAGGAAGGAGGCCAAGAGATGAAATGTGGAGCAGAGAGCGGGACACCCCGAAATGCGACTCCCGCAAGGGCTCTGGAGGCTCGAGTCCCCGGCGCCTTTGCAGCGCCTCAGCTCGCACTGCGCTTTCCATGGCTGCGCTTGCAAACCGAGCCGAGATTGCGAGCTCTGGCAGGCAGCAGGGATGAAGGCGCTGGGGACCGCCTCCTGCCCCTGGGCGCACAGCTAAACCGCAGTGTCCCCTTCTGTTCACGCCCACCATCCCGGGGCTCCAACACCAGGGGATCGCAGTCCGCCGGAAGCCACAGAGGGTGACCTGGGGAAGCTGGCCACGAAAGAGGGGGTAAGGCTGGACCGGCGGTCGCTAAGCTCGGGGCAGCAGCAGCTCCGGGAGTCCTTGCAAGGCCGCCCGCGGGCCGCAGCACCTACCTCGATCCACTTCTGTGCCTCGGCGAAGGCAGGCTCCGGAGGTGGTTCGGGCTGCAGGGGCTGAAGGGCTTCCAGACCGAGAGCGGGGCAAGCCATCTGCGAAGCCCGGCGAGCACTGGAGCGCTTGGTCGCCGGGATGAGCACAGCCGCCTCCGCAGGAGTGCGCTCTCCGCCCCTTCCCGCCCGCCGCGCTCTCCCGCCGCCTTCCCCGCCCCCACCGCGCGCGGGTCCCGGAGGACAGAGGCGCGCACAGCCGGAGGACGCCGGGGCCACCTCAACCAGTGTCGCCCGGACCTGTCGCTCCGTCCTATCCCCTAGCTAAAAATAACCTGCTAGGAGCTCCCGGCTCACGCAAGGACCGTGGGAGGGACTCTGCCGGCCACCCCGCAGGTCCCGCCACAGGCCCGGCTGCCTAGCGTTAGCAAGTCGGGCTGCACCTGGGTGAACCTGGGCGGGGAAACAGCACTACTGCAGCAAGACCGTAGGGACTCTCTGGCACCTGCTGTCCTTCCCAGCCACAGACCTGAGGCCGAGAGCTGCAGCCTCTGACCTGGCACCCTTAAGTATTCAGAAGGCAGCCACCCGATTTTTTCTGTTAAGAGGAGAGGTGACTCCTGGCAGGCTATCTGGGCCTAGTCTGTTGACTCATCCAAAGGATTTATTCAGCTCTACTTATTTGCCAGCCACCAAGCTAGACACCCACCAGAGACTGACAGATTGGCAGGGAGAGGAGGCCGATCAAAACAAAACAAAACAAAACTCTTAAATTGGGTGCTGGCTACTACTAACCACGTTAGAATTATTGAATTCTGAGATGAAGGACCCTCAGTTGAGAAAAGGCCTCCATAAGATCCAGCTGTAAGGCATTTTCTTAGTGGTTGATGAGAGAGCCTAGCTCATGATGGGTAGTACCTTGGCCTGGGCTGCTGGTCCTGCGTTCTACAAGAAAGCAGGCTGAGCAAGCCATGAAGAACAAGCCAGTAAGCAGCGCCCCTCCACGGCCTCTGCATCAGCTCCTGCCTCCAGGTTCCTGCGTTGCCTGTTCCTGTCCTGGCTTCCCCCAGTGATGAACTGTGATCTGAAAGTGTAAACAGAATAAATCCTTTGCTCCCCAGCTTGCTTTTGTCATAGTGTCTCATCCTAGCAGGGATACAGCTCAGTTGGTAGAGTGCTGACCAAGCAATGCAGGAGACCCTGGCTCCCATCCCTAGCACCACGTCACAAAATATAGACCTGTGATCCCTTTTACACACAGCGGCTTGAAACCAGTCCGGGCTGTGTGAGACACCCCTCTCTATAAGTTTTTACACTATATATTCACAATACAGATATTCACAATGGGGGGGGGGGCGTCGGACAATAAACATGGGAATCAGAAGATGTCCATAGAATGTGCTATCAGCACAGGTAAGAGGATATGGCCTGTGTTGAGGGAAGTGCCGGCTCATCCTTAATAGCCTGTGGGTGCCCCGTGCCCTGGTGCTGCGAGTGGAAAGCACGCATGCTTGGTAGAGGCCTAGAGGGGAGAGAGGTAGACAAAGAAATGGGGAGTTTCCTCATATTTGATCACCTCCCCCTTGGTGGGGAGGCGTGGTGGCACTCAAAGAAAGAATGTAAGCAGGCTACCAAGATGAGGCTTGACAGCCTATGGCCATATAGTGGGGGAGGAAGTCCCCCTCAGTCTTAGACCTAGGGGAGGGGAATAGGGTGAAAGCAGGAGGGAGGGAGGGACGGGAGGACACAAGTGATGGGATAACAGTTGAGTTGTAATCTGAATAAATTAATAAAATTAAAATAAAAAAAGAAATGGGGAGTTTATTCTGGTGTCTCTCTGAGGCCATGGGGATTGGCAGCACTACTCTGAAGCAACCTATGTCTCCCCTTGGTGGGTCCTGTCTCCTCCAGTCCCACCCCTCCTTACAGGCCCAGGAATGGTAAATCCCCGTGGTATTCTCTGGCTTCCCACTCTTGCCCCATTCCTTCTAACCACCCCTTAGTTTTACTCAGTCACTTCAACTCTGCCTCAGCAAGCTCAGCGTGTTGTGTGACAACACTGTTCCTGGGAAGACTCAATCCAGATGGTTACTTAGCCCAGGTACAGACCCCATAACAGACGGGATACAACCCAGGTCCAACTTGGTGAACAGTGAGTTTCATTGGGGCAACTTACAGGAATATGGGTGAGGGGTCACTTAAAGCTGCAGAAGTGACTCAAAGACAGCTGCATCACCAAGGCACACCCCAGCGTGGGTGACAGCTTGCAAAGCTCGGTACCCAGAGTACACTGCACAGCCTTCAGGCAGCTCAGTGGGTTAGTGTGTGTCCTTTCCAGGTGCCCCAGTTGGTCTAAACCTCTTCCAGGCAGCTCTGCTGGTTTCTGCTTCTTCTGGGCAGCTGATCTGGTCTGGTTCTTTTTTGTAGCCCATTGGAGAGCTTTCTTTGCTGCTTGGCTCTGTTCTTCCAGGGGGATGCTCAGCATTTATTGCTTACTCTGGCAGGCTGGAGTCAAGTGAATTTGGTCAGCTTCAGGGACTTCCTGAAGCTACTTTGAGTTGTTTACCTTCCTGCTTAAAGAGCTTCCCTGCATGATGTAATTATTTCAATCCCAGAGGAACTTTTATACAAAGCCAGTTGATTTATCTCTTTGAGTGGTGTATGGCAAGAGGTGGTTGAGGGTGGTTGGAGGTAGGCAGGTATTTAATACTGCTAAATCTATCCTCTGTTTATAGTCTGAATTTAGTTTGCGTCCAATTCTGCCACTACAACACAGAGATAGAACCCAAAACAGGCTTAACTTAAAACACTTATATGACACTTGAGCAGGGCCCAGGTACTGTTCTTGCTACAATACAAACAGGCGAGCAACCCAAATTTTACTCCAGCACTGTCGTCACCACTGTGAGGAAGCCAGGAACCATGAGGAAGCCCAGGCAGCTTCCATCTAAGCCTGCCGTAACCGCACACCCAGCTTCCTTTCCACTCCTGTTCAGACTGCCTTGTATTTACTTGTGCCTCAGTTTCTTCCTGTCAAGTGAGGTGGTCTAGCCACCCAGCAGCAGCGTGGGAAAAAGCAAGCATGGTGACTACAAGAAAAGACCAGAACTGTCTAGCCCATAGTTAGTGTTTATTACAGGCCAGTCCTCCTGCTGGCCAAAACAGAGGGAAGGGAAGCCACCGAAAGCACAGGTCCTGAAGAGAGCCATGGGAAGGAAAGGGTTAAGAGGACCTTGTCTCCAGGAAGAAAGACAACAAGGTAAATACAGGAGGTCATAAAGCAGTAAAGCAGCTCCAGCACTCTGACACTGAGCTGTCACCAGGCATGGAGGAAGGGGAGGGAAGGAGGCCTGTGCCCTAGGTGGCATTCAGATTCTGACCCAAGGCAAAGTGACAGTGCACACCTACCCCTAACCGCAGCACCTGGAAGGCTAAGGCTCAGGGACTGCAAGCTTGAGAACAGCCTGGGATATGTACTGAGGCCAGCCTGGGCTACATGGCAAGATATTATCTGAAAACAACAAAGGGCTGTTGATGCAACTCGATAGTAAAATGTGGGCTTAGCATGCCCAAGGTCAATCCCAGCATAAATAGATAGATAGATAGATAGATAGATAGATAGATAGATAGATAGATAGATAAATTAATACATAAGCTGGGCAGCGCTGGCACATGCCTTTAATCCCAGCACTCACGAGGAAGAGGCAGGAGGATCTTTAAGTTGGAGGCCAGGACAGCCAGGGCTATACAGAGAAACCTTGCCTTGAAAAACCAACAATAAATAAATAACATCATATAATACATAGTCTCTCATATGTGATTTCTTGGAATATCTTTAAGACTCACCCCTGAGCCAGGCAGTGGTGACGCACACCTTTAATCCCAGCACTCGAGAGGCAAAGGCAGGCAGATCGTCGTAAGTTCAAGGCCAGCCTGGTCTACAAAGTGAGTCCAGGACAGTCAAGGCTACACAGAGAAACCCAGTCTCAGAAAAAAATAATAAATAATAATAATAGCCACGTGTGATGGCGCATGCCTTTAATCCCAGCACTCACGAGGCAGAGGCAGGTAGACTGATGTGAGTTCAAGGCCAGGCTGATCTATAAAGCAAATCCAGGACAGCCAAGATAACAGAGAAACCCTGTCTCAAAAAGCAAAAATAAAAAATAAGTCCTAGGCAAACTCTCTGCCAACTGAACTACATCTATAGCCCTTGGTTATGGATTTTAATTTGAGTTTTCCCTGGGAGTTAGAGACAAGGAGTATTTTTTCATATGAATATTGGCCACATGTACATCTTCTTGCAAGAAGTGTCTATTCTTTTTCTTTCTTTACTTTCTTCCTTTCTTTTTCTTTACTGTATTTTTTTTTTCAAATGGATCATTATATAACTCAGTCTGTCCTGAGATTTATGGCAATCCTCCTGCCTCAACATCTCAAGTATTAGTGTCTCCAACACAAAGCCTGGCTTTTATAGCATTTGTTAATTTATTCATTGGATTAGTTTTTCTCTTACTGTTGAGATATAAGAGTTCTTAATATATTGTAGATACAAATCCCTTATCAGATATATGGTTTGCAAATATTTTCTCCTATTCTGTGTGCCGCATTTTCACTTTTAAAAAATATTTTATTTTTTTCATGTGCATATGTGCATGTATGCATGGCTGCCCATAGAGGCCAGAAAGGGAGGTCAGACCCCTTAGAACTGAAGTTACAGGGGTTTCTGAGTTGCCCAGTACAGGTTCTGGGATCCGAGCTGGTCCTCTGATAGAACAGCAAGAGCTCTTAACTACAGATCCATCTCTAGCCTTAATTTTCACTTTCTTCATGGTATCCTTTGAAGAACACATGTTTTTCATTTTGATAGTCTAAAATATACATTTTTTAAAAGTTTTGTGCTCAGAGTTTTGGTGTCATAACTAAGATATAACAGATTAATGCAAGCTCGCAAAAGTTTATGTATCGTTCAAAGAGTTTTATTGTTTTAGCTTCAATCCATCCTTAGTTCTTGTTAAAGCACAGATTTTAAGGCCAGACAAGCTCAGTGTGATAGTCTGGGTCTTTGGAGAAGCAGCAACCAAAGTGCATTTTCAGGTGTGAGGATCTTATTAGGAAAATGTCTTCAAGAAAAGACCCAGAGGGTGTCAGTGAGCGCCAAAAAGCCAACGGACTTGAAACAGAGACAGCACAGGCAAGCAGTATGTGCCTATAACCACAGAATCAGGGAGGCAGAGGCAGCAGGATTAGGAGTCCAAAGGCACTGTTGGCTGCCTAGAAAGTTTGAAGACAACGGAAGCTTCTTGAAACCCTGTCTCAAGAAAAGAGGTGGGAAGTGCCCAGCGTGGTGGCGCACACCTTTAATCCCAGCACTACAGAGGCAGAGGCAGGTGCATCTCTGAGTTTGAGGCCAGCCAAGGCTACACAGAAAAACCCTGTCTCAAAAAATAAAAACAAAAACAAAAAGAAAGGAAGGAAGGAAAGAAGGAAGGAAGGAAGGAAGGAGGGAGGAGGTGGGGCCCGTCAGAAGAGAAGCTGGTTGGGAGGTCCTTGAGCCAATGCTATTTGGCAAAGGGTGTTCCAAGAATGGGCCAGCCTTAGTGTCTCTGCCATTTTCAGTAACTGGCTTGAAACATTCTGGGGTCTCAATGAAATGTGGCAAGGAGAAAAGCTGCAGCCTGTGGTCTGTGACGCTTGTTGAAGAGCACATTTCACGGCTACCCCATTTGAATCTAAACCTACCCAGCCCTGTTACTCACTACAACACACTAGCTATGACATTACGTAATCCCGCCAAGTCTTCCTCCCACCCCCATCTGTCTCGCAGGGTCTCATGTAACTTGGGCTGGCCCAGAATTCACTATGTAGCCAAGGATAGCCTTCAACTTCTCATCTTTCTGGTTTCTCTTCCCCAGAGCTGGGATTGTAGGCATTCGCCGCTATGCCTGGTCTATGCAGTGCTGGGGAATTGAATCCAGTGCTCTATGAATTGAACTGCATCCTCAACCCCTAATTTTGTTCTTAAAACAGAGTTCTATGTGTTCCCAGGCTTGACTTATTATGTAGCTGAGATGAATTTTGACCTCCTGATCCTCCTGCCTCCATCTCCCAAGTGCCAGAATCACAAGCATGTACCACCGGGCCAGCACACGCAACGCCGAGGATTGAATCCTGAGCTGCATCTCCAGCCCTTGACTCTTGATGTTATTCATAAAGACCTCTGCTCTAACGTGCCACCTAGAAATATGTGATTAATAACAATAAACTAATAGTATTACATATTAAGATAGGTACAACTACTGTAATCATTTTTAATTACAAACTTGGCCACAGTCTGGAGTCACCAGAAGAAAGAGCTTCAGTTGAGTAATTATCTAGATCAGGCTGGCTTTGGGGCATGTCTATGGGTTACTGTACTGGCTGTTAATTGATATAGGATGACCCAGCCCGCTGTGGGCAACACCATTCCCTAGGCAGGAGTACTTGAACTACGTAAGACAGGAGAGAGCTAGATGGAATCACTGAGAAAGCATCATGGTTGCGTCCATCTCCCTCCGCTCTTGACTGTGGATGTGATATGACCACCTGCTTGAGTTGCTTCCTTGATTTCTCTTTAAGGATAAGTGGTAACATGGAATTGTAAGCCAAATAAACCATCTTCTCCTTAAGTTGCTTTTGGTAAGCATGTTTTATCACAGCAATGGAAATAAAGCCGGAACATCCACTACTGTATAAAAATGAAGTGAATAAATTGGTTGTCTGAAACCAATTCTAAATTCCAGCATGTTCAGTATTTAGAAGATCTGCAATTGGATGTAAACAAGTATTTACTAAACTTCCTGCCTACCAAGGACTGACTTAAATGTTACCTTGGTGGTGAAGACTGCTGATCGTTCAAGCTACTATTAGTCACCCTCCTCCCTGTCACCATAATGTGGTATTTACACCATTACAAAGTTGGTCTGAGGGGTCCCATGGGAACCCCCAAACAACCCAGGCTGTTGCCAAGACTATAGTTGCTCTCCACAAACTGATGACAAAGCACCATTGCTGAAGACAACAGCTGCACAACTCATTAAACACGGAGAAACCGAGCTGGTGCCTACAGAGAGACTTCACCCCTTTGGTATAGGAAGGTACTCAGTGCACTACAAAGGAAAAGTGTAAACAGCCACCCAGTTACAAACCCTTTGATCTTCAGTGGTGTCCTGCCAGCTAGTTCAATGGTGGAACAACCAATATCTGGCTTGACTTAACGCCCATCCCATAAACCTGACACTGCTTGGGTGACCAAGAAACAGAGACGATACAGCCCAGGGACCCAAATCAAAACTAAATATTACTGCTCTACTAAAAAAGTAACAATATGATGATATTCTGCTCTACTCATAGATCAGCATCTGGCTCAGCTGTCGTCAGAGAAGCTTCCTTCTACAAAGACCCACAGCCAGACTGTCTGCAGGGAGTGAGAGACCACAAAACACTCAGCCCTAAATGAGATCTCTCCATCAAATCCTCCCCTCAAGGCTCTGAGAACCCAATGGAAGAGGAGACAGAAAGATTGTAGGAGCCAGCAAGGATAGGAGCTCACCAAGGAACCAAGGCCATCTAAGCCAACAGGACCGATGCATGCATGAACTCACAGAGACTAAGGCTTCTAAGTCTATACCTCTTTCTTGTGCCTTTTCTTGAGCTCTTTCCCCTTTGTTTGTTTTGTCCTATTCTGATGTGTTTGTTTTTGTTTTATCTTATTATATTACATTTTATTTTGCCTTATTTTATTATTCCTTAGAAGCCTGTTTGTTTTCTAATGAGAGACAGAAAGGGAATGAATCTGGATGGGAGGGGAGGTGGGGAGGGACTGGGAGGAGTAGAGGGGAGGAGGGGAGGGACTGGGAGGAGTAGAGGGGAGGTGGGGAGGGACTGGGAGGAGTAGAGGGGAGGAGGGGAGGGACTGGGAGGAGTAGAGGGGAGGTGGGGAGGGACTGGGAGGAGTAGAGGGGAGGTGGGGAGGGACTGGGAGGAGTAGAGGGGAGGAGGGGAGGAGCTGGGAGGAGTAGAGGGGAGGTAGGGAGGGACTGGGAGGAGTAGAGGGGAGGTGGGGAGGGACTGGGAGGAGTAGAGGGGAGGAGGGGAGGGACTGGGAGGAGTAGAGGGGAGGTAGGGAGGGACTGGGAGGAGTAGAGGGGAGGTGGGGAGGGACTGGGAGGAGTAGAGGGGAGGAGGGGAGGAGCTGGGAGGAGTAGAGGGGAGGTGGGGAGGGACTGGGAGGAGTAGAGGGGAGGAGGGGAGGAGCTGGGAGGAGTAGAGGGGAGGTGGGGAGGGACTGGGAGGAGTAGAGGGGAGGAGGGGAGGAGCTGGGAGGAGTAGAGGGGAGGTGGGGAGGGACTGGGAGGAGTAGAGGGGAGGAGGGGAGGGACTGGGAGGAGTAGAGGGGAGGTGGGGAGGGACTGGGAGGAGTAGAGGGGAGGAGGGGAGGAGCTGGGAGGAGTAGAGGGGAGGAGGGGAGGAGCTGGGAGGAGTAGAGGGGAGGTGGGGAGGGACTGGGAGGAGTAGAGGGGAGGAGGGGAGGGACTGGGAGGAGTAGAGGGGAGGTGGGGAGGGACTGGGAGGAGTAGAGGGGAGGAGGGGAGGAGCTGGGAGGAGTAGAGGGGAGGTAGGGAGGGACTGGGAGGAGTAGAGGGGAGGAGGGGAGGAGCTGGGAGGAGTAGAGGGGAGGTGGGGAGGGACTGGGAGGAGTAGAGGGGAGGAGGGGAGGAGCTGGGAGGAGTAGAGGGGAGGTGGGGAGGGACTGGGAGGAGTAGAGGGGAGGAGGGGAGGGACTGGGAGGAGTAGAGGGGAGGTGGGGAGGGACTGGGAGGAGTAGAGGGGAGGAGGGGAGGAGCTGGGAGGAGTAGAGGGGAGGTAGGGAGGGACTGGGAGGAGTAGAGGGGAGGTGGGGAGGGGCTGGGAGGAGTAGAGGGGAGGAGGGGAGGGACTGGGAGGAGTAGAGGGGAGGTAGGGAGGGACTGGGAGGAGTAGAGGGGAGGTGGGGAGGGACTGGGAGGAGTAGAGGGGAGGAGGGGAGGGACTGGGAGGAGTAGAGGGGAGGAGGGGAGGGACTGGGAGGAGTAGAGGGGAGGTGGGGAGGGACTGGGAGGAGTAGAGGGGAGGTGGGGAGGGACTGGGAGGAGTAGAGGGGAGGTAGGGAGGGACTGGGAGGAGTAGAGGGGAGGTGGGGAGGGACTGGGAGGAGTAGAGGGGAGGTGGGGAGGGACTGGGAGGAGTAGAGGGGAGGTAGGGAGGGACTGGGAGGAGTAGAGGGGAGGAGGGGAGGGACTGGGAGGAGTAGAGGGGAGGTAGGGAGGGACTGGGAGGAGTAGAGGGGAGGTGGGGAGGGACTGGGAGGAGTAGAGGGGAGGTAGGGAGGGACTGGGAGGAGTAGAGGGGAGGTGGGGAGGGACTGGGAGGAGTAGAGGGGAGGTGGGGAGGAGCTTGGAGGAGTAGAGGGGAGGTGGGGAGGAGCTTGGAGGGTAGAGGGGAGGAGGGGAGGAGCTTGGAGTAGAGGTAAAGGAAACTTTAATCAGGATATATTATCTGAGAAGAAAAACTTCATTTTCAATAAAAGGAAAAATAGAAAATTAGATGTGTATATATAAGGACATTTTAAAGAAAGGGAGAGTGGGACTGGGAGGTGAAGAGGATGTAAAGAGAAAGAAAGAAAGAAAGAAAGAAAGAAAGAAAGAAAGAAAGACAGACACTGAATTTGTCACTGCTTTGATTTTCATGACACTTAATAATTTTTCCATAAGAAAGTGTGAGGACAGCAGTTTTACTTCCTCAGACTATGATAGACTGAATAATTTTTGTACTACAAAACTCCTGGAAATATTGTTTACTACACAAAATGTAAATGATATTCACAGCCGACCTATGAAGAGGCGAGCAGCACTCAACAGACAACATGAGGACCCATGGAGACAGAGCAGTGAGCCCTTGCCTGCCCTGTGGCGTGACTGCAGATGTCATGCCTCGGAGCCCTCACCCTGCCTTAAATACTACAGTGTGCTGCTCTGAGCCTGTGCCATGTGGGAAAGTAGACGTGAGTCTCTCCCTCCCCTCCCCCTTCCTCTCCCTCAGATGGACAGATGGACAGGAGGCTGACAACGGCCATATGAAATACAGAATAAGTAACCCAAGCCACTACACACTGAAGGCCAAATACACTTCCTACATATAACACGTGTCTGTGTTTTACATATGTACGACTTAGGTCTCCTCATACATGTGAAAAGTACCTGACAGAAGCAATGTAAGGGGAGAAGAATTTATTCCAGCTCACGGTCTCAGCCTGCCGTGACTGAGCAGGCACAGCATAGTTCACAGCAGTAGAAAGGGGTGACAGAGACCCCTCACGTCTTAGCCAGCTGAAAGGCTGCCCTGGGATGCCTGGCGCCACTTCTGGACTGCACGAAAGATTACAGGTGGGTTGCGCCATGCCAGCTGCTGGATTTCAGGGCTGTCCAGCTTCCTGAAGTGGTTCCCATTTTTAAATACTCCCTGGATCCCACTGGTTCCCATTGAATGTCACCCATGTCCTTGTAGTCGCTCTGTGCTGAGTTTTATGCCGATTTTTGTCACCGTCACGTG
Source organism: Acomys minous (assembly GCF_964271855.1). Lineage (NCBI taxonomy): Eukaryota > Metazoa > Chordata > Mammalia > Rodentia > Muridae > Acomys > Acomys minous. Next base: position 5,460,736 of record NC_140491.1, read on the forward strand.
TTAATTCAGTTGTAAGTTCAGCCATGGGGGGGGGGGTCTGAGAAATTGCCATTAAAAATACCCAGGATAGGAACTAGAGCACGCACCAGCAGCTGAGAGGACTGGCTGCTCTCGCAGAGGAGCTGTGTTTAGTGCCTGGCACCCCTATGATGCCTCACAACCACCTGTAACCCTTCAGGAGAGGGAGGGACCACTCTGTCCTCCCAGGCACCAGGCACGCACAAAGTGCACATACATACATGCAAGTACACATAAACATAAAGACAAAATAAGCTATTTTAAGTGTGATATTCTGCATTATTTTATTCAAGATAATTTTATTCATTCATTCATTCATTCATTCATTCTACAGTTAGAGGGACTGAGCCAAAGGTCCTGTGTAGGCTAAGCAAGATCTCTACCAGAGAACTGCACTTCCAACCCTTATTGTCTTTACTTTTTATTTTGAGTCAGGGTCTTGCTAAATTGCCCAGGTTGTCACTGGACTCAGTCACAGGCCTTGAACTCAAAACACTCCTGTCTCCACCTTCTGAGGAGCTGTGGTGGCCAGCCTGCCCCACCATACCCCACTCTCCAGCTGTCCTTGCGGGAAAGAGCTTCAATCTTGATAGAGGCAGAAGAACCAAACCCTCCATTTCTGATTTCTCATGTCTACTGATGGAAAGGATTTCCTGAGGACCACTTCCTCCCTTCACTTCACCCTTGCTTCTCCCCCTTCCCTGACCCCAGCCTGCCCATCCTGAATGCAGGCACTAAAGGGCATGGGCACAGCTCCACCCAGGGTCGGGTCCTTTCTGTCACAGCAGCTAGGCACAGGCACAATGGATGCTGAACATATTTCTGGAAGTTATTCCTTAGCCAGACCCGTTGGCAGTAGCATCCCCAATCTGCTAGACCATGACCACATAAATATATCTATACTTTATGTAACCCAATTCAACTTCTCCTCACCCCGATTCCCAAAATACCCACAGCCATTTCATCACCATGAGGCACGAGGGAAATCACGATGAAAGGAATCTCTAAGAGCCAAAAGACAGCAGAAAAATCGCTTTTGCAGAGATCTGTGACTATTGGGACACTCTGGCTTCTCCCTGCCCCAGGGCCTTAGAGGATGGCAGTTCTGGTAGGAGAGAGGAAACGGAGGCTTGGTTAATCCGTGTATAGATGACAGACACCAGTGAGCTCAAACTCTGTTCTTTATTTTTATTCATGCCTTGTGGTCCTGAGGCTCAAACTCAAGGCTTCACACACCCCAAGCAAACTAAACTAGAGCCTTCACCGTCTCCTCCAATCCAATTCAAAAGACAACCATGGCTCCTTGGGGTGGCTTACTCCTTACTCCTCAACGGAGAACCTGGACATCCATATGAAATATTTATTTGTAATGTATTTTATTTCTAAAAAGAAAACCATGTTGAGGCCAGCAGAGATGGCTCAGTGGGCAAAGCCCTTGCCTCACAAAGCTTGATGGTCTGAGTTCAGACCCCCAGAATCCATGACAAAGCCGGACACAGTCACACATCCAACTGTGATCCCAGCACTCCTACAGGGATGTGGGAGGTGGAGACCAGAGCGCCTCGGGGCAATTAGCCTAGCATCCACAGCAGAGAATGAGGGAGACCCTGTCCCCCAAGATTTTTCAGGGTTAGTCCAACCAGGACTACACAGAGAAACTCTGTCTGAAAAAAAACAAAACAAATAAATCAAGATTTTCCTCTAGCTTGCACAAGTGTGTTCCTATACTCTCGCACACATACACAGAGAGAGACACAAAAAAGAAAGAAAGAAAGAAAGAAAGAAAGAAAGAAAGAAAGAAAGAAAGAAAGAACCACGGCAGTGGTAGTGGGGGAAGGGAGAGGATCAAGCTTATTTGAATATCCTTTGTAGCAAGCATAACTAAAACAATGATTCTTTAAATATATATATCATGGCTTACATAGTAAAGAATATAGCTTTTGTGCTGAAGACAACTAACGCTTATTAATAAATTTCAGGTCTTAGCAGCTGAAAATGCTTACACTTTCTCTCTTCTGATATTCGCTCGTTAAGCTATTTAAATATGTGACCAAGCATCACTGGTTTTCCTCTCATTAACTAAAGTTAAAGAGCTTTAGGAGGGGAACAGTTTGGAGGCATCTGTGAAGAGCCGCGGGATAGTGTAGCCGGTTCCATTGGTATGCGGGCTGCAAGCCTGCTTCCTATTCCTTTCAAATGCCAGGCAACATGGCTGCTTCCTCTGTTCCCATGGAAACCTCAGCCTTGCTGAAGTTCAAGTTAATTTCTTACCGCCATCTGCCTGTAGCTCTATGGGCCTTTCTCCCGCTAACGTCTCTTAGGAGAATGAAGTTAACTTGGGAGCTTCCTGAGCTGTTTCCCCGCGAGGTCAAGACGCAAAGCAGATCCAGCTGGTCTTCAATACGAGTGAATTAGTGGAAGGATAAAAGGAGTTAAAAGTGTAGCAGCGTGAATGATTTTAATCAAAACGGGGGCCTGCACCAGACAGGGCCGATCTACAGTCCTTCATGTTTGGGGCGGGGCTTACAGGGCCCTACCCGCTCCTTGCTGAACTACTGAAGGATTCTGGGGGAGGGCAGCCTTTGTCTTCAGTTGGTTTGTACCCACTGAGGAGTCCACTAGGCTCCAGTAGGTAGCTCCAAACCCATGGCACAGTTGGTCCTGAGTAAACCGAGTGGGTCCCCAAAAGAATCACAAAGCCTTGAAAGTGGGAAGGGAACGTGAAGGGGCAATAGGAGCGGGAGGGAGAGTAAAGAGGCTGTGGGCTTATAATAATCAGAATGTACTTTATACACCAACGGCTCGGCAGGTAAAGTGCTCTCTGTGCAAGCGTGAGGACCAGAGTTCGGATTCCCAACACCTCAACCCGCACAAATAAAACCAAACAAAGGCAGGGCTGAAGAGATGGTTCAGTATTTGAGAGCTTTGTCCTTGCAAAGGATGTAGGAGTTGGGAACTAAGACAGGGGGTTAATTACCAGCACCGTACGGTGGGTCACACCCATCTGTAACTCCAGTTCCTGGGAATCTGTTTCACCTCTCACACGTGGTGCACAGACACACACAGACACACACAGACACACACACACACACACACACACACACACACACACACACACGGGCGTGCGCGCATGCGCGCACGCAAGCAAGACACTCATACACATATGGGCATAGTGGCCCTTCTGTCACTCCAGATTGGCCAGGCAGGCACAGAGGATCCCTAGGGCAAGCTAACTAGCTAGACTAGCTAAACCGAGTATCTACAAGACATTGCCTCACTGAAGTGAAAAACCAAACAAGGAACACACCGAACATGGACTTCTAGTGCCACACACAAGTGAACACACCACACACACACACATACATACATACATACATACATACATACACACACATACATACATACACACATACATACATACACACACATACACACACATACACACACATACATACATACATACACACATACATACATACACACACATACATACATACATACACACACATACATACACACACATACATACATACATACACACATACATACACACATACATACATACACACACACATACATACATACACACACACACACACTCAGGCAAAAACACAGCTTAGGTTGGACAAAGCCTACATAATGGGTATCATTTTTTAAATTGATCAGCTTTCTATATGCTTCTTGAAACTGTTAGTGACATCTTCAAGGTCATAAACTAATGACTATGGTCAGCCTAACTACAAACAGGGCTTTGGAGCCTGCACAGCATCTTAAAACAATGATTAAAATGGGTCCCAGCTTCCAGAAGTCAGGACACATCATTAGAAAATAAATAAAAATTTAAAAACCTAACCATAACAACCACTAGTTTCCACCCCCTCTAGAAAGCCTGGAAAAGGAGGAAGCGCTGCACTCCAGCTCTGCAGAAGCCAGGGCACAGTGGTAGCTGCCCTGGTCAGGCCCTGTCGTTTTTACATTTGCTTGCTTCTACCGTTCACTGCTAGTGTTTGCACCGCTAACACCCACGATGTGTGCCTTAAATTTGTGTCATGCCGATTTCCCAAAAGGTAATACAGAAACTAAAATCCAAACACGAACCGCGCACTGTCTTACAGAAAAGAGTAATTCTTTCCTCAGAGGAAACCAAACTGAGCTCACTCACATCCTTGCATAAAATGTCACGGCCTGCACACCGCTTACATATATGTACTCATGGCCTGCACACCGCTTACATATGTACTCACGGCCTGCACACCGCTTACATATGTACTCACGGCCTGCACACCGCTTACATATGTACTCATGGCCTGCACACCGCTTACATATGTACTCACGGCCTGCACACCGCTTACATATGTACTCACGGCCTGCACACCGCTTACATATGTACTCATGGCATGCACATCACTTACATATGTACTCACGGCCTGCACACCGCTTACATATGTACTCACGGCCTGCACACCGCTTACATATGTACTCACGGCCTGCACACCGCTTACATATGTACTCACGGCCTGCACACCGCTTACATATGTACGCCAGGACATCTTTTGATTGTTTATGTCTAATACTGTGGAAGTGAGTTTTCTCCAGTGTCTAGAGACTAATCCCAATGGGAGTGAATCTGTACACGTTCTCCGTGTGTGTTTGTGGGTGTCTCTGTGATGATCACAGGCAGCAGAGTAACAACCCACAAGAGGTAGGAAGGTAGTTCGACAACACAGTTCAGTAGCTGGAGTATGTTCAAGCCAAGTAGTCTATTTCAGGCATATTAAACACAGTACAATCTGGTCAAAACTCTCTTGGTGATCCATCCCATACACAGGGTAGAACTTAAGACACGACTACACAAAACGTCTTTGTAAAGCACATCTCTGTGGCATCCTTTATAAAGCTGGGTCCCATAGACTGACCACATGTGACCCTTTCTATAATGACAGGTTCTGCAGCCTGACAAGCTCGTAAGTGTGTGGGGCAGGTTCCACTGTGGTCTCGGCTACACAGATAGCACAGAGGTCACCAGGCTATTAGCCACATGCACTCCCAGCCTTCTGGGTGGAACACAGGCTACGCCCCCTTCTCTTTCAAGGGACAGCCCTGCGTATCTAACATTCCCGGATGCCACGGTACTCGTCTCTGAGCACCGGGACCTCTGAACCTCCCACACATATGGATGCAATTTGTTTGAAAATATTTCCCACCTGAGACTGGTTGACTCGGCAAACACAGAAACTAGGCGCCGCGGAGGGTACTGAAGAGTATTTCTACCCACCTAATACAGAGCAGCAAAACAGATGTGAGGCACCTTTTTTTGCTTCTGTAAAATCAGCTGCTCCGTATCTTAGTTGTTTTTCCATTACTTCAGTAAGGCCAACACATTAAAAGAAAGCATTTGATTGACAGCCCCCCCCAAACAGATCACACTTCCTAATCATTCCCCAGCTGGGGACCCACAATCCCAATAGACGAGCCTATGGGCCATTCTCATTCAATTCTAATTTAAATAATTTTCAGTGTTTTCCACTAAGGATAGGCAAAAGAGAAGACAGTAGTGTGTTAGCCTTTCTATCTTTCACCTAGAAACACTGGCTAGCAAATGCCACCTCCAGTCGTGTGCTCCCTACACGGCCTGCACTGTATGGCAGCTCTCCTTAAAGTCTGATCCATTCATGACCTCTTCTTGCCCGAGAAATTTTTATGTGACCCTGGATATATATAGGTATATATAATAGCTATACAAACCAAATGTTTACTGATAATACTAAGGAATAATTTTACCATTTGTTAAAGAAAGCATATTTGCATACTACTAAGAGGGTCTTAATGCTTTGTAGTCACATAAAGAGTTACCCCAGAACGTGACCTGTGGCTGTTGGTAAAGTGATTGTCTAGCACGCACCAAGCTGGGTTGCATCCCCAGTGCCTCGGGAACCAGGTATGCGGTGCCAAGTCTATAATCTCAACATTTCCGTACACAGAGACAGGACAAGCAGAAGCCCAAGGTTGTTCTCAGTTCCTTAGCAAGTTCTGAGACAGCCTGGGATACAGGAGGCCTGGTCTAAAGAAAAAGAAAACTTTGAACACTTGATAATGCAAAAATTATAGCATCTGCAATGCTTTGCTGTGTTTTGATTTTGTGTTTGATGCTGAGAATGTCACTTCTCAGAAACATGTAGTACAGATGGCAGGAGTATTTTCAGGGCCACTTCAGAAATTGTCACAGATTCTGAAACCCTAGGCAGATTCCTTTAATGATTTCTTTTACATGAATCACACCATGAGGTCAAACAGCAATGTGTAAGATCCAAGATTCTAACGCATTGCAGTGCAGAGAGGCGCTGGCTTGATTCTTACCTGCTGAAGGATAATGACAATGAAATTGTCTTTGTTCTCTTTGATCGGTCCAGCGAAACCCTGCAGTTCACACAGGCAACAGTCTTGACTCGAGGGCGAGGTGTCCTGAGCAGCATTTGTCGGCATGGTGTGCTTTGGTGGCTTGCACAGTGCAAAGTGTTCAGAACGAGAGAGTTGCTACCTGGAGCCACCTCAGCTTCCATACGTGTTTGCTTTTTGAATTGATTTTCAGTCATTACAAGTTCGGAAACCTTTTATATTGCCAAAAGTTATATTGTTTCCCCCTGTCCTCTATTCAGTCATGTGACGATGTATAGGGAAACCAGTAGCCTAGCCACTCAAGGCTCCTCTATGAGGAAGGAGGCGTTCATAGCGGCAGCCCCCAGGAGC